>NC_089798.1:4042696-4150196 GCF_040412425.1 Macrobrachium rosenbergii
TCATTATCTTCTAATTTGAACATCAGCTTGTAAGATGTAGTATTCATCATCGAAGCTATTTACCTAAAACTATTTTTTTTTTTTTTTATCCTATGGTTCTCAAAGCTATGCCTAGTTTTTCGATGAGTAACTTCCAGCCATAAATCCGTAAGAAAGCTCTCGGTATTCTCGTCCCTTTATCTAAGAGAGATAATCAACTTCTCTGCTCGAATTCCAGAATGACATAACTAACAGCTGATATTTCCATTTTTGCTACACCTTCAAATATGGAATTTGCTATTATGTTTCTCCGCCCGGCTCTCCTAACCCCTATCTTGCAGTCAGCTATTCTCTTAATAGCTTTCTGTCTCTGATGCTTGGAGCTCGTATGATATGAAATATATGATTATACGTTTTCCCGGAACTCCTTCCTCTGTTCTCAAAGTCTGGTCCTTTTGACTGCCTGTGCCACTGGCATGTCAGCTGACGGTAAGAAGTTACCTATTCTTATATTACCTTATTTGCTCACCGCATAACTGTCCAATGCCTCTTGGGATTTTTGTTGACGTCAAACCTTCTCTGACCCGCTCGTTAAGAGTAATGCCACTAACGCCAACTGAGAATATCATCCATTGACATCCGTACTCTACTTGTGATCTGGGTCAACTGCACAATTTGCGGGTTATTCTTGTTTATAACGTAATTGCCTTGTTTTCCTTAATGCATTCATTTCGGTACGTTGGAAGGTGAACAGGAGTCATACTTGCATATTTCCGTTTGTCATTTGCAAAGGAGAACATATTAATGTACCGGAATGTTTACCAACAACTTGGAAAATGCATGATGAAAGAGGGCGGGTGTCAGGATCTTCTTCCTGTCTCCTCTTGTCTCCTCGCATGAAAAGTAATACGTGAAGATACAAACATATTAAGCCGAAAAACAATGTCAGAACTGGAAAATTACTAATCGCTATATTTCTCTCCCGAATATCATCACTTCATAGAAATGAAATGTCACCAAAGTATTTTCAAAAAAGTAAATTGCTCCCGCTGAATTGCTTCAGTGCCTAAACTGCGAAACAGTCGTCTGACGGACATGTGATGGAATGCTGTACTGATACCTCTGGTTGATTAATTGTTTTCATATGCAGGTTCAGTTAAATGTTTGTACCTTGTAAAACAAAGGCTGTACAAAGCCATGCCGTCAGCATTGCAACACGATTTGTCTTTATAGAACATATTTTATTCACTTACTGCGACGTTATTTATATCAAAGTTGTTTGATAATTAGAATTATTTTTCTCGAAAGTTTTAAATTAATTAAGATATTTCAGTGCTGATTTTATATTCACAAATATAGAAATCAGTCCCTCCCCACCTCCCCCCCCCAACCAAGTTATCAGAATATTTTTGTGTAATAAAAGGTTTCCTTTTAACGCGGCCCCTATTTTGGGTTGCAAAATGAATTCCATTTGGAGCACAGATACTTTGTTGAATTTTCTCGACAATTATTTCTCCAACGCACACACAATGATAAACAGACTGAAAAATACTTAATACTTTCGATATCAAAAGCAGCCCAGACAAGGCAATATATTTTCTGATGCATACTCGAAGACTTGTCCCGAAGCGCCCCAGTCTCTCTCCCTGAACGGCCTCGTTGTTTCAGATATGGTTTGCGTATGTGCATGTGAGTGTATGTGCGTGTGTGTGTGCATTTGGGTAGGTGGGTGGGCGGTGTGTGGGAAAAATGGATGTAGATGTGTTGTGATTATATTATCTGCGTGTGTGAAAGTATGCGTTTGGCAAAATATATATATATATATATATATATATATATATATATATATATATATATATATATATATATATATATATATATATATATATTTGCATACATACATATATAATATAAATGTAATACAGGCAGAGAGAGAGAGAGAGAGTAGAGAAGAATTTCCTAGCGGAATCCCTTTCCATCCTCACGGAATGCTTTCCCGTCCTCACGGAATCCTATTCCATGGAGTCTTTTAATTGGCGAACTCCCATCCACCTAACCACCTACCACCCCCCTTTCTCCCCTCCCCTCCCCCTCAACCAATAAAGAAGATATACTTTGTTCCAGAGTACACGAAGAAAGGAAAGTTATTTTCTTATGACACGCGCTATGGTATTTAAACTTCAGTGAAACTTTTAATTGCTTTTAATGGTTGCTGCGTTTAATGTTGCTGTTTCTGTTACCTGAATTGCTCATAAAGTAGAAAAGTAGGAAAAGAAAATAATAACCTCAAATTCTCGTTAAAAAAAACAGAAATTAAAAGGAAAAAAAAGGAGCTCCGCATCATTGACTCCTCAACCTTTATCATTTACAATCATGAAGGACAAAAGGCCCAAAGTCATGATACAGGAAATCCGATTATAACAAACACTCTCTCTCTCTCTCTCTCTCTCTCTCTCTCTCTCTCTCTCTCTCTCTCTCTCTCTCTCTTTTTCATCTCTTTGATCGATCTTAAAGTTGATAGACTGAATAAATCTTTGACCTCTGTAGCTGACAAAATTCTCTGCCCTTTCCCTTCCTTCGTTGTGTTCACAAGGCCAGTTCCTGGTCACGAGGTCCCTTCGTCGGTTGGTTGACCTCATGTGAGCCTAAGTCCTTCTACGATGGAGGAGCGTAAATCATGGTATGGTAATGAAATAGATAAGAGACCTGGCGCGTACCTCTGGACCCAGCTCTGTCAACAGAGATCGTGAGGTTAGATGTTTCATTTGGTTTTTGCCACATTTCAGTACAAACTTTGTTTTGAAAAAGAAAGAGAGCGTGAACGGAAAACTAGTTTCGTTAAAAAATGCATTTTGTGTACTACAGCTGAGCCTCTCTTCAAGCAATACTGAACATGGTTTACAAGCAATTACAATAGGGCACTTTGGCCACCTCAGCAAGACGGGAACAGTATTTTTGTCCCATTCATTTTTCTAAGGGAACCATAATCTTGATGCTGTTTTGGGGATTTAATTCTTTGTACCCATTCTCTGCACCTAACCTATCAATATTACACGGCAAACGGGCTTCTCAAAATAATGGAGCTCTCCTAACTTTGCTAATGCTTTCCTTTAGTCGGACATCAGTCTACCAACTGCCAACTCTTTCAATGCTTAGAGAAAAGGAAGGCAGCGCCTGTATTCTTTTTTCTCTTGAGGCACTGCACGTTTACTTCAAACATTAATTGAAAGAATTCCTGTAAAGGATAAAAACCACTTTGTGCAAACATTTCAAACATTAGATAAATGTGCAAAAAGAAGATTAGATATGCTTTTTATATTTTTTACTCCTCGATGACGAGATCCTTCTCCTCTTTCCTCTAACTCATCCTCTTCTTATTCGGCCTTTGGAGGTCAAATGGACCCCATTAAGAGAAAAGGAGAAAATCCTAGACCAACCTTCATATTCTTCCAACAGACACTGAGCGGAGTCCGCGCGCAAACTACATCTTTATGGCCGCTCTTCTCAATAACACGTGCCGCGACCGATACTATTTCCCTATTTGCCTTACATTCAGTTATGGTATAACGTTTCTCCGCCAGGCTCTTGTGACCTCTGTCTTTCACTAACTTTTTCCATTAATCACTTGCTGTCAATGGTATAATATAATAAATATAATTCTCCTTCTTCCTGAAACGCATTTCTTCTGTTCCCAAAGGCTGATCGTTGTGATTGCCAGTGCCAAGGGCATGTCAGTTGGCGGTGTGGAGTTACGTATTCTTATATTACCTTATTTGCTCACCACCTGTCCAAATCCACTCGGAATTTTGTTGACATCAAACTTGAACATCAGAGAACTTTCTCTGGACACGCTCGTTTAGAGTGTTGACCCTAAGACCAACTGGAACTATCATTCAGCGACATCCATGCTCTGGAGACTTGTGATTTGGGGCATCTGCACAATTGTAGCTTTATATAATCGTCTTGTTTTCCCCAGTGCGTTCATCTCAGTAAGTTAGAAAGTGAGCAAAAGCCATATTACATATTCCCATTTCACATATGCAGAGGAGAGCACATTTAACGTACTGAATGTTTACCAACAAGGTAAAAAAATATACGACGAAGGAGGAAGTATGCCAAGATCTTCATCATCTCTCTCCATTTGTCTCCTCGTATGAAAACTATTACGTGTAGACTATGTTTAAATTTTCTTAATACATACTGATTATACAGAAAAATAAAATAAATATTAATCGTGTTAAAAGTTGAACATTTTCACCGAAAACAATGTCAGAATTTAAGAATACTAATTACAACGTATTTTTCCGGAATATCATCACTTCATAGAAATGAAATATCACTAAAGTATTTTTAAAAAAGAAAATTACTCCCACTGATTAGCTTTAGCGCCTAAACTGCGAAACAGTCGTCTGACGGACATGTGATGGAGTGCTGTTCTGATACCTCCGATTGATTAATTGTTTTCATATGCAGGTTCAGTTATACTGTATGTTTTTGCGCTGTAAAATTATGTATGTATAGCACTATTCTGTCAGCACTTTAACACGCTGTTTATCTTTATACAACATACTTTCTTCATTTACTGCGGTGTTAATCAAATTCAAGTAGTTTAATAATTAAAACTTATCACCAAAGTGAAAAATTAAAATACTTCACTGGCAACCTGATGTCACAAATAAAGAAATCAGTCCTTCGTCCCTTCAATTATCAAAATGATTTTGATTAAAGAAAAGTTTACTTCTTAACACGGTCGCCAATTCTTGGGTTGCAAAATGAATTTTATTTAGATCACAAATGCTTTAGTTGAATTTTTTCAGAACTTATTTCTTCCACATGCGCAAAATGGTTAACAGAGCGAAAAATATTGAACACTCGATATTAAAAGCACACGAGGCGATGTATTCCTGATGCATACTGGTAGACTGTCTTGTTCCGGAGTACCCCAGTGTGTCTCCCTGATTGGCCTCTTCATTTCACACGTGGTTTGTGTGTGTGTGTGTGTGTGTGTGTGTGTGTGTGTGTGTGTGTGTGTGTGTGTGGTGAGAAGGTGGGTGGACGGTATAAGTGAGTGGGGAATGCAGAAGTGGATAGGAGTGTGATTATGTCTGCGTATAAAGTGTAAAAGTGTTCATGTGGCGAATCAAGTACCATAGGCAGATAGATCAATAAGCGTATGAGACATTTGAACAGATTGCAAAACTAGATTTACCTCTCTCCCATAAAAGGCTGCAGATGTTAAACTTCTCAACCAGAGAAAAGTTACACAACGTATGGAAATGAAGATGATTCCATAAATAAGAAGCAGATTCCTGTTGCAGATGATTCCCATTCCCCGTACAAAATTCGCCCGTTCGACTCGGGGAGGAAACGAATGTTCCAGTTGCATTTCTTGGACAGGGAAAGGCGTTGTGTTCTCTGTGATGTGATGTTAGCACAGAGAGAGAGAGAGAGAGAGAGAGAGAGAGAGAGAGAGACAGACAGACAGACAGACAGACAGACAGAAAACTGAATTTCAAATGACCAACTCCCATCTACCATACCCCCTACCATCCTCTTCCCACTCCCCCCCCACCCCCTCGATTAATAAAGAAGAAAAACTTTGTAACTGAGTGAATGAAATATGAAGCTATTTTCTTATGATATGCACTAGGGAATTTGAACTTCAGTGAAACTTTCAATTGCATATAATAGCTGTTGCTTTTATTGTTGCTGTTGTTACTTCAGTTGCTGAAAAAATAAACTCCAAATCTTGTTAATAACACCAAAAAAAAATTCCAGATTATTTACTCCTGATGATTAAGGACAAAATGCCCAAAGCTAACTAAGAAGAGCAGGTTTCACCATGATATAGCAAATCCGAATACGACAACCATCTCTCTCTCTCTCTCTCTCTCTCTCTCTCTCTCTCTCTCTCTCTCTCTCTCTCTCTCTCTCTCTCTCAAGTTTCTTCTTATCTCTTTGGTCTGTCTTAAAGTTGATAGACTGAATAAATCTTTGGCCTCTAGAGCTGACAAAATTCTCTTCCCTTTCCCTTCTTTCGTGATGAAGTGTATAAGGGCCTGGTGTGCAACTCTGGATCCAGAACAGCCGAATGAGACCATGAGATTGGATGTTTCATTTGGACTTTGATCCATGTCAACAAAAACTTTGCATTGTAAAAGAGAGAAAATATCAAAGGAAAATCTGAAATTTAGTTCATAACCGGATTCTGTCCATAACAGCTGAGTCTCCATCAAGCAGTACTAGTAATAGTGATCATGCTATTTCAATATGGCTGCTTGGTCGTCTCAGCAAGACAGAGGGAGTGTTTTTTCCCAACTTATTGATCAGGGAACCAGAACTTTTATACTATTTTGGTGGTAATTATTTGTACCTATTCTATGCCCCTAACCTATCAATATTACACGACAACATGCTTCTCAAAATTATAGATTACAGCTAATTTTCCCAATGCGTTTTTTTTAGGCAGACATCAGTCTACCAAATTTCCAACTCTTTCATTGCCTAGAACCAACAAAGTCAGCTCCTGCTGCTGACTCTGCAATGCCCTTCAGGAGGGTTTGTACAAATGGCTTCAGTTATTACGACTCATTAATCTTAACACTTTGTTTTTTCAGAGGCACTGCCATTGGTACGCTCACTTCAAACATTAGTTGGCGGAATTCCTGTAAAGGGTAAAAAGGAGTCACTTTGTAAAACACTTCGCAAATAACCAAATAAAAAACGTGAAGACTGGATATACCAAGAGGAGGCGAAGCGAAAGAAGATTCACTAGAAGTTTTTCTTTTTATTCTCCGATGGCGTTATCCTTTTCCTCTTTCCCCCAACGCATTCTTTTCTTTCTCGGCTTCTGGAGGTCAAAGGATCCCATTAGGTAGGGACCCTGATCTCACAAAAGGAGAAAAGCCTAAACCAGCCTTCATATTCTTCCACCAGAAACTGAGCGGAGTTCGCGCGCAAACTACTTCTTTATGGCCGCTGTTCCCAGTAACACGTGCCACGACAGATGCCAAGTTGAGGAGGAGAGCAAAAGAGTTGGGAAGAAGGGAAAATAGAGGATTTGGAGGTATGGAAATTTCTCAGAGAAAATCCAAGTACAGAGAAGAAGGTCGAGATTAATGAAACATCTAAAATGTAAGAAACTTTCAAACGGTTCTGTTTCTTTATTCATATTCTCTCTCTCTCTCTCTCTCTCTCTCTCTCTCTCTCTCTCTCTCTCTCTCTCAACCTTTACATCAATCTATCCATCGAGTTTGTAATATAACAATCTTGAGCATGTCCAGATATTCCAACTGCAAACTCTTATATTGGAGGTATCATTTCACGACTGCTGAAAACTTTGTGATCCTGTGATAAAAAATACATTTTATTTTCAATAGTTGCAATGTTTTTACTTACATTGTGATTATAATCATTACTTTCCCATTTGATCGTATGGTGCAGCTCCAAATGCGAGAGTATGAAGTAATTCTGAAGTCCACGCCAGGATTCGCATCCGTATCTGGAGTATCAGAACGAGGTCACGTTGCCGATCTAAACACGAGGTGGATAGAAAGTCTGTTGCCGCTCGTACTTACGTATACCCGTCGAATTTAGATACAGTTATCAGAGCTGGAATAGACCCATCCTCACCATCGTAGCCAAGTGGCCAATCGTTTTTATTGCTTTTAGGCTGATATTTATATATGCTATTTATATATATATATATATATATATATATATATATATATATATATATATATATATATATATATATATATATATATATATATATATATATATATATATATATACTGTATATAATCTGCCCTCTTAACATCTCTCAGAATTCTTCAGTTCTTCACACTTTTTGGATACGCTTGTCACTACAAAGCCTTAGAACTAAATGTAAAAAAAAGAAGTAATCTAAAGTCAATTGTGATATTGGAAGAAATCTGTTAAAATAAAACTTATGAAATATTGACAAACAAGAGACCATCCCTCGGTGGTCCAATTCATAACTACTAATGTTAGGAAAGAGAAACGCACCACCACGAATCAGTTCGTCTAAAAGTGACAAATCTCTGCCATAAGCAGACGTCCATAATGGAGAACAGTATTCTACTAAAAGAAGGACAAATGACCTAAAACAGGATGCACTCATTTTATCACTGTTATAAATGTATAAGACCTTACGTACAATAACTTCCGTGTAACATTTGCTGACACTTTTATTAGATGTTTCTCAAAAGTAAGATGAGTCAAAAGTTATATCAAGTGTAGTTAAAGTTTCAGACTCATTCAGCAGAGTCCTATCCACTTAAAGGCAGGGGATGGGAGGATGGGGTGGAAAATTCAGTATAAAATGTATTATGGCTCTTTGACCCCAGTTTTGCAGTCAGTTATTGCCTTAATTACCTGCTGTCTGTGGTACTTCGAGTTCGTACAATATGGTGAATAGATTATAAATCTCCTTGGAACTCATTTCTTCTGTTTCAAATGGATAAGACTTCTGTTCCCAAAGTCTTATCCTCTTGACCGCCTGTGCCACTGGCATGTCGTTTGACGGTATGGCGTTATTCATTCTTATATTATCTTATTTACTCACCACCTGTCCAAGGCCACTTGGGATTCTTGTTGACATCAAACTTGAACATCAGAGAACCTTTTCGGACGCGCTCTTTGAGGGTAATGCCACTTGGATCAAACGAGACTATCACTCAACAACATCGTTGCTTTATTTATCATCTTAGCTATACAATTTTCTCGTTATTCTTGTCCATACCATACCTGTCTTGTTTTCCCCAGAGTATTCATCTGCGCAAATTGCAAGGTAAAGAGAAGTTACAGTTGCATATTTCCGTTTGTCATATGCAAAGGAGAGCACGATTATTTTACTAGAATGTTTCCCAACAAATTAAAAAATATATGAAAAAGAGAAAGGATGGCAAGGTCTTCCTCTTTTTCTTTCCATTCATCTCCTCGTATGGAAATTAATTCGTGAAAAGCTATAGTCGAATTTTTTTATTGTTACTCGTTGTACGAAAGAAAATGCACATGTGTGAAGTTGGTATTAAAAATAGTGGACCATTGTCATCGAAAAAAATGTCATTATTGAAGAATACTAGTCGCATTATTTTTTTCACAAACATCATCTCAACGTAGAAATGAAATGGGCAATGTCACTTTAACTATTTTGAAAAAAGAAAATTACTTCAGCGCCTAAACTGCGAAACGGTCGTCTGACGGACAAGTGATGGAGTGCCGCTCTGATACCTCCAGTTGATTAATAGTTTTCATTTGCAGGTTCAATTAAATGTTTGTGTTGTAAAACTAAGGCTGTACAAAACCATTCCGTCAGCATTTCAACACGTTCTTTATCTATATAACATACCTTATTCATTTACTGCGTTGTAATTCAAAGTAAAGTTGTTTAACAATCAGAATTTTTCATCTCCAAAGTGATAAATTAAAATACTTCACCGGCAATTTTATGTCACAAATAAAGGAATCAGTCGTTCATCCCTTCAGTTATCAGAATATTTTAGATTAAAGAAAAGTTTCCCTTCAACGCGGTCTCTTATCCTTGGATTGCAAAATGAATTTTATTTGGGCCACAAATACTTTTTGGAAATAGTCTCAAATATTAGTTCTCGCATACATACACAATAATAAACAGACCGAAAAATACTGAACACTTTCGACATCAAAAGCACACGAAGAAATATATATTCTGATGCATAATCGTAGACTTGTCCGAAAGTACACCAGTCTGTCCCTGGATGGACTCTTCAGTTCAGACTTGGCTTGTGTGTGTGTGTGTGTGTGTTGTGTGTGTAGGTACGTGGGTGGTGCATGGGTGTGGAAATGTAGAAGTGGATAGGCATGTGATTATGTCCGCGTTTAAAGGGAGAAAGTATACATGTGGCAAAATAAGTACCAAAGGCAGATAGACCAATAAACGTATGAACCATTCGAATAGGGATTGAAGAACTGGATCTACCTTCTCCCATAAAAAGCTGCAGGTGCAAGACCTCTCAACATAGAAAAAAAGCTCGACGTATGGAAATGAAGATGATTCCATAATTAAGAAGCAGTTCCTTCTTGCAGATGATTCCCATTCTCTACAAAATTCGCCCGTTCGACTCGGGACAGGAAACAAATTTTCCAGGTGCATTTCCTGGGCAGGGAAAGGCGTTGCGTTCGCTGTGATGTGATGTTAGCAGACAGAGAGAGAGAGAGAGAGAGAGAGAGAGAGAGAGAGAGAGAGAGAGAGAAATAGAATTTGAAATGACCAGCTCATATCCACCTAACCACCTATAACCCTGTTCCTCTCCCCCTGATTAATTAAAAAGGAAAACTCTGAAGCCGAGTAAAAGAAACAAGGAGTTAAATTCTTATGAAACGCACTATGGGATTTGAACTTCAGCGTAACTTTGAATTGCCTACAATCGCTGTTGCTATTAATGCTGCTGTTTATAAAACTGACAGATAATCAGCTGTTACTCCAATTGCTGAAGAAGAAAAAAAGGAGAAATAGTAATAAACTCTGTCTTATTATAAGACCAGAAAGAAAAAAAGAGGAACTCCAGATTATTGACATCTCAACTTTTTTTATTGGTAATCATGAAGTTAAGGACAAAAGACCCAAAGCTAACTAAGAAGACCAAGTTTCACTTTATAGCAAATCCGATTACAATAGACATTCTCTCTCTCTCTCTCTCTCTCTCTCTCTCTCTCTCTCTCTCTCTCTCTCTCTCTTTTATAAGTTTCTTTTTCTATGATCTGTCTGAAATTTGATAGACTAAACAAATCTTTAACCTTTTGAACTGATAAACTTCTCTTTCTTGTTTCTGGTCACGAGGTCGCTTTGTTGGTTGGGTGACCTCATGTGAGCACAGTTGCTTGCACAAAGGAGGAGCGTAAGTTATGGTTCGGTGATGAAAGGGATAAGAGGCCTGGTGTGCGCCTCTGGATCCGGATCTACTGACCGAGACCACGAGATTGGATGTTTCATTTGTTTCCGCCACATGCCAACAAAAGCTTTCCTTTGAAAACGAATAAAAACATATTAAAGGAAAACTGAAGTTTTGTAAATAGCCAGGTTTTAGATGCTATAGCCTCCTTCATGATCAGTAGGCGTGCACGCAATTTCAATTTGGCTGCTTGTTTGCCACAGCAAGACTGAGTGACTGTCACTCTCGGCTTTTTACTGCTTAGGGAACCAGAATTTTAATGTTATGTTGTTCTTCCATTATTTATTCCTGTTGTCTGAGCCTACCCTATCAATATTACACTACAAAATGCTTCTCAGATTAATGGAGCTCTGCTAATATTTTTAATGATTTTCTTAGACGGACAGCAGTATACAAAACTTCCAACCTTTCAGTGCTTAGAGCCAACGGAGGCAGCTCTAATGCTGACTCTGCAATGCCCTTCAGACAGGTTTGGACAAATATTTTGTTCTCCTGAGGCAATGTAATTAACTGGCGGAATTCCTATAAAGGGTTAAAAGATGCCACTTTGTTAAACATTTCGGAACTCAACAAATCAGAAACGTAAAGACTGGGTATATTAGAAGCTTTTTCTTTTACTCTTTGATGGCGTTATCTTTTCTTCTTTCCCCTGACGCATCCTTTTCATACTCGGCTTCTGGAGGTCAAAGGATCCCATTAGGAGAAGAGGAGAAAAGCCTAAACCAACCTTCATATTCTTCCAGCAGAAACTGAGTGGAATCCGCGCGCAAACTACCTCCTTATGGCCGCTGTTCCCAATAACACGTGCCACGACAGATGCAAAGCCCTTGCTTTATGGGAGGGTAAGAAGTGGCGGAGGAGAAAAGAGGTGGGAAGAAGCCAAAATATAAAATGAGGACGAAAAGAAATTTCTCTGAGAGAATCGAAATATAGAGAAGTAAGTCGCGATTAGTGAACATCCAGACTCTCTCTCTCTCTCTCTCTCTCTCTCTTTCACACACACACACACACACACACAAACACACATACACACACACATCTATCCAACAGCGCAATCTATCGATTTTGTAATATGATAATCTTTGTTTGCCAAAATATTCCAACTCTAAACTCTTACTAAGATTGAAACTATGATTTTGTAAGTGAAAACTACATAGTTTAATTTTTAATGCTTGCCATGGTTTTAATTTATTACGATTTTTATCATTACTTTTGCCTACTTAAAAGATATTTTCTTTTGTTTTTGCTATTATCCTCGTCGTTTTCAAAACTGTGCCTCATTTTTCGATAAGCAAACTTCCATCCATAAGTCAGTGAGAAAGCTTTCGGCATTCTTTATCCCTTTATCTAGAAGAAATAATCAACCTCTGGTCCAAATCTAGAATGACATAAGTAAATAGCTGAAGTTTCCATTTTTGTGTTACCTTCAACTATGGCATTTGCCGTTTTGTTTCTCCGCCTGGCTTTTCTGACCCCAATCTTGCAGTCATTTATTCCCTTAATTACTTGCTGTCAATGGTACTTTGATATCAAGTTATTTAATAAATATAATTATAAGCTTTCTTGGAACCCATTTCTTCTGTTCCCAAAGTCTGATCCTTTTGACCGCCTGTGCCACCGGCAAGTCAGTTAATAGTATGAAGTTACATATTCTTGTATTATCTTATTTGTTCACCACATTACTGTCCAAGTCCACCTGGGATTTTTGTTAACATCAAACTCGAAATTCAGAGAACCTTCTCTGGACGCGCTCGTTTAGGGTAATGCCACTTAGGGCAACTGAGACTATCATTCAGCGATATCCATACTCTACTTGCGATCTGGGTCAACTGCAGAATTTGCGCCTTACTCTTGTCCGTAACATAATTGTGTTGTTTAGTAGGTAAACTGAGGCTATAATTGCTTATTTTCGTTTGTCATATGCTAAGGAGAGCACATTTATCGTACTGGAATGTTTACCAACAAGTTAAAAAAGACTATGCTGAAAGAGGAATGATTTTAAGATCGTCGTCCTCTGTCCTCACCCTCTGGAGAAAATTAATACGTGGACACTGTGGTCGAATATTTTTAATGTTTACTTTTCGTACAGAGGAAAATGTGTTTATGTTAAGCTGGTATTAAAAACACTGGTCCATTATCACCGAAAAAATGTCATTATTGAAGAATGTTAAGCGCTATATTTTTTCCGATTATCATCTCATTATAAGAATGAATTAGGGAATGTTACTGTAGGTATTTTCAAAAAATAAATTACTTGCGTTTTATTGCTTTAGCACCTAAATTGCGAAAAAGTCATCTGACGGACATGTGATGGAGTACCGTTCTGAAAGCTCCGGTTGATTAAATATTTTCATGTGCAGGTTCAGGTAAATGTTTATGCGTTGTAAAAGGCGGCTGTACAACACCATGCCGTCATCATTTCAACGCGTTATTTATCTTTATAAAAGCTATTTTATTTATTTACTGCGTTACTATTCAAATTAAAGTTATTTAACAATCTTATCTTTTTTCAGAAAAGGATATATTAATTGAAATACTTCGCTGTTAATCTTATCTTCAAAAACAAAGGCATCAGCCCCTCATCCCTTCAGTTATCAAAATATTTTTGATTAATGAAAAGTTTCCTGTTAACACGGCCGCCTATTGTTGGGCTGCAAAATTAATTTATTTGGATCACACAGGCTTTGCCGATATTTTCTCAAAATTATTTCTTCCAGACACGCAAAGGTAAACGACCGAAAAAATATTGAACACTTTCGATATGAGTAGCACACGAGGCAGTATATTTTCTGATCCATACATCTTTGTTTTGTTTCGTATTGTTTTGCTTATGACTTTTTTTGTTTATATTTTATGCTAACCTCATTTATAATTTTACTGTATTTTCTCTTTTTTTTTTTTACAACCCAAAAGATGAACCTCCATCACGTGCATAGGGAGGAGAGAGAGAGAGAGAGAGAGAGAGAGAGAGAGAGAGAGAGAGAGAGAGAGAGAGAAATATCAATAGTGATAAAATATTCAATTAGACTTGTAATGAAATACTGTACATTAATCAAGCAAAGCAAAAAAGAGAAATGGCAAACGTGATACTGTTAAGAAGCACACATGAACGCACTTACTTTGTATAGGCTTGTTAGAGCTTGTTGCTTGTTGTTACGCTTATGATTTTTTTATTTCTATTTTACGCTAATCTCATTTATATTTTTACTGTATTTTCTCATTTTTTATTCTTACAACCCAAAAGATAAACCCAATTGTGTGTGTAGGGTATGAGAGAGAGAGAGAGAGAGAGAGAGAGAGAGAGAGAGAGAGAGAGAGAGAGAGAACTGAGATGAAATATCAACAGTAATTAGATATTCTCTTGTGTACTGTTATGACATGTGTGATAATCATGCTTAGAGTCAACTACACTTGTAATGAAATACTGTACAGTGAATCAAGCAAAGCAAAAATTAAAATAGGCAAACGTGATACTGCGCTAAGAAACACAAACACGAACACACATACTATGTAGAGACAGTAACATCAACAGAAGTAAAGCTTCCGTGACATAATGAGGTGAAATAAAAAATCATGTATTCCAATAAAACAGAAAATAATCGTCATCAAGAAATGCCATATGTGCTAAAGCTGTAAACACAAGGTGTTGTAATGTAATACACAAACACGGTTTGTGAATTTCATTTTCGTTGGATTGTACTAGTTTAGGCTTTCAGACGAGGTTACCAAATTTATGGCTTATACAGCAATTCATAACCATCTCTAATAATTATCAACCACTAACCAAAGAACTGACATAAACAACATCGACTCTGATATAAACAAATGAATCGGGAAACAGCTGTTTTGCGATTTTCAGGGATTTTACTTTAACATAAAGATATGTTAGTTTACCTTTGTGTACCCATTTTACATTTACGTGCAAAAATAAAAATAATAATTCCAATAACACATTGATGTCTCTTAGCAACTAAAAAATTATTCTCCTAATTCATCCACTACTAGACTCAATCAGCTAATTCTGAGAACGTAAACATTAATCATTGCAAATGGTGACCGACTGGTTTTTTATACATGGCACAATGATGATAGAACATGATAACAATACTGTATAAATGGATTCAGTAAGTAAAATATCAGTTTCATTACTGTTAATTTTATCTTAAATGCAGCTGTAATAGCCTATTTGACTTATGCAAATGGATAGTGTGAGTGTAACACCTAGCCTAGGTCAATAGTTCACACACACAATTTGTATCTTGTGTATGGTAGTACAATATGGTAATAGCTGATAAGAAAACTGCTGTATAAAACCTTGGTAGGCTGTGGGTAAATGGGTAGGCTACTTGCCTACTGAACTGTGTCATTTACAAGAGAGAGAAAAAGAAGGGGTTACATTTGTTTCAAAGTGTATTTATGCAGTATACTTTGTTACAAATATGGAAAAAATGTAGATAATTGCCTTTTGCATAAATTTTTCAGTTTGCAGTGTGACGGTTGTTGTTTATAAGCATATTGGGTGTTTACAGTCATGTGGTATTGACAAGTTAGGTTAGGAAGGGTGTGGATTGCCTTTGAAAACCCCCTATCCAGATTTCGTCATTATCCAACAGGCCCTTGGCTCTATTAACCCGGATAATTGAGGGATCACTTATATATAAATATATATTATTTGAATCCTTACATACATAAATATATATATGTGTGTACAATATATATATATATATAAATATATTTTATCATGTGTGTAAATTATTTTTATCACATCGTGATTCATATACAAGCATTAAGCTACAAACGTCCTTTAATATCCAATTCGCTCTACCTCAGAAATAATATATTTTCATATATGTTACCAGCAGGGGAATTTTTTCAGTTGATAATAAGTTCGTCATCTCATGAGCTCGAACTACGGAGGATAAGAATTCAGGACAACAGTGACGCACATTAAACCACACGGCTGTCAAGTGAGGTACAAGTTGATACCTTGAGGAGTGATTTGGTGGTGGCGATGTCCCGTAAAGGTGAAGTCAGGTTGACAGCTACCATCACTTGATGGCCGTGTGGTTTAATGCACGTTACTGTAGTTTGACCTTCCTGAGTTCTTGTTTCCATTCGAGGCGGAAGTTCGAGTTTTTTTATAGCTAATTTTTACAGAATGCCAAGCTCTGTTCAGACGACAGCAAGATTAACAAGTTACAAGATCAACATTTCATCGAAAAAAATTATGCATTTCTAATTGGTAATTTACTATAGAATTAGTGAAAAACGTATAGTAAACCTTTTCGGAGTTACAGTTATATCTTTAACTTGCAAACCTCAAATTTGTCTATGATTAAATAGGACTTTTGAAAGTGATACCGTTAATCTGCTTGTATATATATATATATATATATATTCTTATACCCATGTATATGCTATATATATATAGATATATAACTATATTGATAAAGACAGTATATATATATAAATATATATATATGAATTGCTGCATACCTAAGAAAATATAATATACTATATATAGCCAATAAATATATATATATATATGGATATATATAAAAACAGTATATATTATTATATATACAATTATATATATATATATATATATATATACATATACATGGGTTTGTGTGTTGTCTGTAATGGATAAACTGTACATGTTGAATATTCTGACACAATATCTTTCATGAATCTATCTTTTTTGCGGGCTTGATCATGTTTCAGTCATGTTTAGTAGTAATTATCGTTCTTTATTCTCTTTAAATAAAACGAGTTGGACTAATTGGAAATCATGATAAAATAGCTTCAATAAGGCACCTTTTCTGAAATAAAGACTCCAACATTTCACGGTGGCTTTAATTTCTTTTAATTGGTTTTTATCAGATCCATTACCACACATAACTGGCCTTTCATGAAAGATGATTAGTTTTAGAAAGAGAAAAAAATCAGTAACAGGAATAGCTACATTTGATCTGGTCCCAGTAGATTCGTCTTTGGCTGATTTATCGCCGTCTGTATTTGCTATAATTCCTACGTCAGAAAGGACCCGACATATTTCAGCATTTAGGTGGCCATCATATAATTTATGGATGATTCTACACCAGATGGAGATTTGGAGTCATCAGTATACAATACTTAATGGGAGCCCTTACTACTGTATGTGATTTATGATGCTCGAGCTTTTATGCATAAGTTTTTAATTAATAGTTCAAATGTGTACAGATGCGTGCTTGACGCTTAATCCAAGAAGTCGGGTAAGGAGGTTCTTCCTTTTACTGACACAAACATTCTTTATATCAAATTTGGAGCAATTGGGAATAAATGTTTCTTTGATCGAAAAGTATTTCATTTGGTGAGTCCTAGCCTTTACATTTATTACATTTCGCAGCCACGATGAAAAGAGAGAGGTGGTTTACCACTTTTGAACTCAATGGATTAATTTCGGGAGGACCTGAATACACTAGCTCAGATTTTGGTCACTATTGTGAAGTGGATTTATGCTTTTTAATAATGTGGCTGATGCTAAAGCATAAACCATAACCTTCCTTAATAAAAATGAATGGGCGAGTTGCTTAGAACGACAACATGAGGACTGATCTGTCAGCCCCCTAAGATGAGTGATAGGTTTTTGATCAGATTTAATGCAATGTATGTTTCCCACTTCAAGAGTGTATCAGATTCAGCCTAGGAATTTCACAGTCTGGCTAATGGGTTACAGATTGGTCGGCCCCCCCCCAACCCCCCACAGGAGAAAATCAATTCTTGTAACAGCTTTTATTACAGAAAACTAGAAACTTCTTGCAGAGACCCAGTTGTCAACCTTTATTAAAACATTGTTAATAGGGACTTCGTTAGTTTGAGGCAGCGTTGAATATAGCCAAGTCATCCTTGTAAGGATTATATTATTTTAAACTTGGTAAGTTCTTCGTAATACCGTTGATTGATGGTAAGAACATCACGCAACTTACAAACCTTCTTTGTGGTTTTGTGGGACATCATTTTCCATTTTACAGGTGTCTGAAAATTTGTTATCTCCTTTAAATAAAACTGGGGTTTATGCTCATTAAAATGTTTCATTCACCTTTTCTGAAATGGCTAAGACTCAATGAATTCTCTCTCCAATAACATTTTGTTTCATTCACGAGATCCATTACCAACATTCTCTCCCAATAACAATTTGTTTTATTCAGAAAAAATCAGAACAACAAAGCTACATTTGATCTGGTCCCAAGATTCCCTTTCCAATGGCATTTATCGTTTGTATTTGCTATAATTCTACGTCAGAAAGGACCCGACTATTTCAATTTAACTTATTTTGTTTCATTCACTGGAGATTTGGCTCAAGTAACAATTCTCTCCCCCTAACATTTTGTTTCATTTACTGATGACAGCTAATGCAAAGATTCTTAATTAACATTTTGTTACATTCACTGACGAATCAACAAAGTCAAGGATTCTTCCTCTTACCATAACATTTTTTTATCAAATTTGGAAATTGGGAATAAATGTTCTTTCCGAAAAACATTTTGAGTTTCATTTATTAGACAGCCACGATGAAAAGATTCTTACCACTAACATTTTGTTAATTCACTAGGACCTGAATAAACAAGCTCAGATTTTGGTCCCATTGTGACATTTATGTTTTTTAATAATGTGGCTGATGCTAAAGCAAAACCATAACCTTCCAATAAAATTTGGGTTTCATTCACTACAACATGAGGACATTAGCCCCTAAGATGAGTGATTTTTTGATCAGATTTAATGCAATTTTGTTTCATTCACTTCAAGACACAGTCTGCTAATGGGTTACAGATTCCCCCCAACCCCAATAAAAATCTTTTGTTTCATTACAGAAAACAGAAACTAAGCAAGACCCATTCAACCTTTCCAATGTTATTTTGTTTTTATTTGACTTGAATATAGCCAAATCCTTGTAAGGATTATATTATTTTAAACTTGGTATTTTGTTTCATTTTTCATGCTGTTGAAAAGACTTTTTAGCTAAGTTAACGACTGAAAAAAGTAATTAAGAAGGTTCCAATTCAAAACAATTTGTTTCATTAAACTCAGACAACAAAAGGAAAGATTAATTATAAATTTATTTGAAAACCACTTATCAAAGTGTTTTTTTCACTGCTCCAGGATTTATTGTCAGCTAATATTAGCAAGAATATTTTCTCCAATATATTTTGTTTCATTCATCTGAACAGGAAAATCAACAATTTGTTCTTGTCAATAATTATTTTGATTGTCATTCACTGGAACTTGCTAAAGAGTAAAGATTCCCTCTCAATAACATTTATTTCATTCACTAGAAAGATAAGCAACATTCTCTCTCCAAAACTGTTTTTGTTTCATTCACTAAACCTTACTGGTAAATTGAACAATTTTAATGTCCAATAACATTTTGTTTTTCACTAATACACCAAACTGGTAGGCAAAGATTCAGCGACCCTCCATTAACATTTTGTTTCATTCACTATACAAATAATGAAAGCCTTTTACACATTTCAAGAAACCGGATTTTCTCTCCAATAACATTTTTTTCATTCACTAGTGCAAAAGCAACGATTTTTGGAATAACATTTTGTTTCATTAAACCGCTAGATGGCCATTCATTGTGGATCCTGGAAGGAGTCATTCCCAAACGACAATAACATTTTTTTTAGTTTCTTTCACTAGATGCTCAAATACTATTCCCTCTACCAATAACATTTTGTTTCACTTATTGATTAGACAGCTAAGACAATAAACAAACGGATTGTGATAAAATAACATTTTAACGTTTGGAAAATATCTGTCAAAGATTGAATGTCAGATTTCAAGGTCACAAAAGTTTGGAAACTGAAGTGTTTACTCATTTGTTACACGACTGTGGTGCCCTTTTCATACCGGCAATTAGAGCATGAATTCGTTTACACTTGAGTTTACCAAGTTTGATTTTTGAAAGTCAAAGATCAAAGTCACGTGCTTTTTGCATCTCAACTGCTCCATAAGCAGCTATACATTTGCAATTTCCTTCTCATAGTGATAATTGATAATAACAGTTCAACAGAAATTTGGCATATCAAGTCTGATCTTTAAAGGCCTAAGATTAGAATCATAGAACGAATTTTTTTCATTAGACTCGCTCATAAGAACTGAAAATTGGTTACGAGCTCATAATTGACCTTGTGTCGAGTGCTCTCGGCGGAGGTATCTTCTATTCAGAGTATTTTCCTTACTAATGTTTTACATTTACATTCACTGATCACAAGTATGTAGTTCTCACGTTACCACCTTAAACATTTTCAAGTCTTTCAGTGACTGACTTCCTTTATTTGACTTGTACTTGCACTAATGAGAACGCCAGAGATTTTAAACTAGTCAATAAGTCTTTAATGAGGTAGATAGCTATAGCTGATGTTGTTTCCATAACCACTACTGTAGCATCAGATAATTCCCTTTTATCTGTTCATTCATCCGTCGTTACTAATAATACTATGTTAAAGAATTTAGCCTTTGACTAATGAAAGAAATTGTTTCTATTCACTTAGGAGCTCTAATGCGATCATTATCTCACCCTAATTGGAGCCATCTTCCAGCCCAGTTATAAAGAAACGCCGCGTAAGTAAGACGCGTAATTCTCCAATGGACATTTTGTTCATTACACTCTTCTTTCTGGAAAGCAAGATCCTCTTCTCATCTCCTGTGATTTTGTATCTACAAGATTATTTTCTGCCAGGATAAGTTATAAGGGACAAGACACAAGAGATGTGAAGGCCACTGTGAAATGACCTTCAGTGGATTTCATTTACGAGAACAGCCTATACAACTCACAGAAAATCAAAATGATACTTTGTTGGACCATGTGAAGAAAAAATCTCATTTCGTCATTAAACATGCTTTTCCGGCGGCATATTTTTACAGGTTTCTGGTTCTGAGACTGTGCTTGCCGAGTTCCTCTAGTAGCTCGGATATGTTAACACCAGGACGGTGATTCGTTAAAACCCAGGAGAGAAACAGAGGCGGAATTAGGCGGCTGGCGAACATTATCAGGCCTTCGACGACCGCAACCCTTCTGCATATTGCAAAACACGCGAACTGGTGATTCGTTGCTTTAGAAACAGGATTATCTGGACAAGACTTACATCAGATTAATATGAGAAAAGAAGTTGCAATGACAACGAAAGCCCTCGAGGTTTAGTGGAATATTTTGGTTCAATTCAATGTGGAACCAAGGTGGTATTTTAGGTCGATAACCACGAGCATTATTTGAAAAATATTATATTTAGCAGTATGTTGCAATTTTGCAATCAAAGCTGGTAAATTCTATAAAGCCCTCCAATCCTATGATGTTTCAACCGTAAGCAATAGGCTCAGAGAGTTCGGTATGAAAGTATCTTGCGCAAGAGAGTGAACAAATGGAATTTATTCTCAACTGCTTTTCAGCTCCCTACGTATTGGTGACTGAATATATTTGCCTTTATGTTATTGCATCTTTTTGCTTTATCTATTCCTTTATTTTAACATATGGCCATTTTCTAAGAAACATTTGCCTAGTTT
The DNA here is from genome assembly GCF_040412425.1 of Macrobrachium rosenbergii. Classification (NCBI taxonomy): domain Eukaryota; kingdom Metazoa; phylum Arthropoda; class Malacostraca; order Decapoda; family Palaemonidae; genus Macrobrachium; species Macrobrachium rosenbergii. The sequence continues at coordinate 4,064,176 of NC_089798.1, forward strand.
ACTCGTGATTCTTTCTATTAGTCTATTATTTTCTAGCTTACTTTTCCTCCATTCTTTTTTTAATTTTTTTCCATTCGAAAGCGATTTATTTCCTAACTTTAGTTCACCTTCCAATAATTTTGCTTGTTTCTTTATCTCCCACAGTAAACGACTCATTCATTATCACTCTACCCACTAACTTTGCTCCTCATTCCTATGTTCCTATTCTCAAGAACACTTCCTGCCTTCCCAAAAATCTAATTCTCTGCTAAACTTCCGATCACTTACCATTTCTTCAATATTTCTAATTGTATTGTTACCTTCTTGGCAAATTTATTTTTCCTATTATTATTCATTGCCACATTTTGCACCTTTTCTACCCAGCTGAAACTGTCCTCCGTTAATCATTTACTTCTCTTCAACTTCATCCTGACAGCTAAGTTCAACGATTCCCTCTCCAATAACTTGTTTTTAGCTGAAATGATGCATTCCGGAAATGAAGATATCTCCACAGTGAATAATTATAAAACATTCATCATGCATTTTCATACATGTCATTCATCACAAACACTGCTTCTGCTCTCTACAGAACACTAAGCAAGGATTCAGACTGTCCTGAAACATTTTGTTTCATTAACTAGACGGCTAAGCAAGGATTCCCTCTCCAAAAATATTTTTTTTCATTCACCAGAAGGCTAAGCAAGGATTCCCTCTCTAATAACATTTTGTATCATTCACTAGACGGCTAAGCAACGATTCCCTCTCCAATAACATTTTGTTTCATTCACTAGACGGCTAAGCAAGAATTCCCTCTCCAATAACATTTTGTTTCATTCACTAGACGGCTAAGCAAGGACTCCCTCTTCAATAACATTTTGTTTCAATCACTAGACGGTGTAGCAAGGACTCCCTCTCCAATAACATTTTGTTTCATTCACTAGACGGCTAAGCAAGGATTCCCTCTCCAATAACATTTTGTTTCATTCACTAGACGGCTAAGCAAGGATTCCCTACCTGATGACATCTTGTTTCAGTCACTAGACGGCTAAGCAACGATTCTCTCTCCAATAACATCTTGTTTCATTCACTAGACGGCTAAGCAACGATTCCCTCTCAAATAAAATTTTGTATCATTCACTAGACGGCTAAGCAACGATTCCCTCTCAAATAACATTTTGTATCATTCACTAGACGGCTAAGCAACGATTCCCTCTCAAAATAAAATTTTGTATCATTCACTAGACGGCTAAGCAAGGATTCCCTCTTCAATAACATTTTGTTTCAATCACTAGACGGTGTAGCAAGGACTCCTCTCCAATAACATTTTGTTTCATTCACTAGAGCAAGGATTCCTCCCAATGACATTTTGTTTCATTCACTAGACGGCTAAGCAAGGTTCCCTCCTGATGACATTTTGTTTCATTCACTAGACGGCTAAGCAACGATTCTTTCTCCAATAACATCTTGTTTCATTCATTAGACGTCTAAGCAACGATTCCCTCTCAAATAAAATTTTGTATCATTCACTAGACGGCTAAGCAACGATTCCCTCTCAAATAAAATTTTGTATCATTCACTAGACGGCTAAGCAAGGATTCCCTCTTCAATAACATTTTGTTTCGTTCACTAGACGGCAAAGCAAGGATTCCCTCTCCAATAACATTTTGTTTCATTCACCAGATGGCTAAGCAACGATTCCCCCTCAAATAAAACTTTGTTTCATTCACTAGACGGCGAAGCAAGGATTTCCTCTTCAATAACATTTTGTTTCATTCACTAGACGGCTAAGCAACGATTCCCTCTCAAATAACATTTTGTATCATTCACTAGACGGCTAAGCAACGATTCCCTCTCAAATAAAATTTTGTATCATTCACTAGACGGCTAAGCAAGGATTCCCTCTTCAATAACATTTTGTTTCAATCACTAGACGGTGTAGCAAGGACTCCCTCTCCAATAACATTTTGTGTCATTCACTAGAGCAAGGATTCCCTCCCTGATGACATTTTGTATCATTCACTAGACGGCTAAGCAAGGATTCCCTACCTGATGACATCTTGTTTCATTCACTAGACGGCTAAGCAACGATTCTCTCTCCAATAACATCTTGTTTCATTCACTAGACTGCTAAGCAACGATTCCCTCTCAAATAAAATTTTGTTTCATTCACTAGACGGCTAAGCAACGATTCCCTCTCAAATAAAATTTGTATCATTCACTAGACGGCTAAGCAAGGATTCCCTCTTCAATAACATTTTGTTTCATTCACTAGACGGCTAAGCAAGGATTCCCTCTCCAATAACATTTTGTTTCATTCACCAGATGGCTAAGCAACGATTCCCCCTCAAATAAAACTTTGTTTCATTCACTAGACGGCGAAGCAAGGATTTCCTCTTCAATAACATTTTGTTTCATTCACTAGACGGCTAAGCAAGGATTCCCTCTCCAATAACAATTTGTTTCGTTCATTAGACGGCATAGCAAGGATTCCCTCTCCAATAACAATTTGTTTCATTCACTAAACGGCTAAGCAACGATTCCCTCTCAAATAACATTTTGTTTCAATCACTAGACGGCTAAGCAAGGATTCTCTCTCCAATAACATTTTGTTTTATTCACTAGATAGCTAAGCAACGGTTCTCTCTCCAATAACATTTTGTTTCATTCACTAGACGGCTAAGCAACGATTCTTTCTCCAATAACATTTTGTTTCATTCACTAGACGGCTAAGCAACGATTCCCTCTCCAATAACATTTTGTTTCATTCACTAGACGGCTAAGCAAGGATTCTCTCTCAATAACATTTTGTTTCATTCACTAGACGGCTAAGCAAGGATTCCCTCTCCAATAACATTTTGTTTCAATCACTATACGGGTAAGTAAGGATTCCCTCTCCAATAATATTTTGTATCATTCACTAGACGGCTAAGCAACGATTCTCTCTCAAATAAAATTTTGTATCATTCACTAGACGGCTAAGCAACGATTCCCTCTTCAATAACATTTTGTTTCATTCACTAGACGGCTAAGCAAGGATTCCCTCTTCAATAACATTTTGTTTCATTCACTAGACGGCTAAGCAAGGACTCTCTCTCCAATAACATTTGTTTTATCACTAGATGGCAAAGCAAGGACTCCCTTCTCCAATAACATTTTGTTTCATTCACTAGACATTCACTAGCTAAGAAACAATTCCCTCTCCAATAAAATTTTGTTTCATTCACTAGACGGCTAAGCAAGGATTCCCTGTCCAATAACATTTTGTTTCATTCACTAGATGGCTAAGCAAGGATTCTCTTCTCAATAACATTTTGTTTCATTCACTAGACAGCTAAGCAAGAACTCCCTCTCCAATAACATTTTGTTTCATTCACTAGATGTGTAGCAAGGACTCCTCTCCAATAACATTTTGTTTCATTCACTAGACAGCTATGCAAGGATTCCCTCTCCAATAACATCTTGTTTCATTCACTAGACGGCTAAGCAAGGACTCCCTCTCCAATAACATTTTGTTTCATTCACTAGACGGCTAAGCAACGATTCCCTCTCCAATAACATTTTGTTTCATTCACTAGACAGCTAAGCAAGGATTCCCTCTCTAATAACATTTTGTTTCATTCACTAGACAGCTAAGCAAAGATTCCCTCATCAATAACATTTTGTTTCATTCACTAGATGGCTAAGCAACGATTCTCTCTCCAATAATATTTTGTTTCATTCACTAGACGGCTAAGCAAGGATTCCCTCTCCAATAACATTTTGTTTCATTCACTAGACGGCTAAGCAAGGATTCCCTCTCCAATAACATTTTGTTTCATTCACTAGACAGCTAAGCAACGATTCCCTCTCAAATAACATTTTGTTTCATTCACTAGACAGCTAAGCAACGATTAACTCTCCAATAACATTTTGTTTCATTCACTAGACGGCTGAGCAACAATTCCCTCTCCAATAACATTTTGTTTCATTCACTAGACGGCTAAGCAAGGATTCCCTCCCTGACGACATTTTGTTTCATTCACTAGACGGCTTATCAAGGATTCTCTCTCAAATAACATCTTGTTTCACTCACTAGACGGCTACACAACGATTCCCTCTCAAATAAAATTTTGTTTCATTCACTAGACGGCTAATCAAGGACTCCCTCTCCAATAACATTTTGTTTCATTCACTAGACGGCTAAGCAAGGATTCCCTCTCCAATAACAATTTGTTTCATTCACTAGGTGGTTAAGCAACGATTCCCTCCCTAATAACATTTTGTTTCATTCACTAGACGGCTAAGCAACAATTCTCCCTCCAATAACATTTTGTTTCATTCACTAGACTGCTAAGCAAGGATTCCCTCTCCAATAACATTTTGTTTCATTCACTAGACGGCAAAGCAAGGATTCCCTCTCCAATAACATTTTGTTTCATTCACTAGACTGCTAAGCAAGGATTCCCTCTCCAATAACAATTTGTTTCATTCACTAGACGGCTAAGCAACGATTCCCTCTCCAATAACAATTTGTTTCATTCACTAGATGGCTAAGCAAGGATTCCCTCTCCAATAACATTTTGTTTCATTCACTAGACGACTAAGCAAGGATTCCCTCTCCAATAACATTTTGTTTCATTCACTAGACGACTAAGCAAGGATTCTCTCTCCAATAACATTTTGTTTCATTCACTAGACAGCTAAGCAACGATTCCCTCTCCAATAACATTTTGTTTCATTCACTAGATGGCTAAGCAAGGATTCCCTCTCCAATAACAATTTGTTTCATTCACTAGACGGTTAAGCAAGGATTCCCTCCCTAATAACATTTTGTTTCGTTCACTAGACGGCTAAGCAACAATTCCCTCTCCAACAACATTTTGTTTCATTCACTAGACTGCTAAGCAAGGATTCCCTCTCCCATAACATTTTGTTTTATTCATTAGACAGCTAAGCAAGGACTCCCTCTCCAATAACATTTTGTTTCATTCACTAGACCCCTAAGCAAGGATTCCCTCTCCAATAACATTTTGTTTCATTCACTAGACCCCTAAGCAAGGATTCCCTCTCCAATAACATTTTGTTTCATTCACTAGACTGCTAAGCAACGATTCCCTCTCCAATAACAATTTGTTTCATTCACTAGACGGCTGAGCAACGATTCCCTCTCCAATAACAATTTATTTCATTCACTAGACGGCTAAGCAAGGATTCCCTCTGCAATAACATTTTGTTTCATTCGCTCCTCCAATTAAGAGGACAATCTGCATTTTCTGCGGCTGATAACCATCAGACGAATATTAACATATAATGAGCATTGAGCTCATGATCCGTTTTTTAAATCAAATATACCTGCTGAACATGCAGAGAATATTAGTAGTGAATATACTCCTTGTGCAAATATCTATAAGCATCAGACCATAAATTCTGAAAGCCATGGAACACGTATCCTATGATTCCCTTGCTCTTGCAATAACAGAGTCCAGGTCACGATAACATTCATTTTGAAATGGCCAAACATTTACCATACTGATTCACATCTATCCTATTATGTGCTTCGGACTAAAAAGTCTTTTTCAAAAGAATGGAAACTTAAGGGTACGCTGATCGCCGAACTTCGAGGAATTATCGATCTTTAGTTTTTTTTGTTTTGGACTGGTATATGTCTAAATAAACATGTCCTGAAACATTACTGCTAAAAAAAAATTTTTAAATTAATTTTTTTACATTTTTGTTCTCCGCATTTACCGGCATTTGATCGACATGGAGCGAAAAATTGTCGCAAAATTTCTGTATGACTTTTCAGGTGGAAATGACAAATATACTTTACTTTCCTACTAAAATACACATTATCTACGTTAAAAACTGGCTCTCTCTCTCTCAAAAAATATAATATCAGAGTAAAAATTTATCCATGTATCTCGATATCGCCCTGTGAGCGACATTGAGCGCCGTGCAATGTCTGTATGACTTGCCAATTCTGGATAGGAGAAAGTGGGAAATTTACTTCAGTATCCTACCAAAACTACCCATTTTCTATGATTAGAACTGGTTCGTTCTCTACAAAAAACATCAAATCAAATTAAATCTCTATCTATGTATTTCGATATTTTGAACTCGTCATAGTAGTATCACAAATTTACCATGCCAGCTAGTAGGCATATAATATTTTATATTTCTTGACATATTTTTAATGCGTATTTTCGGAAATATGAAATTATATAAGTACGTAACAGTTCCAAACAGAGAGTAGGATTTTACCCATAAACCCTCTCGATATCCTAGTGCTTTGTGACGTATTTCCTTTTCAGATTTTCTTACCGTGCAGTGCATTCACGCAATTCCATTGCCATAAGTAAGAGAAGTACAGTACCACCCTTATGAGGGAGGAATTTGAACGATTGCGTCTCGTAAGTTTGTTACAAGAGAGGGACAAAGCAAACGGGAATTGCCTCGCCTGGGATAGCAGCAACACCAGAACGCCTATATCTAGGTAAGGGATTTGTTTTCCTATATTAGTGATATTCAAATTAGTGATTAGTGATATTCTAATTAGTGATTACTGTTTTTCCTAATATTATGATTATTATATAAGATCACAAAGCTTGATTTTACTGCAGTGAGTTTTGTCTGACTGGTGACTTGTGTAGGCTTGGTTGTTCAGCATTTGTTTACTTTATCCTCATAGTTGTTTGTTTATTTGCCTCTCCAATATCTGAACGGAAAACATGTACAGTGGTAGCATATATAGGTTATGTAGAAAATTTATATTGATAGCATGTATTTTTATAGGTTATGAAGAAAACTTTAGGGCGAGTGTAAAACAATGGGAACAAACCTTTCCTAGAATACCATGGCCTGGCCTAACCTCATTAAGGCATTTATTTTTCTAATTCATGAGCGGTGAGCTAGACTATGGCAATTGACGTTTTCCTATGTTATTTTACTTGCTTTACAAGAATTGAAAGTAACATTTTGTAGGTCTGCTGTAACTAAAGTGTAATTGACCTTTGAAGACTACACGACTGGGTAGATCTAAGCCGGCATTCCGCGGCGAACCCCCCACCCCTCTCCATAGCTATTACGGCAAAATTGTAACCAGTAAACATCCCTAGAAATACCAGCCTAACGTACCCTAGGGGTGTTTACTGGTTATAATTTTGCCGTATTAGCTAAGGATCTTTGAGGAAAGGAAATACTCCACCAGTAAGCACAGTTTCTCTGAAGTATGCGCCATTCCATGACTGTCCTTTTTCTTTGATGATCCACATTAACTGTTTGGCTGTGAAACAGAGAAAAATTTCCAAACATTCAGGAAATTTCACAACTTGGCGACAGCACATGTCATTGCTGATATCATCCAACTTTGCAACCCAAATGATGTCATTTTTATGATTTGGCTTCCTGACTGTGTAAATGAAGAATTCACCTGATGCAGCAACATGGAGAAAGTCAGCTTCATCCCAATCTTTAAGAAATGAACCACAAAACCATGCATGGTCTTCTCTCTGTTGCTGAGTGATGTTGGGCTTGCTGATAACATGAAATGGCTTGATACCAGATTTTTTCAACTTATGATATACAGCACTATAACTTCTCTTCTTTCCCCTTTTGTTTTTAGTTCAAGCACCAATTTACGTAAAGACTTTCTTGGTCTACCCACTGCCTCAGCTATGATATCTTTTGACTCCTGAGAAAGGACTTCAGGCCTTCCAAGATTCTCGCTCTTTTTGCAATGACAGTCATATGGGTTTTTGTTCCAGTTTCTTTTAACAAAGGATTCATCTTTTTAATTTATTTAGCTATCCAGGAATGTGAAATGAAGGATGCGCCAGCATCCCTGGCCTCTCTGAAGGTTATAGCCCAGATTCGGTCAATCCATCTGATTTCCTCCGAGTTATTAGCCATGGTTGTATCTAACTCCGTCACTCAGTCTGAAAATACAAGAAATGTAAAATGAAAAATAGCTTAATAGAAACTTAAAATAATGTACTTGGAGACAGGCTATAGCAGAAAACTTCATAACTTTGCATTTGTTCTGTGGAGGGAGGCCCCTCTAATTTCGAAACACCCGGTAGATGATTTGCTTTCTTTTACACTGCTGCAATTTTACAAGATCCCGCAGTGTACTTTTAACAAGCCCCTAAATGAGGTCAATTTATGAGCATATGCGGTAATTTTCTCATTTTCTGCAAGAAAAACTTAAACGAGAATTTCGGTATTTTTCTAAATTAGAGAAACGGTTAGCAAATTCCTGAGATGTATGCTTGTATTGCACCAGCCCCGGTTTTTTTTGCCATGCCCCTAGGTTAGGTTAGGTTAGATTAGAATCACCAGAGTAATTTGGGTGTGGAAAACATAATGAGATTATTTTCAAGAAAATTCTATGGTTAGTTTTTAAGATTTGGCGTCCCGCTTTTTTTCGGGGAGAGGTCCCGGCACTCGGTTGCATCTCGGGAAAATGCAACGGTTAATCGCTAACCCATTTGTCAAACTGTGAAATTCACAGGATGTATCGAAGTGGAAGATCATTAGACCTGATTAATATATATATATATATATATATATATATATATATATATATATATATATATATATATATATATATTTCATACAAGTTGGGCAGCTGACAGATCAATACAGATATATTGTACTAAGCGACTACTCTATCCATTTTTTTTATTATGGAAACCGTATGATATCTGCTTCAGCGTCAGGCACATTATTAAAAAGTATAAATCCAGTTCATAATAAAGAGATCAAAATCTATGTTAGTGCATTCAAGTCCTTCCCAAATAAATCCCCATTGTTCGGAAATGGTGAACCACCTCTCCCATTTCACCGCGAAACAAATGTAAGGGCATACTCTTCAACTAAAGTACTTTCCGATTAAAGATTTGTTAATAAATAATAATTCCATATTATTCCAAATCAGAGCATAAAGAATGAACCTCCTTACCCAATTCTTAAGATTATGAGTTAAATACGAATCTATGCACAAGTGTACTATTTGTACTTGTCTGTCACAGTCTTTTCTCCAAATTCACCAAGTGTTATACAAATGTGGCCCCCAAAGTCTACTGGCAAAACTCCAGATATCTCCAGTGTTTTTTCAGTCTTCTAAAAGGAAAAACAAAACTGCTACAGTACTGTTATATTCATTTATTCCTGAGGCTTAGGAATAAATAACTATAGCGGTATTGGAGCGGTTTTGTTTATTCCCAATAAAGACTGAAAAAACATTGGAATTTTTTTAAGTTTGGCTGGTGGATTTGAAGGGTCAAATTTACAATAATACTTTGGAAAAATTGTTCTATCTGATGTAGGTTTTGATTTAGTATCATCCACAAAATTTAAGTTGACCGTCTAAATGTTGGTACATGTTGGATTCCTCCTGACGTAAGCATAAAAAAAAAAACAAAGGTGGCGATAAAGCAACGAAAGTTGAATCTTCTATAACCAGCTCAGATGTATCAGTGATTTTTTCCCCTCTTTCTAAAACTATTCATCTTCCATAAAAAGCCGGTTGCGTGAAGTGATGATCGGTTGAAAGCAAATGAAAAATATTGAGCCTACATCAAAGCTACTTTATCACGACTTCCAATTAGTCCCGCTCATTTTATTTAAAGGTCCCAGAGCTCAGAGAATGCAGAAGAATAATTACCATGAACCATATTTTTTTTCTAACCAACCACAACAATCAAACGTTCGATACAAATCCGTTGAACAAATTTTGTGGGAATATTCAACATTTATAATATATCCTCTAAATCTATGCAAAAATATATATACATACATATATATATATATATATATATGTATATATATATATATATATATATATATATATATATATATATATATATATATATATATAAATATATTTACTTATAGTATATGTATGTACTTTTTCATAGCATTCACACATACAAATATATCTATCTGTCTGTCTATCTGTCTATATATGTGTGTGTATATGTGTGTGTATGTTTATGTATATACAGATAGATAGATAGATAGACAGACAGATAGATATATTTGTATGTGTGTGTGTTACGAAAAAGTCCTCCGAGCCATTTCCATAAGAGTTAGGAACAGAACCTTCTCACAAGGAGGAAATATTTCACTGAATGGTATTTTTTTTTTTTTTAAATCATTCGTCCATCCTCTTCAGAGGCATGAGTTATAGCTGAACTTTAAAAATTCAAGGACACGTATCTCTGGGACACTGTGTATATTGTGTATGCACTTTGTATATCAAAGATATATCCCTGCTTATTCATTCAGTTCAAAACGAAGTGTGGATGGCGTTGCGTTCTTATTTATGGGTTGTTTAGTTATCCAGAAGTTGTTCATACTCCTTTCTTCGCCAGCCTTTTCCAACTAATGATGGGGGAGCCTCGAAGTTCTGCGTTTTTGTTGACAATAAACGCTGTAAAGTAAGATAAATAAAATATAAGTCAGGGCCCCTCATACCTGGTAGGTGATCCGGGCCAAGATCTTAATTTGCTCCACATAGTTTCTATACAGTGTGAAACATTTGAGGTTCTGTCTTTATTTTGTTCATTTCTGAGGAGAATTTTTTTTAAACTTTCACTTTGAGTATCATAATTCTCATGTCGAGCATTCGGGTTTGGTTTTCCTTTGGCTGTATGTCTCTATTTTCCATCCGTGTCTTATTGCTAAGGGATGGAAGGGGTAGGATTTCGATGGTATTTCATGCTTATGGATAAGAAGTCTCCTTAAATGTAAGAAGTAATCACCCGAGACGTTTGTGAAGGCTCTACTTATGTAAAAGCCTTCAACATTTAGGGAGAAATAGGATAGAAAAGGAAAAGAGAGATATGTAGAATTTACACCCCAAAAATAACTCATTCCTCACTTGAGAGCATGAGAATGATGATACCCATAGTAATAACTTCGATAAAAAATAAACATCGAGACAAAACCTCTAATATAACAAAAAGAAATACAGAAGAATTCCTTACTATCTGGAGTGATGGGCATGACTCCCATTTTACTGTCCCTACTATACCACCCACAACAGGAAATAAAAAATAAAACTCAGCTCGAAAGGATCACCTCAAATCGCAGAGGTATGTCATTTTTTCCTCGTATAATACAGTTTTTTTTTTCTTCTTCTTGACCATCTTTTTACAGGCGAATAGCAACCTGTACTTGTTGGTGTACTTAATTATAACGAAAATAACTGAGTAACAGAGACCATGTATGAAATGAGAAAGTTTTACTATTTTTCAATATCAAAATAATTTTGGGGACAGGATTAAGAGTCACCCTCCTAAAAATCAGTGTTTACGTTGCATGAGTCTTACCGAACTGGCAGTGACGGGAAATAAAAATTCTTGACGAAATTCCATGAGAGAAACATTCGGGAAAAAGCAGAGAGAGTTTAAGCTAAATCGTAAATCGAAAGCAGTAATGGAGAAAACATTTCTCGCAGCATGCTCTGATTGGCTGCAGTTTTTGTGCTCATCTGTTTCACCAAGTAGTGGGCTTTTTCACAAGTGTAAACTGTCATGTTACAGCTTTACCTTCTACAGTCTTCAAACAAACACCGAACATTTTTGCTTTTATCAGGAAGGGGCAGGCAGGCAGACGAGTAATTTGACAGCGTTACGTCTTCTGCAATTCCTAACAGACGTTGATGATCAGTGTTTAAAGAATTAGCCCTTTCTGGAAGCTTGTTTTAAGTTATAATTTATCTAAAAAAAAAAATGAATTATTGTCAAAACCAAGTGGACTCTGTGAGAAATTTTACATTTACAGCTGATAATATCATAATGCCAACATAACTAGCAAAGACCAGGAGAAACCATCATGTATTGAACTACATGTTATGTTCATCTTTCCTAACTGAAAAAGTCCATACATCCACTAGAGGACATAGCACAGAATGGACGAAAATCTTGAAAGTATGCTACCAAGCTGAGGAGGATACTTTGTACAGAACCTCTGATGAAGAGACAATTTTATAAGTTCAGAATCCTATAAACAAGCAGTTCCCCCTCAGATAAGGAGCTTAAGCTAACCTAAGGGAGCTTACAGCAGTTCTAAAAAAATGAAAGTGCAAATACTTCACCAGTTCTCTAACAAAAGAAGCAGCGGGAAGGGGGACCACTTGGAAATTGGCTCCCCTCCCAAATTTACTATAATAATTTTTTTTGATAAAATGTCAAGAATTGCGATTTTAGAATTTAAATGACATTATATATTTTAATTACTATTATATACGTTTTGAGAGAACGTGCTCGCAACGAACTTGAGGTTTATTTCTATCGTTGAACCAGACCACTGAGCTGATTAACAGCTCTCCTAGGGCTGGCCCGAAGGATTAGACTTATTTTACGTGGCTAAGAACCAACTGGTTACCTAGCAACGGGACTTACAGCTTATTGTAGAATCCGAACCACATTATGACGAGAAATGAATTTCTATCACCAGAAATAAATTCCTCTAATTCTTCATTGGTCGGTCGGAGAGTCGAACGCTGGGTCAACAGCGTGCTGGTCGAAAGCTCTACCCACCCCGCCAATGAAGAACTCATTTCTATCGTATAAAGTAACTTCGCTGTATCCTGAAATTTACATCATTAAGAATTACTCTTCAAGGAGACTTCGAAATATAAAATTGTTCGGAAAAAACACCTGAGTACAATATTTATCCTTGTCTTTCTTTCCCTTTTTGGCTCTCACACCTGTTTTTATTTACATATGGAGGAAAGAACAAGAAGCAGGCTGTCATTCAGACTTTCAACCTCGCTTTCGTTAGCTGAAAAACACCCCGACAGAAAAAAATAGCATTTGATCACGAAAATCTTTTAATGGTTTCTGTCACTGAACTGTTGATGCAATAATGCAAATCCTTTTGGAGTACATCGGATCTTAATGGACTCTGGGAGTTTTTGACTACTGCAGTACGTGCATGCGTTTCCTTCATCTATCGGGAGATCATGTGTTCGGATGACAATAATGTTTTGTCTAATCATTTTTAGTTTTCTGTAAGAGAAAACTATTGAGATTGCTATTTGTCTGTCCGCCGGTACTTTTTCTGTCCGCCCTCGGATCTTAAAAACTACAAAGGCTAGAGGGCTGCAAATTGGTATGTTGATCATCCACCCTCCTATCATCAAACGAACCAAATTGCAGCCCTAACTTCAGTTGTTTTTATTTTAAAGGTTAAATTTAGCCATGATCGTGCGTATGGCACCGCTATAAGTGCCAACAACACAGGCCACCACCGGGCCGTGTCTGAAAGTTTCAATGATTTTCGTCCCTGGCTGAAAATTATCGTTGTACAGAAAACTCGATTGTACCGAAGAAACTTATCCGCATCTTTCTTGTTCTTTTTGCAGTCGCATCCATACAAGTCAATTCCTTCGGACGTTTTTATTTAACTCTAGGAAACATCTATGAATCAAAACAAAATGGACAGATTTCAAAACAGTGTTGTAAATATGATATTGCAATTGACATGCACACAATGAATTTTGTTCTTTGTTTAGTGTGTTCAAAAACAGTTCATAATTATCACAATGAACAGCAGGCAATATGTCCGATTTACTGATATCACGCATGGACTGCCGGGTAATCATTCATGACAAGCGAGAATGTTTCTTTAAGTGTGTATGTTTTATTTCAAATCTATATTATGTTCTATATGACGTTACCGGAAGAAATTCTAATGTAAAGGAAAAAAGTAAAAAATCTATACTTTGTTCAGTGAAAACATCGGATACAAGTAAGTTGGCTAATAAAGATAGTAAGAAGGAAAAGAAAATTTTTGACTCTCTCTCTCTCTCTCTCTCTCTCTCTCTCTCTCTCTCTCTCTCTCTCTCTCTTTTTCATATGCAAAAAGATGAATAAAATAAGATCAAATAGGCCCTCTAAGAATTGAAGGGCGATTAACGAATGAAAAAAATAAATATGTAACATATTGAAAGATATAATCATTTTTTACACCTAGAATTGACAATGAAGATAATGATACAGAAATAAGAGATGAAAATACTGAATATTTATCAGATATAGATATTACAGAAGCCGATATTGTCCGCAGGCTATTAATGAAATTAAAAATGGATCAGCAGCAGGACCAGATGGAGTACCTGCCATAAATTAAAGAAATTGGTTCATTCAATCGCAAAGCCCTCCTATCATATTAAAGACAAAGTATAGATACAGGCAAGATTTATGATGAGCATAAATTAGCATATATTACTCCTACTTTCAAAAGTGGTTCAAGACTAGAGCCAAGTAATTATAGGCCTGTGAGTCTGACATCTTTATTATGAAAGTATATGAAAGGGTAATGAAAAAAAATATAATGAAACATTTAATGAAAAATAGATTGTTCAATATAGGACAACATGGTTTTGTACCCGGAAAAAGTACACAAACCCAACTGTTAGCCACCACCGAAAGCATATATAAAAATATGATAAATGAAAAAGATACAGATGTGGTTTACCTAGATTTTGCAAAAGCTTTTGACAAGGTAGATCATAATATATTAGTGAAAAAATTAGAAAACATAACATTGTTGACAAAGTAGGAAGATGGATAAAGAATTTTTGCAAAATAGAGAACAGATAGTGATTGCAAACGATGAAAATCGGATGAAGCTACGGTAATATCGGTGTACCACAGGGTTGTTAGCTGCATTGCTGTTTGTGATTATGATTGCAGACATAGACAGTAATGTTAAGGACTCAGTAGTAAGAAGTTTCTTCAGATGACACAAGAATAAGTAGAGAAATTGCTTGTGATGAAGATAGCTCTACAAAGAGACCTAGACAAAATATATAAATGGGCAGAGATAAAATGGATGGTATTTAACTCTGATAAATTTGAATCAATGAACTATGGTGATAAAGTAGGAATGCTATATGCATATAAAGGACCTAATAATGAGACAATCACAAACAAGGAAGCAGTTAAAGACCTTGGTGTGATGTTGAATAGGAATATGTTATGCAATGATCAAATAGCAATTCTATTGGCAAAATGCAAAGCAAAAATGGGAATGTTGTTCCGCACTTCAAAACAAGAAAAGCTGAACACATGATTATGCTTTATAAAACTGTACGACGAATTGAATATTGCAATATAATATGGTACCCACACTACCAAAAAGGATATTGCAAAATAGAGAGTGTACAAAGGTCATTTACAGCTAGAATAGAAGAAGTTAAGGACCTTGACTACTGGGAAAGACTACAATTCTTAAATTTATATAGTCTTGAAAGGAGAAAAAACGCTACATATTAATTCAAGCATGGAAACAGATAGAAGGAAACCGAAAACATCATGGAACTAAAATTATCAAAAAAGCAAGCAGAGGTAGATTAATAGTGCCAAAAACTATACCAGGAAAATTAAGGAAAGCACAAAGGACATTAATCCACCACGCACCAGCATCGATAATGCAGCGTCTATTCAATGCGCTACCAGCTCATCTGAGGAACATAACAGGAGTGAGCGTAGATGTGTTTAAGAATAAGCTCGACAAATATCTAAGATGCATCCCAGACCATCCAAGACTGGAAGATGCAAAATATACCGGAAGATGCGTTAGCAACTCTCTGGTAGACATCAAAGGTGCCTCACACTGAGGGACCTGGGGCAACCCGAACGAATTGTAAGGTCTGTAAGGTAAGGTAAGGTCTCTCTCAATATTACATTCAAATCCAGTCATCTGTGCAATGATCATTTGCAAAAGAAATGTGGACGATCTGTAAAACCAAGTTTTTGCATCTGTTCGAAGCAAGAGTTGTGCAAAAAATAAAAGATTGTTTACATAATTGATATCATAATGACATCTGATACCTCTGTTAGACGTTTCGTAAAAACCTTGTGCGCTGTAAATCTTGTTCTGCAAAACTGATATCCGTATTGTCAGTCAGTCTGGTGGAGCAATGAGCATAAACAAAAAACATACTCAGAAATAAGAGAAAAATCATGCAGCTAGCGTTTCTCATTTATCTCTGGTAAGCGTAGATTTAAAAAGGAATAATTTTTTTGCTTTTACATTACGTTTACGCCAGCAAAATTGTACACGAGACATTATCCAGGATTCATGATTTACATAACTTTTTTTATGAAAAACTTGCTGTGAACGTAATGCTGATGAAATGAATGAGCAAATCTCACGAAACAAGCACAAAAAACTTTTGGATACCAGTACTAACAATAGCAGAGATTTCTCAGTTTCGATAATACAATTTGATAACCAGTTAAAGTGATAAATCATCGTACCTTTTAATCAGCTGTAATAATGATGGGGTGAGATCGAGTCTAAGTACAGAACTGGAATTGGACGGAAATATACACAGCAGAATAGATATCAACCGGTAACTTGAAAGCCGAATGGCCAAGAAGTCGACAACATATTACTGTAGCTAAACCAAAGGCCTAGGTTATTTGTAAATTATTATATATATATATATATATATATATATATATATATATATATATATATATATATATATATATATATATATATATATATATATATATATATATATATATATATATATATATATATATATATATATATATATATATATATATATATATATATATATATATATACATATATATACATACATATATATACATACATATATATATATATATATATATATATATATATATATATATATATATATATATATATATATATATACTTGGTATTCGTGCCACGCTGACAAACTGACCAAAAGCGACGCATATGTTCTTCCCCTCAAAGAACCAGAACATATAAAAGCACTAGCTGTTGAGAGCTTGCAGGGGGCAAGTGGAGAAACAAGAATTCCAAGAAGGAATACAAGACAAAGCTGGCTGTTGCCTCATAAAAGAAAACCAAGGCTACGGTGGATGTTCGGTCTTATGCTCTAGAGAATGGCCGAGGAAGTGGAAGAATGGGTCTTGCTAAAAAAAAAAAAAGAATAATAAATGATATGCGTAAATGTATACTTGAATAACTATTCCTGTATGATTTAAAACCAATGTTATTTGCTTGGCTACCAATAGAATTACCTACTCAGACTGAGTCGGGAACACACCTGGATGTTGGTTGTAAGCCGAGGTGATGCCATAATTCCTGACACCAAGGTATCACCATATGAAACAAAGGCAATTTCTAGCACTCATTTAGTGCATGCAAGCATCCAGATAGCAGACTGTATGGACTAATGTTTTGGCAAATAATTCCCCTTGGTTTAAACAGTTTAATGTCAATTGGAGGACTTATTCTCTGATTTTAGCACGTCGTACCATTATTCAAGTCAGGATAAGGCCCATTTTCCTGTTGTTTCTCTACAGGGAATGGCACTCTGCTCATTATTCGAGTCATGGTCAGATTTATTTCCTGTTTGGCTTCTCGTTTTAATGTGTTGCAAAGTGCCGTGATTCCAGTTGGGAGAAGATTTATTTTATTTCTATCTCATTTTCATCTGTTGTGCATGCTCAGTATTCACGCTTGAATTAAGGGTCATTTTCTTTTGATTTCTTTTAATGTGCAAAATGAGGCGTTGCATTACACAGCTCCCCAG
Source organism: Macrobrachium rosenbergii (assembly GCF_040412425.1). Lineage (NCBI taxonomy): Eukaryota > Metazoa > Arthropoda > Malacostraca > Decapoda > Palaemonidae > Macrobrachium > Macrobrachium rosenbergii. The sequence goes on from NC_089798.1 coordinate 4,081,706, forward strand.
GAAAGGTATATCTTGAAGCCCTTAGACTCGATCTATGTTGCATTTCAAAAGTTTTGCCACTGAAGAAAGTTCATGAATTTAGTAAATCCTACATTGCATTTTGCCTTCTGGATTCTGACTACGGAAGTATAAGGAAACTTAAAAATCCTGATTTCAAGTGAAAGGGCCAAGGTTATTTGATTTGTCTTTTCTGAACAGTTATAGAATGCAATTTCCCAAGCAGTGAGTTGAGTGAGGTTTGTTTATTCTTCCTGACAAGTTCAATTTTGCAAACCATTAGCTTCGTCCACAAAGCTATGCTACCGAATCAGGCAGCCAGAAAGATTCCTCTCCTTTCCAGGAATACTACCGAAAGATAAGTGTTTGCCAGAATCAAGATTAAACTTTGGGGGCCAAACCATATGAAAAACCCGTGAAATGGTTATATATATATATATATATATATATATATATATATATATATATATATATATATATATATATATATATATATATATATATATATATATATATATATATATATATATATATTTATATATATACATATATATATATATATATTGTTACATGTGAGGGTCTTGGTTGATCATGTATTATTCAATTTACGTAGTTTTCACGGCCCTGCAAACCAAGATTACACGTAACCTGCCACTTGAAGCCAAAAGTTAACCTCAAAGACAGTCGTTAATTAGCCAAAAAGGTCGCCAGTTAAGGGTTATTAACCTTAACAAAGAATATTTGAGATGAATTTAATTTTAAACGCAACGGTTCTTCCAAACTTTCGGACACGAGGCATACAAAGCATCGAGATTTAACCTGATGTTGCTTACCCTAAATCCTAGGTATTTTACTGGAACAATGGGGTTGAAGCTAACAATAAAATAATTAGGCTTAATCTAGACTTTGTAAACACATATACCCTAAGTGGTGGCTGAAGGAAGAAAACAAAGAAAAAAATGTGAAATACAGAAAAGTACTAGTCAATCGACGAAGCTTCAACAAGAATCGGACTTACCGTGAATGTCGAGTCGCTGCGCAAAAACGAGGACCTCAGGAGTCGTATTCTGGCAGTCTTCCCAATTCACTAATTAAGTTAGACGTAGGAGGAAAAGTAATAAAGAACAAAGAATATCGTTCGGGCACGCACGCAGCGTCACCCTGGTTCAGCGACCGCTGGAATCTCTCTGACCCGACCTCGCTTCGTTCCCGCCAGAGGAGGGCTTATACCGCCCCGGGCAATCCGACCTTGACAAAGGCATCGTCAATGCATAGAATAAAGCAAGGGCCACCATAACTAGGGGTCATTGAGCGTAAACCCTCTCTGAGGCTTAGGTCCCTAATGCCCTAGCATATTTTGTTTACAAACTTTCCAGCCTATGCGGCGCCATTTGTCTACTGCGGTGATTGTTATTTTTAAATTGCCTAGCCTACCGGCGGGGCAGAGATGTTCTCTGTCGAGGTGAAACGGACTAATATTCCTACACCTAAATACATCGAGGGCGAACAGCAGTAATATTTATAAAAATATATATATATATATATATGAATTACTTTTCCTGTGATGTATCAGTGTTCTACAAAGTTAAAAGGCCATAAATATACTGCGTACACGACAAAACTGTTTCTCCGTTAACAATTACAGAAGTTTGTTAATCGAAATATATACACTGTATATATATATATATATATTTCCTTTGGGTGTAAGATATACCTGAGGCAGAGTGAACTGGATATTAAAAAGATTTTTTGTGGGATGTATAAATATATATATATATATATATATATATATATATATATATATATATATATATATATATATATATATATATATATATATATATATATATATATATATATATATATATATATATTTATATATATATATATATATATATATATATATATATATATATATATATATATATATATATATATATATATCAAACCAACAGAAAATATAATGAAAAGCAGCAGTACCTACCCAGAGCTTTCGTGTATTTTTGATACACCTAATTGGGGTACAATATATATATATATATATATATATATATATATATATATATATATATATATATATATATTGTATCCCTGATGAGGTGTATCAAAAATACACAAAAGCGCTAGGTAGGCACTGCTGCTTTTCATCATATTTCCTGCTGGCTCTTGATATACAATCTTCACGTGTTACTTGTGATCGTGTAACATGCGTATATGTATATGTATATATATATATATATGAAAATAAGAAGGCCCATAAAACACTATTTAAACGTTGAAACCATATATTTCGGGCACTTGTTTCTGTGCCCCTGTTCACTGGTAGAATATGGACAGGTGGAAAGTTACAATGGTATATATACAAAACATGAAGGTGTGGCCTTAGGCCTCCGATGTTAAGGAGGTGGCGTTTCTTAAGAAGGAGGAGATTGACCAAATTCCCTAGTGGTTTTGGCCTCATTAGCTCCCGTTTGGCGATGGATCTGGCGGTCGCGTTTCTTGGGTCATCTTCTTCAAAAAGGGTGCGAGGATTAAAGTGTCAATGGCGTCCGATTTCAATGTCCTCCTGACAGGTTCATATTGTTGGTTTGATTGATGATAGCAGATTCCAGCATCTTTCTTTTGTACGGACAGCTACTCTTGAAAACCAACTCCGCCCCACTCCAGTTAATGACATGCCCTGTATTTCTAATATGTAGGAAAATTCCCGAACTCTCCGAAGCGTAACGTACTGATCTTTTGTGCTCTGTTATTCTTTGCGAGAGCGATCTACCTGTCTCGCCTACATAAATGTCATGACAATTACTACACGGTATCTTGTAAACTCCGGCTTCTTCCCTTTTGTTATTTAAGTATACGTTAACGAGCGAACTCCCGATGGATTTGGGATAATGGAAAATGAAAGGATTATCAGAACTGAGTTGCTCGGTGGCCTTTTGGATGTTTTCATCGTATGGAAGCTTTATTTTGTTGTTGAAATCTATTTGTCTGTTGTGAGTGGGACCTCTGTAGTATATTTTATTTGCTTTATTAATAGCCCTCTCGATAATGTGTGGTGGATAGAGCAGTTGCGTTAGGTGTTGGCGGATCGTGTTAAATTCTTGATCCAGGTACTCATTTGAACATATCCTAAGTCCTCTGAGGAATAGGTTGCACCCTACCATGATTTTTACGGAGACGTCGTGGTAGCTTAAGAAATGAATGTAGGAGACAGCGAAGGTGGGTTTTCTATATACTGTAAATGCATACCTGTTCTGTTTTCTTATGATCAGTACATCTAGGAACGGCAGTTTTCCGTCCTTTTCCCATTCTGTTTTAAATTTTATGGTCGGAACTAGCGAATTTAGCCTATTAAAAAAAATTTCTTAAAGTCCCCCCAGCTATTGTCCCAGAAAGTAAAGATATCATCTACGTATCTAAGCCAGATCATGTCATGGGGTTTGATAGACGACAAAAGTTCTGTTTCGAAATATTCCATGTACAAGTTTGCTAGAAGGGGTGATAGGGACTTCCCATGCTACAGCCAAATTTTTGTTTGTAAAAATTACCATTGAAAGAAAACACGTTGTTAGTTACACAGAGGTTGATAAGTTTTAAAGTTTTATCTATGCCAAGAGGAAAATGGTCTTCATATGGTTGTAACTTCCTCTCTAAGAAAAACAACACGTCGGCAATCGGGACTTTAGTAAATAATGAATCGACGTCTAGACTGAGCAGTTTGATGTTGTTTGAGGGGATGTTTAAACTATTAAATTTTTGTATGAAATCTTCTGCATGTTTGACGTGGGAGGATGAGAAGGTTCCTTTCTAGGAGCCTTCTCATCCTCCCACGTCAAACATGCAGAAGAAGTTACAACCATATGAAGACCATTTTCCTCTTGGCATAGATAAAACTTTAAAACTTATCAACCTCTGTGTAACTAACAACGTGTTTTCTTTCAATGGTAATTTTACAAAACAAAAATTTGGCTGTAGCATGGGAAGTCCCCTTATCACCCCTTCTAGCAAACTTGTACATGGAATATTTCTGAAACAGAACTTTTTGTCGTCTATCAAACCCCATAACATGATCTGGCTTAGATACGTAGATGATATCTTTTACTTTCTGGGACAATAGCTGGGGACTTTAAGGAATTTTTAATAGGCTAAATTCGCTGGGTTCCGACCATAAAATTTAAAACAGAATGGGAAAAGGACGGAAAACTGCCGTTCCTAGATGTACTGATCATAAGAAAACAGAACAGGTATGCATTTACAGTATATAGAAAACCCACCTTCGCTGTCTCCTACATTCATTTCTTAAGCTACCACGACGTCTCCGTAAAATCATGGTAGGGTGCAACCTATTCCTCAGAGGACTTAGGATATGTTCAAATGAGTACCTGGATCAAGAATTTAACACGATCCGCCAACACCTAACGCAACTGCTCTATCCACCACATTATCGAGAGGGCTATTAATAAAGCAAAAAAATATACTACAGAGGTCCCACTCACAACAGACAAATAGATTTCAACAACAAAATAAAGCTTCCATACGATGAAAACATCCAAAAGGCCACCGAGCAACTCAGTTCTGATAATCCTTTCATTTTCCATTATCCCAAATCCATCGGGGAGTTCGCTCGTTAACGATACTTAAATAACAAAGGGAAGAAGCTGGAGTTTACAAGATACCGTAGTAATTGTCATGACATTTATGTAGGCGAGACAGGTGGATCGCTCTCCACAAAGAATAACAGAGCACAAAAGATCAGCACGTTACGCTTCAGAGTTCGGAAATTTTCCTACATATTAGAAATACAGGGCATGTCATTAACTGGAGTGGGGCGGAGTTGGTTTCGAGTAGCTGTCCGTACAAAAGAAAAAGATGCTGGAATCTGCTATCAATCAAACCAACAATATGAACCTGTCAGGAGGACATTGAAATCGGACGCCATTGACACCTTAATCCTCGCACCCTTTTTGAAGAAGATGACCCAAGAAACGCGACCGCCAGATCCATCGCCAAACGGAGCTAATGAGGCCAAAAACCACTAGGAATTTGGTCAATCTCCTCCTTCTTAAGAAACGCCACCTCCTTAACATCGGAGGCCTAAGGCCACACCTTCATGTTTTTGTATATATACCATTGTAACTTTCCACCTGTCCATATTCTACCAGTGAACAGGGGCACAGAAACAAGTGCCCACTCATATGGTTTCAATGTTTAAATAGTGTTTTTATGGGCCTTCTTATTTTCATATTACACTGTAGTATTACAGGAAAAGACATTCATATATATATATATATATATATATATATATATATATATATATATATATATATATATATATATATAGAAAGATAGATAGATAGATTGATGGATAAATGGATGGATCTAGTAAAAGCTTATGACAGAATCGACAGAGATACCCTGTGTAAGGTGTTCAAAATGCAAGCATAAAGAAGATTAGTTACTGAGACAAGATTGTCTTGTCTCTATGGCTGTTTAACGTCTTTGTGGATGGCGTGGTGTGAAAAGTCGAAGAGGGGACAGAAGACGCACCTGCAAAGTTGTGGGATGAGAAAATGAACTGATCTTAGCAGATGATGATGTGGTTTTTGGGATATTGAAGAGAAACTACAGTAACCAGTAAAAGAGTGTGAAAGTCTTCGCAGGAAATGAAAGCTGAGAGTAAATGGGAGAGCGTAATGTTATAAGGGGAAATAGAAACCAGGAATGTAAAGCAGTGGACGTTGATATTATGGCGGAAGATTGGGTGCGTTTGATTTGCACAAGTATTTAGGACAAATAGAGCGGATGACGGCAGCATGGAAGAAGAGATTTCGTCACAGAATAAGTGAAGCAACAGAGGAAGGGAGGTGTGTACAGCGGGTGTCCATGGAAAATAGAGTGAGAATATATGAAGGGATTATTAGACCAACTCTCCCTCACGGAAGTGGAGTGTGAATGATGAACGCAAATGCAAAGGTTGAAGCTGCTCAGATTATCTGTTTGCATATCTGTGGTGAAAGAAAAAACGATAGGGCAAGAAATGCGGAGATTCACAGAAATGTTGAAAAGATTAGCGGAGATGATAGGATAGATCAGGTGAATCAGGGTATTTTGAGATGGTCCAGTCATGAGGAAAGAATGGATGATGAGAGTTTGGTAAAAAGATTATATAATTCAGGAATGTAATGGTAAAGGGTTTGATAGATGAAATGAAAGCCTCTAGAAAGAGTTATCCAGGAAACGTTAGGATGCGAGATACGAATGATTGGTGCAGGTATTCATGCGTGCATTTGTGTGTGTGTGTGTGTGTGTGTGTGTGTGTGTGTGTGTTGTTTGCGTCTCAGTATGTAGGGAGGTCAAAGGTCTGCTGGTGAGACATCTGTGTAGGAGTATGAAGGGGCAATTGTTCAGCAGTTAAATATGAATGTTGAGGTGACTGTTGTGTTGTTTTTCTCTCAGAAACTGCAATAAATATATATATATATATATATATATATATATATATATATATATATATATATATGCTATATATACATATATTATATATATATATATGCATATATATATATATATATATATATATATATATATATATATATATATATATATATATATATATATATATATATATATATATATATATATATATATATATATATATATATATATATATATATATATATCCCTTTCACGCCACTCTCAGGAATAGCGTGAATTGGATATTAAACATTTTTAGCTTCATGATTTTGTATATATAAATCAGGGTGTGATAAATATTTCATATATATATATATATATATATATATATATATATATATATATATATATATATATATATATATATATATATATATATATATATATATATATTATATATAATATATATATATATATATATATATATATATATATATATACAGTATATATATATATATATATAATATATTTTTATAAAAATACATATATATATATATATATATATAGTATATATATATATATATATATATATATATATATATATATATATATATATATATAGAAAATATATATGTATGGATATATTTATATATATGTAATTGTAATAGCCACAATCCTCTATTAACTTCTCGAATTCTTCACGCTTTTTGGATATGCTTGTCACTACAAAGCCTTAAGATCCAGGTGCAAGAAATATGAAGAAATTATGATGTCCAGTTGCGGGAAACGAACCCAGGTCCCATGATCATAATGAGAAGGATAAAAGTCTATTGCCTCTCATATATACAAACACCTGTCATTTTAAGATACATGTATGAGGGCTGGAATAGACCCATCCTCACATTGTAGGAAAGTGGACAATCGTTTTTATTTCTTTTTAGTCTGAAACACATATGTAGAATCTAGTGGTCACCATTTACCAGCTTAATATGTAATTTCTTCATTTTCTTGGATCTTAAGGCTTTGTAGTGACAGCTTTGCCCTACGCTGACCTGACTGACGCCAGTAGAGAGAGTCACACTGTTGTGAACCGAGCATGCATTGGTGCTCCGAGCAATTCTATCCTTTGTCCTTTCTTATCTGTTGTTGTACTCAGTGAATCAACAAGAAGTGTTATTCGAGAACCCCGATCGGCATTGCAGTGCGCCACCATTTACGAGAGAACCTGGTATAATCATATTTCTTTTATGAAATCTAGTGTATGAATAATTAATATTGTCTAGTGAAATTGCATAAGCTATTTCTGTGCAGTAAGTAGGACTTAGGGAAAGTCAAGTGTAAGTAAATTTCAGGAAGCCGTGGATCCTGCCCCATTGTTTGGAAGAGAAATAGCCTTCCCGAACTAAAACTGCATACAGTTTCCACTAGAGTACAGCCCTTCATTGCGTTATATTCTTTTACGGGAGCAGGGAAAATTGACTGTGTCAGACGTTGACTAAAATTTCACGTAATTTCCTCGCTATCACCGCACATTCTTTCTTTGTTGGGACTAAATGGGAAGTAAAGGTGTTTGATGTAATTCATTTGTTACAAAGTAATCCATTATTCCACAGGTAGTTCCCGACTGGCGACCTAATCCAATTCAGTAATTGTGTCTTTTGAGGGTAACTTCAGTTTCAATTGACAGTTTACGTGTGCCTTCGACAAAGCAGGGCTACATAAAATACAGTAATCAATTAAAAAACTCATCCGCAAAAGCCCACACGTAACACTGGCATACCTAGACAGGAGATTCTAATTAATTTAGAGAGAAAAGAACTGGGAATCAAATTAATTACTCATCAGTTTCAGAGAAAGTCAGATCATATTTAATTTCATGCTATTCTGCCAAACAAGGAGACAGGACAAGGCATTATAGCAATAAGAATACCATTTTTATAAATAAGAAATTAGTGTAGGTAGGGAAGTGTGCATTGGGAGCAGCTAATTTATAATTTACAATTTACAAACTCTTAAAGAAAACGTTGCTGAGTTCGGACACGGTGCCAGCCACATATTTCTCAAGGTTGTTAGCTGCGTTATCGAGTCATATTTAATATTTTGTTATTTTCCTCAGCCAAGGATTAATACATGATATTGATTTTTGAACGAATTAACTATTGCACGACAAAGGACAGAGAAAATGTTTCTAATGTATCTTAAGGCGGACAAATTTTGCGGAGTGCGTTGAAACTCAAAAGTAGTAACCGTGTTCAGCCAATGAAGAGCATGGCAGAGTTAACAAGTTTTCATCACGGGAAGCATATAAAAATTCCATGTTGTTAATATGGCAAATGAATGGCAACAGTTAATTTCATAATTTGCAGCTCCAGTTAACGTAAATTCCGGCCCACCAAGACGACAATGAATCCATTTTCCTTTTGGGTCGCTAACGGCCACTCAGTAAGCGAACAGCAGTTAATTCCGTGAGAGAAAGGAAAAAAGAGAAAAAGCGTAGCTCATAGTAATTTCGTTTTCTATCTCCATAAAGTAAAATCCTTTGCATTGTTGGTGCATTTAGTTAAAATTTGTATTCCTACATTTGCTTCGTTTGTTTTGTGAGAGGAATTCAAGTGCTTTGTGTGGTTCAATTGTAAACAAATGCACCTCGAGACGTTGTGTATTCATCCACCAACACTGTGCCTAGCTGCATTTTGTTTTGAATCTTGCTGCGTTATAACGGGATTGGTCCAACATTTTGGGAAACGGGTTGACTGCTCACTCTCCACCATCTTAAAACCATTGTGGTGTTGTGTGATTGGTTTGTGGTGGCCACAGTCACCTTAGCCTCTGTCTCCCTTGCCACTCCAGGAACTACTTCGTTTAGTGTAGTAATCCCCCTCAAAAAATCTTAGCCAGACATAGACTTTAATAGATAGAAAATAGGATAGGGTCCCCTACAATAGATAAAAACAAGACATGATTTAGTCAGAGAATGATAGGACTTAGTTAGGAAATATATAACAAAAAGTTCCTATACAAGTACCCCGACGTAAGATATTACATGAAAGAAAAGAACTTATAAATTTTAATCATAACTTCTCAGAGTAAGACGTACGACTCGGGCCACAGGGAAAGTTACGATTGCTAAAACAATCCCCTAAAATAGCCCACTAAGACGTATCCCCAAATAAGAACTTTGCCAGTGTGCAGTTATAATAATTTTACTTAAATTTTTCAGGCAGCACGAATTTGCTGGCTGAATAACTCTCTCTCTCTCTCTCTCTCTCTCTCTCTCTCTCTCTCTCTCTCTCTCTCTCTCTCCAAGTAAGCATTCAACCATAAAAACTCCGAAGTGTACATGCACCCTCTTCATAGAAAGTACGGGCTGACACAGGAATAATTAATTAAGCTAAACCAAATAACCAGAAACACCTCTGTCCCACAGATAGATGAGGAAAAGTTAAGATTAATTACAGTTAGAAACTGTCAGTCACGAGTGAGGTCTTTTATCTAGACCTCAGCAGAAAGCAGCCTTTCTCCCTCTGCAGGAAAAGGGAGTAGCACAGCAGGTACTGGAATCAGACACTCACGAGGGCATCAAAAGCAACCACAATTCAATTTTCCTTCCACAGTGCCACTGATCTGAGGCACTGTCATCAACCGAATAGCTTACACGTCTCTCTCTCTTTTTACCTTCCCTTCCCCTTCTACTCATTTGTTACACTCTGCCGGGGTAGAGTGCATTTTCCTTAAATATAAACTAGTTGGACTCAAGTAAAGGGTTCCTAGGAACGCACTGGCACCATAGTGCCACCAACAAAAGAAGAAAAACCAGTAAAAAGGAACACAGAAGAAAAGTCCTTTTGTACCTAAGCTTCCACCAGTACATAAAGATACTGAGTGCCTCTAGTGTGACCTTTACACGGGACACTCAACCACAGTGCCACCTTATTGAAAAGGTGCCACACCACTGAAGAGTCACCCTAATTCTGAGGGACACTTCCTTGCTGCCCAAGTACGTCCAGTCAACCCGGATAGACGCCCTTACCCACCAGAACCATGGCAACAGAGAATCATAGAGCCTTCATGGAGCTGGGGACAGCGGCAGGTCTCACAGGATTGGACCTTACCAAGTGGGTTAAGGAGCAGCTGGATGACTTGGCCAAGCAAGAAAAGGAAGAAAGACTGGAACGGCAGAATTATGAAGCCAAACAGAGGCAGCTGGAAGACAAAAGAGAAGAAAGGAGAAGACAGCATGAACTAGCACTTAAGGAAAGTGAGCAACCTCTCAAGGAGAGTGAGCTAGCTCTCAAAGAAAAGGAGTTCAAGCTGGAAAGAACAGGAAGAGAAAATGACAAAGCTATGGCTATACACTAAGCCTCCAACCCCACACCTGTTGCACCAAATGCTCCAATCTCGGGCATTAATTCCCTTGTCCCCAAATGGACTGAGGACGAGCCAGAAGCATGGTTGGAGGAAATAGAGGCACTCTTTGAGAACTACAGCACCACCGAGACAGAGAGGGCCTTAGTGCTAACCAAGCACATGGAGGGAAAAGCTAAGGCAGCCCTTTGCTCACTGGAAAAGAGTCAGAGAGGCAACATGATTGAAGTGGCATAGAGTCATCACAAAGGCCTACGAAATAACCCCAGAGAAATGGAGACAGCAGTTCCAAGGCCTTGCCAAGGAAGTCGGCTGGTCCTGGACTTAATGGGCCTGTCACAAGACCCAGTCTGGTACCCGCTGGTTCGACTCCTTGGCTTGCACTACGTTCGAGGACCTCTTCAATCGGACCATGCTGGAGGATCTTTACCAATGTGTGCCTGGGCCCCTTGCTGTAAATCTAAATGATAAGCAACCCACCACCCTTATGGAAGCCTGCCGCATGGCCGATTCATGGGAAACCTTCAACCAGTCCCACAGCACATCTCAGCGGCACATAGTGCCACCTGTGTACCTCTCAGGCTCGACTCACCCGAAGAATGGAATGCCTAGGAAGCCTCCATGCACCCACTGTAAGAGGGTGGGGCACACTGAAGCTGAGTGCTGATACAAGCTCGGCACTAACAAGCAACCTCCTACTAACAGCCAGAACTCCTCTCCCTCTACATCCACGCAACCCTCTTCACCAACCGTCACTGCAGGCCATTGAGCCCTTGTAAAGGGGCAGTGCTGATCCTGTGGTGCTGCCGGCCACTACAGTGCTGGCCATCCAGCCTGTCCACATCATGTCGCCACCACCAAGTTCATCAACCTTATCAGCACCTCCTTCTCCATGGCCAGGCCACAAAAGATCCTTTACCCTGAGAGACTGGAGACCCAGTTCATCACAGTGGCCCTCTTCAGGGCTCTAGCCTGGCCGTAATCCTTCCAGTCACAGTAGACACTGTGGCAGATGTTAGCCTGATCTCCAGGGCCCAAGTGCCAGCCGGTGCCACGGTTGACGTGAAAACCCGGTGGGAGATGAAGTGGATAGAGGGCCACACCGTTACCGTTCCTACAGTCAAGCTGCAGGTCACAACACCTTGGGGCACGCTACCCCACCGCCTTGGAGTGGTGGGTGGAATTTGGCCTGGAGTGGACATCCTGTTGGGTCGGGACCTTCTCTGGGGAAGCCCTTCTCCAGTGCCACTTCACAGCCATGCTACCTCCTCCACGGAGGCCCAGACTGTAGGAGAACCCAACAAAGAAAACCCACCTTCCACCCACCGAAGTAGTCAGCTGAAGAGGCACACCCCAAAATGTTCTCGGCCTAGTACTCTCCATTCACGAAGGGGCGGCCAACAAAGAGGTCCTCCCTCTCCCTGAAGAGACATTCAGGAGGAGCAGTACTGCTGTGGGACATGTAAGCAGACAGGCCACTCCACAAATTGGGAGGGCTGCCCAAGTAAGCAACGCCCAGCGGACGCCCCTGAGCAAGACTCTCCAAAAGGCTCTGATCTCCAGCTGGGGCAGGAATCTCTGTGGTAGCCAAATTCAAGCCATCCACGAGGTATTGCACCTCCGGACCCCTTGTCAGGCATGCCTGACCCTCAAATGCTGGCAGTGCCACTTGCGAGCACTGAGCAGTGCCACGCTCCATCCGGCACGGACGTTGATCCACCAATTAAAGAGGATCCTGTGCCTGGTCCAAATCATGAGGCGGATCCTCCTCCAGGAAATCCAGGATCCCTCGCGGCACTAATCATGGCAACCGGAGAGCCTCTGGCACCCGATGCTGCTGCTTCACCAAATCCATCCCCAGATGATGAACCCCTGGTGGACCAAACTGTCACGCCTTCTCTGGGAGACCAGGAACTGGCCTCCTCGGACGCAGAGGTCAAGATCATTCTCGCTCCGGTTGTCGCAGCAGCTGGAGTAGGAAGCCCTTTTGTAGCTTCTGAAGTTACCCCTGACTTCACGCCTGCTAGCCCTTCTGGCCTTTCCCCAGAGTCGGTGCCCTCATTACCTCCCAGGTCCGACATAGTCCGGCCTTGGAGGAACCAGAAGAGGAAGAAGATGGGGCAGAAGAGAGCCCAGTAGTTGCAGAGCCATGAGCTCATCCTGGCACTAGCGCCCTCTCGGCACAGTGTCTTACCATCTTGGAATGATCCTGGCCCCTTGCCCAGAGGAGGTAGCCAGTGTGATCTCTACCATACAGTAGCCTAGACCAGATTAAGTATATCAGAATAGTAACCTTATCACTTACACCTTCCATCAGGCCACAGTAACCACGTAAGTACAGGGTAACTGAAATCAGACCATCTAAACTATTGTGAAGAGAGCCACTATGCCCATGACATGCATGGCCTAAGACCTCAGTGAGACAAGCATTTATCATATGAGGCAGACCTCATGTACCAACCAGTAATTATCAATTGTAGTACAGAAAACCTTGTAATTTAGCTAGTCCATTGACGCTTACATTGGAGCTACGGCTGTGTTAGGATAGGTTAGGCTAGGAGATGCCACAGAATGCACCATTTGGGTAGGTCTAAAAAACATCATGATTATAGGAGGTAGCACATAATAACTGTAAGCACCTTTAAGTACAGTTAGGATTCTGTAAGTAAGTGATCAAAGCTCATATCCAATCTAGAGTTAGGTAGATCCGTAGCTAGTTAGACTGCACGGGACAAATTTGCTGAGGGGGGAAGAGTAACGTAATAGAGGCGAACAGCTTGCTTAGTACAGACCTTCATGCCCAAAAGGGAGTGAAGGCCTTCTTAAGGGGGGGTGCTTTTATAAATATTCTGCTGTTCGCCCTCTCTGCATTATTTTAGTAAGAATGTCCTCTAACAAAGACAGGACAGCGTCTCTGTGTTTTCAAAAAATAACCGCTTTTAGTAGCTAAGTGAGCAGAGGTTGGCCAAGTTTTCAAAAAATAACCGCTTTTAGTAGCTGATAGGTTAGCATTAGGGGGCCTAACCCACAGGGAGGGTTTTACCAAGTCGCCTCTAGTGAAGGTGGTCTTAAGCTTCCTTTGGCAATGTCTCTGTCAGTTTTTCAGAATGCCAGGGGCTATGTGCCAACGTATGGACAACCAACTTTGCCCTACACTGACCTGACTGACGCCAGTAGAGAGAGTCCTACTGTCGTGAACCGAGCACACATTGGTGCCCTGAGCAATTCTATCCTCTGTCCTTTCCTATCTATTGTTTTACTCAGTGAATCGACAAGAAATGTTATTTGAGAACCCCGATCAGCAGTTGCAGTGCACAAGCAACTTATGTAACGGTAAGTCTCAAAATTGACAGTTTTTTGTCAATTTGCTAGTATTCTTCCCCTGTACTTAAACCTTTCCATTGTTTCCCCTTCACCCACCATTTACGAGAGAACCTGTTATAATCATATTTCTTTTATGAAGTCTAGTGTATGAATAATTAATATTGCCTAGTGAAATTGCATAAGCTATTCCCATGCAGTAAGGACTTAGGGAAAGTCAAGTGTAAGTATATTTCAGGCAAGCCGTGGATCCTGGCCCATTGTTTGGAAGAGAAATAGCCTTCCCCTTACTAAAACTGCGTATGATATCCACTAGAGTACAACCCTTCGTTGCATTATATTTTTTTACGGGAGCAGGAAAAATTGATTGTGTCAGACGTTGACTAAAAGTTCATGTAATTTCCTTGCTATCACTGCACTTTCTTTGTTGGGACTAAGTGGGAAGTAAAGGGGTTTGATGTAATTCATTTGTTTCAAAGTAATCCATTATTCCATAGGTAGTTCCCGACTGGTGACCTAATCCAATTAAGTAATTGTTTGTCTTTTGAGGGTAACTTCAGTTTCAATTGACAGTTTATGTGTGCCTTTGGTGAAGCAGGGCTACACAAAATACAGTAATCAATTAAAAAACTCATCTGCCAAAGCCCACACGTAACAATATAATAAATAAATAAATAAATATATATATATATATATATATATATATATATATATATATATATATATATATATATATATATATATATATATATATATATATATATATATATATATATATATATATATATATATATATATATATATATATATATATATATATATATAGTCAATACTGGGAAAGATAAAGTGATGCAGGGTAAAATCAACGAAAAACAGCGTTTATCTGGTAAAGGGGTTTCCTTAAGAGAGATGCAGTTCGGCTGATGTTATCTGGTCTTCAGATAATTCTCTGATTATGAATCTGGAATGTTCTTGCTAAAAGGCAGACTAACGGAAACAAAAACTAAACAAACTAAATTAAACCTACGAAAATCTTCCCCAGAAAATATTATGACCGTGTGTAAAAATTACTAGAGGATTTCATCTATTAGACTGAAGAAAGGGCAGACAGAGAAGGAATTAAATCTCCCTTTGAGTAGCAATATCCCCACAGGAAATAGCAAAAACAGAAACCTTAAAACCTCAATGAAAGAGAAAGAGAGAGAAAGAGAGGAAGGGAGTTGGAGAGAGAGAGAGAGAGAGAGAGAGATGTCTTGTTTGTGGCAGGAAACATCGTCTAATAAATACAGTGCCATGTTGTGCTGCCAACTGCACTCAAAAGCAAATAAATTACATATACTGCGAACGCAGATGCTTTGAGCGAATTTGGTTGAATGCGACGTGATTCTCTGTTTACAGTGAAGATCGAGCCCTGTGATATTTCCGTCTTGATACACTCATTCAACAAAACAACGTATTTTCTTGTACACATTTATATATATATATATATATATATATATATATATATATATATATATATATATATATATATATATATATATATATATATATATGTGTGTGTGTGTTTCAAATTAGAGCTCCCCCCTCCACAGAACAAATGGAAAGTTATGAAGTTTTCTGCTATAGCCTATCTCCAAGTACATTATTTTAAGTTTCTATTAAGCTATTTTTTATTTTACATTTCTTGTATTTTCAGACTGAGTGATGGAGTTAGATACAGCCATGGCTAATGACTTGGAGGAAATCAGATGGATTGACTGAATCCAGGCTATAACCTTCAGAGAGGCCAGGGATGCTGGCGCATCCTTCATTTCACGTTCCTGGATAGCTAAATACATTAAAAGAGATGAATCCTTTGTTAAAAGAAACTGGAACAAAAATCCATATGACTGTCATCGCGAAAAGAGTGAGAATCTTGGAAGGCCTGAAGTCCTTTCTCAGGAGTCAAAAGACATCATAGCTGAGGCAGTGGGTAGACCAAGAAAGTCTTTACCTAAATTGGCGCTTGAACTAGAAACAAAAAGGGGAAAGAAGAGAAATTATAGTACTGTATATCGTGAGTTGAAAAAATCTGGTATCAAGCCATTTCATGTTATCAGCAAGCCCAACATCACTCAGCAACAGAGAGAAGACTGTGTATGGTTTTGTGGTTCATTTCTTAAGGATTGGGATGAAACTGACTTTCTCCATGTTGCCGCATCAGATGAATTCTTCATTTACACAGTCAGGAAGCTAAATCATAAAAATGACATCATTTGGGCTGCAAAGTTGGATGATATCAGTGATGATGTGCGCTATCACCAAGTTGTGAAATTTCCTGAATGTTTGGGAATTTTTCTCTGTTTCACAGCCAAACGGTTAATGTGGATCATCAAAGAAAAAGGACAGTCATGGAATGGCGAATACTTCAGAGAAACTGTGCTTACTGGTGGAGTATTTTCTTTCCTCAAAGATCCTGAAAATGTGTTATCTGTTGAAGAAGTCACATTTTTACATGATAAGGCACCATTTTTCAAGACTCTTCAGACACAGGAGTTGCTTCGAAACAGTGGTATCGATTTCTTCTCGTCAAGTGAATTTCCAGGTAGCTCCCCTGACCTTATGTGTGTGAAAACATTGGTAGTATCTTAAAGGATTGTGTTGAAGCGCACACAGTGAACTATGATGGTATACCAAGCCTCAACGACCTGCGAAGAGAGGTGACTGAAGTGCTCAGGGAAATGGAGTTTGAGTCTCAGCTTTTTTGTGATTTGCTGAAATCATACCCCTCAAGAATGCAGGCTGTGGTACAGGCAGATGGAGGCCACACAAAATATTAAATACTCAGAGAGAAACTTAACTAAATACCTGTTCTGAATTACTTTTGTTTTTCCATATCAATTTTAGTTTATGCTGTAGAGGGCAGGGCTCTAATTTCGAAACACCCTGTATATGGAGAGAGAGAGAGAGAGCATTTGTGCTCATGTATGTATGTATGTATGTATGTACATATACATATATATATGTGTGTGTATGTATGTATGTATGTATGTATGTATGTATATGTATATATATATATATATATATATATATATATATATATATATATATATATATATATATATATATATATATATATATATATGCACTGTATATATAAAGAGAGAGAGAAGTCTTTCAATCCATTTCTTTATTCCCATTACCTTGATTGCTCCACACATGCTTTGATTATGGCAACGTCGCCCCTTCCTTTGTCTCCACAACCAGAGAACTTGAACACGAAGTCCCTTCAGTTTCCAGAACAGAGCAAAAACAGTCCTTCAGTAATTAGTTTGATATTTTTCTTGGTCATACACTTTATCAGCATTAGTGCTTTTATCATTCTTTCGGGTCTTTCCTAGATAGTGACCCCAGAGGGTTTTTGGGGGTCGTTGTCTGGGACTAATATTTCTTGGGGGTCATTATCTTTAGAAAATTTACACTCTTTTGTTTATGTTTTTATGATCATACCCAACGGACTTTTAGTAAACACGCCGCAAAGGTGGTTACTTACCTGGTTAAAACCTTTGGGGCCACTATTTAGGGATGATACAGTCTTTCTTCCCAAGATGGTTGTAAGGGATTCGAGACAGATTAATGAATACAATGCAGTAGCATAATATATGTGAAATGGCGAGACGTTTGGCGTCTTCACAAACAGAAACATACATACAGTTTGACACCGAAGATTCGGTGGAACATTATGAGTACATGATTAGAATGCTTGCATGGCAATGCAAGTAGTGGTGATTGTACATGAATCGAGACAACAATGGTTAGAGAGAAACAGGGAGAAATATTGTACGGTAGAAGTTGCGTTCCTTCGAGCGGTCCCCTCCAGCTGACGCACGGGAGGGAGAGAGAGAAAGCGGGATGCTTTGTCTCGTTTTTGTCCGTTGGATGATTCACACACACGTGCCCGTAGGATCGCAATGCGGTCCCTTACATAGTTCCTGTATTCAGATGAGTACAAATCGAGGCCCAGTAGGTTTTTGATAGCCGACTTAATCTCGTCTGTCTCTGCTTTTCATCATCAGAAACTGGCAATTAAGTGAGGTGCGATGAAGATGGAAATGGACTGAAGGGACCAGTACTCATCTCCCGTTAACGTGTCTTGAATGTCAACCTTTTCACCGATATATATATATATATATATATATATATATATATATATATATATATATATATATATATATATATATATATATATATATATATATATATATATATATATATATATATATATATATATATTATATATATATATTTCATATGTATATATATATATATATATATATATATTTGATATATATATATATATATATATATATATATATATATATATATATATATATATATATATATATATATATATAAAATATAAGGGTGCCCATAAAAACGCCAAAATGTGGAAAATAAAGGCTATATTTCAGAGATCGAACTGTCTCTCTCCTCAGGCAAATATTGAATGAGAAAAAGTTACAGAAAAGCGGTATTTATACCAGAAGATCCATAGGTCCGCCGTTAAGTCACTCCAGTTGACAATTTCTCTTTAATCTTCTTGATCGCTGGTTGGAGGAAGATTTTATCTATAACATCTGAATCCCAGGAGCCACTTGAGAGATTCTTAGCATTCCACCATCTGGTTTTTGAACCAACAATGGCTGCTATAAATTAAATGAGCTCTTTATTCTGTTGTTAAAAATGTACCTAAAACTGAACGTTTATGCTGCATTAATCTTTGGTGGAGTGATTTGCC
Organism: Macrobrachium rosenbergii; assembly: GCF_040412425.1. Taxonomy (NCBI): domain Eukaryota; kingdom Metazoa; phylum Arthropoda; class Malacostraca; order Decapoda; family Palaemonidae; genus Macrobrachium; species Macrobrachium rosenbergii. The sequence continues at coordinate 4,100,580 of NC_089798.1, forward strand.
TGTGAAACCGATATAAGATTGGTCACAGTCGAGGCAAGGGATTTCGTAAACTCCTGTCTTTGGGGACTGGCTTTTGTTGGACGTTAATCAGGGATGTGGCTAAGGTATTTGGGTAGGTAAAAGCAAAAGGGCTACAGTTTCCAAGTGTCTGTGTCAATATTGGTCTTTATCCTGTCCAGGTGTGGGATTTTTATTTTATTGGTGTGGGTCTCTCTGGTCTTGTTATGGATGGACGGTAGAAAATAGTGTTTGCTTTGTGGATCGATTCTGGTATAAATACCGCTTTTTGTAACTTTTTCTCATTCATTATTTGCCTGAGGAGAGAGACAGTTCGGTCCCTGAAATATAGCCTTTTTTCCACATTTTGGTGTTTTAATGGGCTCCTTATATTTGATGGAATTCTGTTTTAACAGAAAATATTTCACAGTCATCTTTAGCCCATTATGGAATTCAATCGTCTTTCTACGTTTCTTCGCTCACATCCGGAAGCCAAGCCCGTTTTTCGTCAGTTCGAAAAAGTACTGAATAGATTACACCGATTGAAGAATCAAAAATACTTCTTAGAAAAATCTCTGAAGGAACAAGTCCTTCCAAAAATGTACGGATTCGCGAGATCGACTCTGCAAATTTGATCCCTTCCCTCTTTCACACAAGATATTCCTGGAAGAAGGAATTGAAAATACGAAGTGCGAGATCTTTGTACCACTCAGAGTGATACCTGGAACCCAGTCTGACCTTCGTCTCCTCACAACGGACCACATGTACAGGTATCTGGTTTCATTTTGTTCTGACATTCCTGCCTATAATAGCGCGACTCATTCTAATAGTTTTTCCCATAAGCTAAATACCTTAATAAATAATAGCACTTGGAACAATCTTGAGCAACAAGATAAAGTTTTAAATTTATCAAACAGCCCCCTCACCATCAGTCAACACTTAGTTTTGAACCTTGGTTTATCCTTTGCCCTCATGCCAGACCGGAAAAATAACCTATATTTCACTGTTGCTTTTGACAAATTCATATCTGATAAAAATTACAGCCGAGAAGAGACATGTTTAAAAGGCATCTTACTAAATGCAATAGCTGACCTTAATAAGAAATACCCTATCCCCCGTAGATTTATGAAAGCCATCCGCTCGCTACAAAAATTAGATGTTGTTATAAGTAGATCCGACAAAGACGGCAAAATCGTGATTATGGACAAAGACTTTTACCTCGACAAAATCAACCCACTCCTTAGTGACACTAACACTTATGACAAATTAACGAAAAATCCCCTCCAAAACGTCCCCACAGAATCTTTTAGAAAAGTAAGATTAACTGGCAAAGACAAAAAGAGCATGAACTACTGGAGAAATTTTTAAAGTCATTACCCCAAAACTACCTTACTTTTATGGCCGTCCCAAAACTCATAAAGATGATCTTCCATTCAGACCTGTCATCTCATGTGCTGGAGCTTTCAATTATAAAATTTCTAAGTGGTTAGCCGGCCTCCTTTCCCCTTTCTTAGGTACATTTTCTCCCAGTCACATTAAACATTTTGAAGATTTCTGTCACAAATTCAAAGAAGCACATATACCACTTCACAATATAAAACTTCTAAGTACCAGTACAGGACGTTCTACAGTTTTTGAGGGAAAAATTAGCCCCCTATTCAGATCATTTCCCACTAGCCCTAGAAAAAATAATAAAGCTAGTTGAATTATGTGTATCAAATAACATCTTTTCGTTCGGGGAGTCATTCTATAAACAAAAATTCGGGTGCAGCATGGGCAGCCCTTTAAGTCCTGTTTTAGCCAACTATACATAGAATATCTTGAAACTGTAATAATAAACGCAAAAAAAACCTAAAGACATGCCATGGATGAGATATGTAGATGATACCTTAACATTTTGGGATAAAAAGTGGGACAATTTCAATTAATTTCTTTCAAAATTAAATACATTAGTCCCTAACATTAAATTTAAAGTTGAATGGGAAACAGACAACAAAAAAAAGAAAAAGGAACCGGAATATCAACACAAAAACCACAAGTGAACATCTGAGAAAATTACATTATTCCTGAAGACAGAAAAAAACAAGTATTTAACATTAATCCTTACAAGCAAACACTGCTGTATAATTACGAAACGTAAAAATGCAAAAATATCTAGACGAGAAGTCACCGGCGCAGCAGCATGTAAAAGACTGAATAAATTGTTGTTTATTTTTGGACGCAACGGAAGGCAAACACAAAGAGGCGAGAAGGTAGAATAGACGAATGGTCTATTAGGCAATGTTTAATTGTACAGCAGTTGAATGGTTGTTGATAACTGTTTAATGAAGAGGGACTCGAGAATGGGTAATGACCGGTTATCTATTGCTTGAGATAGTATTTTGAAATCACTGTACAGAATATTATGTTTATTACAATTTAATGTATGGTTGTATATTGCAGAGAATTCCTTTTTGGATAAAGCTTATCCGTCCGGTGACTGACACCCGGATGACAATCGACGAGAACCTTCAACAGCTGACTGGAATTACCCACACAGGTTCCCAAATTACATTTGGGACAAGTAAATAAATATACCCTTGAAGATCGCGTCAGTTCCGGAAGGTTGTCTTTGAACTTGAAAAGACTTCTGATTTTTAAGGGGTTCTCAAAAATTAAATTAAATTTAACGTATGGATACATACTACTGACTACGACAGTGAGTTCTCGTTTTACATGTTTGTATGTTGAACGAAAAGGCAAAAATATATACAATTCTTTTTTTAAAGTGCATTAAAAGGGATGTTTTAGACTTACCAATGTCAATTACTGTGCTCCATTTTAGTCTGATTTCTGATTTATGGATTTTTCATTTTCTCTGTTTTTGGCCCTGAAGAAGGGATTTGTATCCCGAAACATTGCTGATGGAAATGAAGTTATAACTGAAAATGCTGAAGTTTCTGCTTTCCATACTTTTCCTGTTATATATATATATATATATATATATATATATATATATGTGTGTGTGTGTGTGTGTGTGTGTGTGTGTGTGCGTGTAAATTGTAATACCCTTAATGCCCTCTAAATATATATATATATATATATATATATATATATATATATATATATATATATGTATGTTTAATTGTTTAATTCTTTAGCCATAATGCCCTCTAAATACACACACACACACACATACACACACACACATATATATATATATATATATATATATATATATATATATATATATATATATATATATATATATATATGTATGTACACTTCACATAGTAGCTACACAATTTCACTGTGTATATATATTCCTATATATATATAAAGGATATATATATTCCATATTCTTTAATTTATATATATAATTTATATATAGCTTTCTATTGCATCGTGCATTGAAGAATACTCAAAGGAACTAGTACTTGATAAATTGTACTTGGTAAATTAAAGAATCTGGAATCTAAATCATCATGTCCCTTTGAAGCCGAACACGAGCAGTAGGCAGACAGCGAAACCAGGCGTTTCACGAACTGACTGAATTTTCAGGCAGATAGCGAAATGCACTTAGGGACATTTGATCACTCAGGGGCTAGTGCTAAACACGGCGAAACAGTTGTAGGTGAGTCACTGTTTAGCCGTGTTTAGTACTAGCCCCTTTGTATCAAATATCCTTAAGTGCATTTCGCTGTCTGCCTGAAATTTCAGGCAGTTCGCGAAATGCTTGGTTTCGCTCTCTGTCTGTAACATATACACTCAAGTGCTGAACGGCAGATGAGCCTCTTCTTCTGTGGTTAATGGCGTTCACACATTTATTGCTTCAGGCAGGTTTTGCAGTCTCCTACCTAGAGATGTCGCACAGAAAACGCATATGGAAAGAACTTTTTTTAATCATTTACTATTTGATCATCAATATATATATGTATATATATATATATATATATATATATATATATATATATATATATATATATATATATATATATATATATATATATATACCAACCAAAAAAACAGTGTACAGATCTTTGTTACTCTTCGCTCGTAGTTTTTGGGTTGCATTAGGCCTATGCCAAAATTTCTTTCTCGTGTAAAACGCTGCTTTGTTTACTCTTATCTCGAGCTTGAGCATGTCCTGTCACGACTTAGCATCAACAGCACGAAATCTCATTTCATTTACTTTATCTTACAGTAACCCTACTCGTTACTCCCCCTTCCATCCCTCGCTCGTTCTACGATGGGAATTTTTTTATTTTTTTATTTATGGCTGCTTCTCGCTCTTTGTTGAGCTGTTAAACACGACCATTCTTCGTAGTTTTTCTCTCATTAACTTTATTTATCTTTCCAACATCCTTTGTCTTTTCTCTAACCTACCTTTTCTGCTTTCAAACCGCAAACGTTTATGATCAAGGACCTTGAGCATATTGCGTTTCTCGAGACAAAGCCTACATCTGCCTCGTTAGAATTCCAGTTCACCTACGCTCCAACGTTAACGGAACAGAGAGAATGCAAAATTAGGTTGAAAACTTGTCCTTGATAACTGCGTTCTACTCTCGTAAGTTGTTCCCAGTACCCTCGTTTTCTCCCCCGTTCAATACCTTGGATGAATGCGCGCGTACGGTGAAATATGTTGGGTAAATGGCACTATTTTTGGTAATGCTGCATCCCTTTTACGAGGCATTGGGTTATGCCATCTCTATGGGACTGCATTAAACACAAATAAAGAAGTGAATACTTTCTTATGGTAAAAATTAAAACCCACCTCCGTCCTGTTATGCCAAACTTGACTTTTGAAGAGAAAGAGAGGCTGGCTAAATGAAATACAAGATGCTCAAGAGTTCCAAGTCACGCATTCTGGATTCGAAAAGTGTGAAACACTAATCTAAGCGGTTAACTCTCGAGTCCTTGACTATGAGACTTCAGAACAAATTACTGGTCTCTGATTCATTTCTCCTAAAGTCTAACGGAAGATGTTTGCTGAGACATCTAATATTTCTAGAAAACACCTGTTCTTGAAAGGATGACATTGTCAAGCCTTTATTGTGCGTCATCTTCCTCATTGGACAGGTTGGTATCGTTCTCGGCTAGCACTCTGCTGGGCCCGCGATCGATTCTCCGACCGGCCAATGAAGAATTATAAAAATTTATTTCTGGTGATAGAAATTCATTTCTCGTCATAATGTGGTTCGGATTCCACAATAAGCTGTGGGTCCCGTTGCTAGGTAACCAGTTGGTTCTTAGCCACGTAAAATAAGTCTGATCCCTCTGGCCAGCCTTAGGAGAGCTGTTAATCAGCTCAGTGGTCTGGTTAAACTAGGGTATAGTTAATTTTGGCCTCCTGTTTCGTCTTCAAACTCAAATGGCTTGTTAGAGCTAAAGTATACAGTTTTAGCTGTCTGAGTCATTACTGGGATGTAAGAAGCCTTAGAGAAATTAAATAGGAACGAATTGTAAGTGAAACACTGAAATGAATCCAGGCTTCTTAACCTCATCCGGAGATACAGTATTCAGATTTGCACGAGTGCCTTGACCCAAGACCCAAGACGGTGAGTTAAGAGTCATTTGCGGCAGGGGAAGTAAGGGCGAAGGGAGATAACGAGAGGGAGATCCTTGTCATGCGAACGGCTAAGACAAAGGGAAGTCCAACGGTCACTGACGAAAAAGGAACCGGAAGGAACAGATCACAAGGGGAATCACTGGGAAAAGGGAACAGGCCCGATGTGGCATCGTCTACCGCAGTATATCTAGAGGTCAGTTGGGAACTTTTAAATGACGTTGCAGAGAAGGGGAAAATTATAAGGAAAATTCTTGGCTAACATGTGTGTGTGTATATATATATATATATATATATATATATATATATATATATATATATATAAAGTTCTTCACTGGAGGGGTGGGTAGAGCTCTCGGCTAGCACGCTGTTGGCCCAGCGTTCGATTTGTTTCTGGTGATAGAAATCCATTTCTCGTCATAATGTGGTTCGGATTCCACAATAAGCTGTAGGTCCCGTTGCTAGGGAACCAGTTGGTTCTTAGCCACGTAAAATAAGTCTAATCCTTCGGGCCAGCCCTCTCTAGGAGAGCTGTTAATCAGCTCAGTGGTCTGGTTAAACTAAGATATACTTATATAAATATATATATATATATATATATATATATATATATATATATATATATATATATATATATATATATATATATGAGCTACTCCTTTCAAGGGTTCCGTCAGAATGTGTGACAGTTCCGGTTTTTAGCAAGCATCTAGGAGATGAGGTTGCTTGCCCCACACCCTTCCCCATAGATATTTAAGGGCTTGTGTTCCGATGGGTTCTGATATTTTTTTGGTAGTCATCCATCCACGTATTGACCAGACCAAGTGTTACGAACAGGGTTGGCTCTGGAGAAAAACGATAAAAGAATCGCTACAGTTCTCCGAACATGCATTCCACTGAGGGATGAATGTATGTGCGCATGTATCTTTTCTCCTCAGCCTTCCAGTTCTTAGTAAATATTATGGAGTGAAGGAAGTTAGTATACATACAGACAAACATACACCCACAAACATATATACACAGTATATGCTATATCATTCCTGTTGCGTACACAATTTAGGAACACACTAACACGGTCATATATAATGTTATTAGCATGAAATAAATACGGATGAAAACTATTAATAAAATAGTATACCTATAGACAGAATTCATCTTTATTAGAATTGAAAATCTTCGTTATTCCTTTTTTGATATGGAAGGCTCAGCCTCTCTAATCCAAATAACAGTGCAGTTTCCTTTTGGAATTCTGATCGTCACCCATGGCTTGCATCCCGAATTTCAAAGAGGGGAAGGCGTCTCTCAATGCAATTTTTCTTTTCACATAAAACCCTCTGATTAATGACACGAATTCCATTTGTCTTCCATTGATCGATATTTGGTACCGACAATCTTCAAAGCAGATTAGATGAATTTAAATATCGAAAAGTATAAGCTATTTGGTTTACGGCTGATACGATAGGCGCGGCAAAAAAAAAAGACCTTTGAAATCAAGAATTTCTGTGAGAGAAAGCGCAGTAACCCTAATAGTGAAAGAGAACAGTAACGAAGGTAGATATTATAAAAATACACAGCAAAACAAGCAAAATAAAATTAGTAAAAGAAGTGAAAGAACACTAAACTAAAAGTAAAACCTGTATATGCCGAAATAAATATAGGCATGGGATGATTGCATTTGCAGACATACATACATACATACATACATACATACATACATACATACATATATACATACATATATACATACATACATACATACATACATACATACATACATACACACACATACGGTTGTATATACTCGTATATCCACTGAGATATTGATATTCGATGTAACTCTGTTGTACGAAAGACTATAAAGGCAAAATCTTTCGCCAGTACGAGGTTTTACTCTACGCAAGAAATTAAAATGATTTCACCAATAAGAAGTAGGTTTGCTCTGAATACGAAATTGAAGTCAGGGGAAGAGAACTCCAAAATGCTTCATTTGCATATCATGTAAAGGCGTTATGGTCCTTTGTGATAGGATTTTTGCAGAGAGAGAGAGAGAGAGAGAGAGAGAGAGAGAGAGAGAGAGAGAGAGAGAGAGAGAATGTCAAAAAGAGCTTCTCATTGACCTCTAAAGAAATAGTAAAACCTTAATTCCTTTTGAAACTGGGTTATGAGATTCAGACTAGGAAAAATTGAAATTGTTCCTATTAAGGTCTTGTTACAAACTATTAACCCTCTGTGATTCCCTAAGTATCCAAAAAAAAAAAAAGACATGCTTAACTCTCTCTCTCTCTCTCTCTCTCTCTCTCTCTCTCTCTCTCTCTCTCTCTCTCTCTCTCTCTCTCTCCTCGTATTTATGTCTGTTAATAGAATAAAGCGTCACAATAGACTTTCCATTCAATTTTAGCAAGAACCGGGTTTCTCATTCAATCATGAGATCTGGTTTTCAGTTCTGTTTTTATCTCTTGTTTCTGTCTGTAGATAAATGACTCTCTTAGGTACCAGAATACACTAAATGCTGACTACTCTGACGTTAGTACGCACTACTTACCTCGCAAAGCATAAACGTTGTAACAAAGGTTCCTCAAATGCTGGCAATGTTCTTAACTGTGGTACTAATTTAAATCAATGTGTAATGTTGCCTTCGAGTTTTCAGGGTTATAAAACTACTGGTTTAAGTACAGTTTTAGAGATCGATTTTCCTAAATATAGATATTACGTGGCTTCTTTCGTATAAATGCATAGTTTAAGAAACTTGAGTTAGCTGAACAGTTGATCCATACATTTTAATCTTGATATCCATAACAAAACCAAGTTTCCTTCGATCCTTTTTCAAAAATCGTTCTTCATCCCACCCTTCCTGCTGTACCTCTTCTGTTCCCACCTCTTCTACCATCTAAGCATCATCTGATATATTAACTCTCAAATGCCTTTACTGAATCTACTACTTCTATTTTTCCACTAGTCACATTAAGCTTCAGTGCTTCATTTTCAAGTTTGCCTTTAAAATCATAACGTGACTTTAGTCCACATTTGCTCTCCATTTTATCCATTTGTTCCACCACTACATATTTCCTCAACATAACTTTCAACCTATTTTTACTGTCTTCTCTTTGACTTCTGGCATCGTCCTACTTATAAAAGGATTAAAAAGCCTCGGAGACAAAGAACATCCTTCCTTGTCCTAAGCCATATTTTTACGCAAAGCCAGCTCCTCACACTTTTACAGTTAAACAATCTTTTCTTCCATCGTAAAAACTTCTTATCATTCTCAACCATTTATCTTTTGTAGTCAGGGACTTCCAGCCTTTTCAAGTTTTCTGGGTAGTTATGAGAGCACCATCATACTTTTGGAAATTGTAGAGCAGTTCCATTAGCAGCTCTTAATTTAAATCCCATAAAAACTTTAGATGACTTTCACAGAAGATTCACAAGTAAAACTTGTACCACTAAGGTTTTTGTTTTGTCGTTATTAACATTCACCAAACTTGCACGTTATACATGGTGATGTATAATGTCATCAAGAAATAATATGTTATCCCGCATAGGTAACATGCATTGAATACAGTGATTTGTCATAATATTCAATAAAAAAATGACTTTCACAGAAGATTCACAAATAAAACTTGTACAACTAAGATATTTGTTTCGACGTTATTAACATTCACCAAACTTGCACGTTATACAAGGTGATGTGTAATGTCATAAAGAAATATTATGGTATCCCGCATAGGTAACATGCATTGAATACAGTGATTTGTCATAATATTCAACAATAAAATAGAAAAACTAATCAAATGAATGGTTTTCTGGTAAAGTTTTGAAGTCAGTTTAAAAGTGTTACACTAAACCTGTTATACTAGTTCAAATGTTTATTTGTAAATTAAGCTGGAAAAAGAACAAAGCTCAAAATCATTGTAACTCAAATGACTTACATTTATAGATATAACTAACCCATTGGGCCAAATCTCCTCACTGCATATAGGGTGTCAAAATCTTGTACCAGGCTCTTTCTCCTAAGGCCAGAGCAACTCAGTAACTTTCTTTTCACTATGAACTCTCAGGGAAAGTGCGCAAGCAAGCGTACAAATGCACAAAAACAAAATGAAACAATGACAAAAAATGACACCCTCTCAGACATAGCATGAAAATATTATTTCCACTCAAGTGCAATGTGTTTAACAATAAATATCTTATCTCTTTCAGATACTGCAACACTTGAAGTACATTTGCATATCTTGTGTCCTTTATTCCTTCACAGAAACAGACTGACAGACACTAAAGACTTTTTTTATACACTGTAGAGGAAACATTGTTGCCTGGAGATAGTATAGAGCAACTAAAGAAACAAGCAAAAAAAAAGTTTAGGTAGTGTTTGTAACAACAGCGAAATGGCAGTATAAATATACTAGAAATGTGATATAAGAATCATTCCAAATAATTCAATAGGATATATCTTAGACTGGCCACATCCCGAGCACTGAAGCACTAACCTTCAGTTGTGTCGAATTACTTAATGTAGGAAAAATTAAACAAACTGGTATGTGAGTCACATTTAACATTCTAATATCTAAGAAGCCACGTATCCGCTATAGTGTAATCATAAGTTACAGTAAGGAATCGCTGTGCTTCTTCATGGCAACAGCATTCTAAAGGGAACAAGCCAGTCAGGCTTTATAAACATCCACCGAAAGCGAAACAGAAAGGGTGTCAGAGTCACCCTTTGAATGTTTTCATCCTGAATTATCAAACTCCGTTCGGCTGTTCTCGAAATAGTTTGCTAACAGAAACACGAACACACATAAGTAATTTTTTCATTTAAAAAATAATATATATCAAGGAAATAATTTAATGTTTCCTTCATTTCCAAAAAGTAAACCATTTTTATTTGCTTAAGTTATGAGTTTCTTCATACGCTATAAACGTACAGAAGTGGTATTATGAATTTATCGACTTTACTTCTTATGGTATTTTTCATCAAAGAAGAAATAAAACAATAACTCCAAAGCAAAAATTCTATCTTTTTCATGTGTTGGAGGTCCACTTGTTATCTGAGTAACAAACATTACCTTGAATGTAGGTTAATGTACTTGTAATCATTGTACGGAAATTGACACATGAAATATATATATATATATATATATATATATATATATATATATATATATATATATATATATATATATATATATACTATATATATAGCATATCACTATGCCACAAGGAAATTAAAAAACGGTGTAAATACTGTGGAAAGGGTTTAGAAATAAAACCGAAACCGGTCAGGATTTTCACTAAGTTTTTAATTTCCATGTAGCATGCTGTGATATGTTAAGCACATGTTAGGAGTGATTACAATGATATATATATATATACATATATATATATATATATATATATATATATATATATATATATATATATATATATATATATATATATATATTATATATATACATATATATATGTATATATATTATGCACCTACATCTATATATGCTGTATACATATATATTATATACAGTATATACATATATATACAGTATATATTCATACATATGTACATATATTATATAAAACTATGTAAAAGTATTTTTGTGTTGCGTAATTTCAAACTTTACAACTAAGGGGAAGGGTCTTAACGCATGCAAATTAAGCTTAATTCATAAATAAGAAGCGGCTTCATGTTCCGGACAATTCCCTTTCTTCGTACAAAATAGCCATTCAACTCAGAAGGAAGAGAACGCAAATGTTTCATTTGCATATCATGAAAAGGCCGTGTTTCCTCTGTGATGTAATGTGAACAGAGAGAGAGAGAGAGAGAGAGAGATGCTTGGGGATAAATGCATATCTCTCGGTAACTATGAGAACGTTAGAAGTGTTGCTGGTTGTCAGTTCATTCCTTATTCCATGCTGAACGGCTTCTTTTTTTTTTTTTTTTTTTAGATAAAAAGATCCTCCTCCCATACTCTTGTATGAATCTTATTGTGTTCATAATGGAATTCTTTACAAATGATAACAATGCTGTAACCTATCTTTTATTTTATGGCGCACTGATATAGGAGAAAACCCTGCTAATTTATTTTCCGCCTAGTACATGGTTGGATTTCCTTCATTAGAAAGGGCGCTGGTGACTGGTACAATACATGTACATACGCTACCGGGGTCTAAGCGGTGACAGGCAGGGCAGCCGATCGAGACTACGGTCTAACTCTAACCCAAAGCCAAATCAAGGTCCTTCAAAAGAAGTCATCGTGCTTACCCCATACAAAAATGGGAAAAAAGCACGTTAAAAGAAGATTAATTTACAGACTTCGCCAGTGCTTACATAATATAAATGTTTGAGCATGTATAAATGTATAGATAAAGAGAAAAAAGTAGAGATGGGGAAGGGGAACTCATATCAGACAGTAGAAGTTTTAATTAACTTCCAAACCAAGATTAAAGGCAACTTTCCTCTCCAACACACCCCCCTCCCCCTCCCCCTCCACTCCCATCATAAAAAAGAAAAACTTTGCAGCGCAGCAAATGAAACAATGAAATGTTATTTCCTTTTAACACCTCGCGTAGGGATTTAAACTTCAGCGAAACTTTAGATTGCTTTGATTTTCTGCTGTTGATGTTGCCGTTGCTATATATGTTGCTGTTGATTAGTCCTGAACGGTGAAACGGAAAGGATAACCTTGGAAACACCCAAAATTAAAAACAAGAGAAAGATAAAATCTTGATGAATGATTCTTGTTTAACTTTCTAGGCTTATATTCATACCGCTGGGGCCAATAGGCCAAAGACTTGTTGACAAAACTAGATTTAATTCTGTACCAGCACGAATAATCTTTCTACCTCCTATTTTCTGTCTCACATACACACACACACACACACACACACACACAGAAGCTTACAGATGCACACACACACACACACATTCACTGTTTCTATGATTCCTTATCTATTTATGGAGTAGACAGATTGTTTATCTCATCTTCATCTTTGAAGAATTCCAACCAAGTGATCGGATGTCTGTTAATCTCTTCATTCTATTTGAGTCACATTATATAAAGAACACGTCAAGGAGACATTTCTTAATTATCATGTCTAAGGACGGTTGGAGAGGAAAGTTGCCTTTAACCTTGAGACGGACAGCTGTCAACCCAGGTCCAATTCCTCTTGATACTCATGGCCAGAGAAGTCAGCTCTTCCTACTGATGCAGCCGAATTAACCTCATCTCTCGTGACTGAAATGCCTTTAGGCAAGGTTATGGAGGTTGTCTTGGGTATTATGATTGTTTCATTTTAACATTTTTCGTTTTGTTCACAGGTTAAAAAAGAAGTGATACAATCAATTCGAGGATAGAATGCAAGTTTCTTACCTATCTTGCCTAGAACGCGATTATTTATAAAAGTGCAAAGGATGATTGCAGAATGATGTGCAGAAGATGAAAAATTCACTTGTATACTTTTCTTTATTTTTATTGCAAGGTCCCCATTTCTGGCTGATTCTTTCTTCCTCATCGCCATCCTTCTCTTCCTCCTCTTCCTCCTCCTGCTCTTGCTCCTGCTCCTGTTCCTCCTCCTCCTCCTCCTCCTCCTCCTCCTCCTCCTCCTCCTCCTCCTCCTCCTCCTCCTCCTCCTAAAGACTTTTGTAAGTCATCCCTCCAAAGATCCAAGGACCCCAGTGGGTAGGGCCTCCCGATATCACATAAGAAGAAAAGCCTAAACCAACATCTATATCTTTCAACAGAAACTGAGGCAGAATCCACGCACCAACTATTTCCTCTTTACGGCAGCTGTCCCAAATGACAGGAGCCACGGCAGATGCCAACCCATCCCTTATTCTGCATCTGCTGAAAAAGGAAAGAAGGAGAAAAGAATTCACCGATCACATGAGCGAAGGAGAAATTGGAAACGATAAGATAATGTGGAACATGGTTGTGAAAGAAATACTCTCTCTCTCTCTCTCTCTCTCTCTCTCTCTCTCTCTCTCTCTCTCTCTCTCTCTCTCTCTCATTTACTAAAATTGCAGAATTCATTAAGTCAAAATTATTCAAAGGTCAGCCCTTCACTCAGCTCCAAATCTATTACCCGTGAGAAGATAGTGTTATAACACAGCAATTTTCTACAGCATAATCATCCAAAAGTCTCCAACTTCATCGTTTTCTTCTTTTTTATATTATTATTATTATTATTATTATTATTATTATTATTATTATTATTATTATTATTATTATTATTATTATATAGGTAGTGGACCCCTTTTCAGACATGTAGTATTGAAGATTATATCTGCATCAGCTGCATTCAATTTGTATAGTTTTCTCTATCTTTGTAATAACTAATTTTTCAGGGTTACTGCATTCTGCCTGTAACTCACCGTTGTTTGTCACAACTGGAGAAGAAACACTTGCAAATCAAGGCGTAGTTTTATTTCTGACGAATACACTGTATCAGTTACAGAGCAACGACGATGGTAACTGAAAGACGGAGTAGACTGTCATTTGTGGTGAGTCCTGCTCTTATACACGAGATGATCAACACGCGGTCGAATGTATGCTGACCAGTGATTGGCTGAGGAGGAATGAGATTTCCTCACAAGCAAAAAACTTAAGGTTTATAGTCTCTCTGCAGCTGCCTTGCTGAGCGGCGGGGCTGGTGCGTGACGTCACTGTGGTATTACCCAGCGAATATTCTGATTGGTCGTTGGGCAGCTTGCAGAATCTTGTGTTTCCCGGTCAGGAGCGTCCCTTCTCATGGTGTCTGGCACAGATCTATTTGCAATAGACTGCCTAATGCTGGTAGGTAGGAGGAACACTTCTTGAGTGGTATTCAATAAGGGCTTCCTGCTGTATCAAAACAGCAGTACAAGAAACCTGATTATGAAAAACTACTCATCCTCACCTGACGAGAGGTCCTCTTACTCTTAGACAGACTACATGCCCAGTCCGTGGATGTCCCAGCTCTTCATTGGCATGACCACCATGAAACTGGAAAAGAGGATCTCTTGCAATGCTCAAGAAGGCTCCTTAAAAAAGTCCACACGAGAGATGCCCACCATACCAGCATCACAAGGAACGCAATAGTGTGAAATATAGAAATAATTGGAAAGGCCCCTAACCCAAGCCCCCTACAGCTGCTAGAGGCACTCTTGATACAGCAGGAGAAGCCCTTATTGAATACCACTCAAGAAGTGTTCCTTGTCTACCAGCATTATGCGACCTATTGCACATAGACATGCACCAGACACCATGAGAAGCGACATTCCCTACCAGGAAACACAGGATTCTGCAAGCTGCCCGGCGACCAATCAGAATATTCGCCAGGTAATACCAGATAGTGATGTCACGCACCAGCCCCGCCGCTCAGCAAGGCTGCAGCACCGAGATCAACTTAAAACTTTTCACTTACAAGGAAATCTCGCCAGCCAAACAATGGTGCACATTCCTCTTCAGCCAATCACTGGTCAGCATACATTCGACCCCATAATTACCAACTGCTGATGCCAGTCTGCTCTCGTCTTTCAGTGTGGTCATGCTCAGCGGAACCTGAGTGAAACGTGGCCAAGATCAACACTAACAAAGATTTTCTACTGAAGAATGACAACTCCACGGAAGATGAACTCCATATTTCAGTTACCATCGTCGTTAACGTTATAACTGATGTAGTGCATTCGTCAGAAATGAAACTACACCATTACCATTTCTCTGTAACTGATACAGTGTTTCCTCCTCAAGAATGACAAACTTTAGTGAGTTACTGGCAGAATGCAGTAGCCCTGAAAAATCAGTTATAAGAAAAATAGAGAAAACTCTAAAATTGAACGCAGCTGATGCAGCTAAAACCTTCAATATTATTATTATTATTATTATTACTACTATTATTATTATTATTATTATTATTATTATTATTATTATTATTATTATTATTATTATTATTATTTCCTAGAGAGTTTTCTCTTAGATATTTTTAAATAAATAATGAGTATTCTCCAAAAGGAATAAAGATGCAGCCAACAAAAATCTCTAATAAAAGGCTTCCTATCTATGGCTGATCTACAGTACATTATGTTGCATGAGAGGATTTCAGTCCATCAGAAAAGCGAGAATGTGAGCACTTAGCTCTGGCTGTCCTCCAGTTCATTCATGCTCATGACAGGGTCAGTGATACATTCAGACTTTTGGGTGCCTGATCCGTTCTCGGCTAGCACTCTGCTGGGCCCGCGTTCGATTCTCCGACCGGCCGATGAAGAATTAGAGGAATTTATTTCTGGTGATAGAAATTCATTTCTCGTTACAATGTGGTTAGGATTCCACAATAAGCTGTAGGTCCCGTTGCTAGGTAACCAATTGGTTCTTAGCCACGTAAAATAAATCTAATCCTTTGGGCCAGCCCTAGGAGAGCTGTTAATCAGCTCAGTGGTCTGGTTAAACTATTTCAGATTCGGTGACCCCTCATAACAGAACTTGAAAATACGAGGCAAAACGCTAATTCACACATCAAAATCAGGTTACTGAATGTAGTTGGAACTTAAAAGTTATACTTACATAGAAATGTTAAATGAGTTATATCTCTGAAGTAAATACTTGTATGGCACAATCTCCAAGTAAATTTTAGGTAAGACAAATTAGAAAGAACTGAGATGCACTGGTATGTGTTCTTTGGTATCCTCAGACAATAGGAGGTGACTCGACAATTTACACGACCAAATTAAAATGGGTCTGCCAGTGCAAAAGCTTATCCAAGGATATTACTGAAAGTTTTACTAACCTGTGGCTATTTGAATTACATCCCTGTATCTATAAGAAGTCTTCCCTTCTACACTTGACATCTAAAAGTTCTCAAATGAATTCCTAAAATTGTATCATCTGTAGAATAGTATTCTCTAAATCCAGTAGGCTGAGCAGACTTTGTCTGCCATGGGTTATCATATTCATCATAATAAAGTTTTATTTTCATAATGTAAAATAATATACTGTGATTTAAGACTACAAAATATTTTTTGAAACAAAAGATGACAAAAACTAAACATGTATAACCTTATGGAGTGTAACTGAAAAAATAATTTTATTTAGCACTGTATTGTGACCTGACTTCCGTAAAAGGAACCTCCACAGCCTGGAATTTGAGTTTCCCTTTTGAAAAGTTCATAAGGATATTCAGAATGTTCTCGTTAATTCATCATTGTTTGTGTTCATCGATTGATTCCGAAATATCTGTGTAAATAATCTTTTGGTTTAGAATGACCAAGTAATCACGGTTACCTTCTTTATACCATCCAGATTTCCTAAAAAGAAGTCATTGCACCTTTCTGTTTCTAATTATTTGGACTTTTCGTTTCACGATTGACCAGTTACCGCCCTCTTTCTCTAAGTCACAAAAACACAAAAGAAGAAAAAGGCAGGCATCTGTTCGTGACGCGGATTATTTGGAACACCGGCCGTAAATAGTAAAACGTCTGCCTCAGTTTTTGCAGGAAGGTTACAAATGTTGGTTTAGGAATCCTTGGATATTAGAAGAACGATTTATATCATCAGGAGATAATTAAAAGAAAAAGAAAGGAGGAAATAAGCAACCAGAAACTGCAGAAGCTTACATAAAAATAAAAAGTCTTCCAGTGAATTCCCTTCTCCCGCTCTCCCTCGCTCTGCATCTTTTCGCTCCTGAAATGGCCTTATTGTGAGAAATGTCACCTCTTTTTCTTCCTCATAGAAAGTGTACGTACGTGTTTTCCTTGAGAAGGCCAGTGAGCAAAGCCAGTATAGAGCTGGCTTTAAAGAGTCTTCAGCAATGAGAATTCAGAATGAGTTGACCGATGACCATCACAAGAATGGCATAAACCAAAGCGAGAGATTTAAATGGCAAAGGCTTTTTGGGAAGCAGGCTCGGCATGTATTGTTGACGGATAGACATGAAGAACGGAGTAATACACGGAATCAAAAAGCAAAGCGAAACAAAATCTTGGTTCCCTGCAAACCCGATTTCTTCCGTTAACCCTGACACTGACTTATACTTTCCTTCGATGTGCTCCATAGGACACAAAGCCACCTCTTTCCATGCTGATGGACATCAAACACTCCATGAATAGCAAATTGTTTCTAAAAATTGTTTTAACTCTGAAACAAAGCTCAGAATTATAACGATTCGAAACTAGTTCCTCTGAGCAAAGTATATTAGTCAGGTTACAAAATAACTGAATACTTTATATGAGAGAGTTATATATTTAGTCATTTTAATATTCAGAAAAGTAAGTAAAATTTATTTTGTTACCTAAGAGAGTCTTTGCATCCAAGAGATGAAAACACAACTAAAAATTATGTATAACTGAATGAGAAACCCGGTTCTCGCTAACTCTGAAATTTTAAAAAAATCTGACTATCTACTCTACAAAGTTACAGAAATACGGCGAAAGGGAGTAGGGGCAGAGAGAGAGAGAGAGAGAGAGAGAGAGAGAGAGAGAGTTGCTCATAGTCTTTCAGTTAGGGTGGTTCGTGGAAACACAGAGGGTTAATGGTAATAGTTTCGATAAATGGCAACATTAGGTATTGCCTAAGTTTGAATCTCAAAGTTCAGCATCAAATGGAAATCAGTTTTTAGTTTCTTTTGATCAATAAAAATTTTGCCTCAGATCTTGATTCCTGATTTTGAGGTCAATTAAAAGTTCTTTTAAACATTAGTTCTCTCTCTCTCTCTCTCTCTCTCTCTCTCTCTCTCTCTCTCTCTCTCTCTCTCTCTCTCTCTCTCTCTGTGTGTGTGTGTGTGTGTGTGCTAAAATCCTACCACAGAGGAATATAGCTCCTTTTCGTGGTATGCAAATAAAGCATTTTGGAGTTCTCTTCCCCTGACTTCAATTCCGCATTCTGAGCAAAACTGCTTCTTATTGGTGGAATCATTTTAATTTCTTGCGCAGGGCAAACCCTCGTACCATTAGCGAAAAATTTTGCATTTACAACCTTTCATACAATATAGGAACATCGAATATCTCAGTGGATATATATATATATATATATATATATATATATATATATATATATATATATATATATATATATATATATATATATATATATATATATATATATATATATATATATATATATATATATATATATATATATATATATATATATATATATATATATATATATATATATATATATATATATATATATATATATATATATATATATATATATATATATGTATATATAATATATATATACAAGTGTGTCTGTGTATGTATGTATGTGTTTGTCAATACACATGCAAGTATATGCAGCCGAGATGTAGTTCTTTGCATTCAGTTTTTACTTGACGTTTAGTCAAGTAAAAACATCCTTTACTAATTTTTGTGTTTTGTTAGGCATCAATTAGTAGCCTAGATAGGATTTTTGTATTTCGGTTGAACTTTTCTATATTCATTTTTATTGTTGTAAGAATCCTCTCGCTGAGTCCTTTGCATTTTCTCTGAACGATTAATTATTCCATTTTTTTTTTCTCTTTCTAAGTCATGCTCCGAAGAGTTAAAAAAAACTTTTCGATGTTGAAACTTATCGAATTTATTTTTTGGTAAAAGTCCTGGTCAGAAAAAATCCAAATGGGCATGATGTCATTAATCACAGTATTTTATCGACAAAAGAAGAAAAATTGCATCGAGAGAAACCTTCCCCTCTTTGAAATTCGGGATGCAAGCCATGGGTGACGATCAGAATTCCAAAAGGAAACTGCACTGTTATTTGGATTAGAGAGGCTGAGCCCTCCATATCAAAAAAGGGAAAAAGAAGATTTTCATTTATAATAAAGATTACTTCTGTCTGTATGTACCTATTCTTTAATCACTTTCATCTGGATTTATTTCCTGGTATTTCGAATTATATGTGTACGCGTTAACTCTGTTCTAAGATTGTGCACACAACAAAAATGTTGATGTTGCATATATATATATATATATATATATATATATATATATATATATATATATATATATATATATATATATATATATATATATATATATATATATGCGTGTGTGTATGTATGTTTTATAAATATTCATGGCCACCATCTCTATGCTTAACCAAATTAGGGGCCAAAGTCCCATCCATTAAGGGGGGTTACCCCATGCCCGATGGTAGTGGAAGCGAAGGGGAACTTTTTGAGTGTAGTTTCGGATAGGGTCAAGCCAGGTAGTAAGACACTGGGGAATAGGTATTCTAGCAGTAGTTCTATATCCTTGTCACAAGAACTATTTCCCTGTGCTCTCCCTTTTGCTGTTTCTCAATTGTTTTCCAGAAATGCCAGGCACTCCCATGAGAAGAGGTCACTTCCATAGCATAAGGGCTTATAGACTGACCAACATCCAAGGAGCGGCCGAGAGAAGTCAGTTCAAGCTCAGTCACACAGGAGGCAAGACCTCTGACCTGCTAAATCCCGAATCCCGGGCTGTATCTATTAGGATACTCTTCCCCCAACTGGTAATAGGTCAGAAGAGACTCGGACTACAAGTAGTCCCTCCATTTGTTAACTGAAGACACAGTAGATCGTCTAGCTATTTTGAAAAAGTGCACTTGCAATCTGGATTGTCCAGTAAGTCTGAAATTAGCGACTGAGCACCAGTTTATTTTGTCTCCCACTCAATCTCTCATTTCCATTTTCTATATTTCATCTCCCAAAGTAAATCCCTTCTGATATCTATTTGCTTCTATTATGTGTGTTCCCCATGTGAATTAAGTCTATTGATGAAGTAATCCCTTGCATTCAGTGACATAAAGTTAATCATCCCTCCATTGTGCTAGATGATTGCAAGTGGGAGAATCCTTTATGCACGAACCATTATCTGAAATAAATCTACTTCCAGAGGTGTGTTTGGAGGAGGTAGAAGTGCTATTCACAAACTACAGTACCACCGAGATGGAGAAGGCCTTACTTCTCTCCAAGTATGTGGAAGGTAAAGCCAATGCCGCCCTCCACTTGCTGGATAATGTTACAAGGGGAGACATGGCTGAAGTTCAGAGGGTAATAACTAAGGGTTATGAGATCACACCAGAGAAATTGAGACAGCGGTTTAGGGGCCTCCTGAAAGAAATCGGTCAGACCTTGGCTGAATGAGCCTATCACAAGACCCAAGTGGGTCAGCACTGGCTCGACTCCATGACACGCACTGAGTTCAAGGACTTGTTTAACCAGACGATGCTGGAAGATTTCCTCCAGTATGCTCCTAGGTCCTGCACTGTTTACCTCGGTGACAAGCAACCCAAAATGCTCATGGAAGGCTGTCGTATGGCTGACAATTGGGAAACCTATAACCCATCTTCCAGCAAGTCTCACCAGCGCATAATGCCACCCGAACATCTCTCAGGGTCATTTCGCCCAAAGAGTGGATTCCCTTCCAAGCCTCCAGTAATTAGCCATTGCCATAAAAAGGGAAATTCAAAATCTGAGTGCTACTTTAAAGGGGGAGCTATCAAAAAGCATCCTCCTAAGCACTCCAAGAACCCAAATGGCGCCTCTCCATCCACTGACAAGCAAACCTCTCCATCCACCGTCACCATAGGCCAACAAGCCCATCCAAGGGGACCCTGCAAGGACTGTGGTGACCCCAAACATTATAGTGCTGGATATGCTGACTGCCCAAAGCATGGTACCACTACCAAGCACGTCAACTTGATCAGTGCCACATCCGCCACAGCATGGCCTTCTGACACTCTTCACCCTGAGAGGCTTGATACTCAGATAGTCTCAGTGGCACCCCTTGATCTGCCAGCCACAGTGGACACTGCACCAGACATCTGTCTGATTGCCAAGTCCCAAGTGCCAGCCAGTGCCACTATAAACAAAAAGACCTGTTGGATGATGACTTGGGTCAAGGATTTCACTAAGTCCATCCCTACAGTCAAGCTCCAGGTCATGACACCTTGGGGCACTCTGAATCAACACATTGGCCTGGTAAGTAGGATTAGGCACGAAATCGAGTTCCTGTTGGGACAAGACCTCCTATGGGGATGGCCTCCCCCAGCACACCTCCAATGCCTGGCTACCTCTGCAATGGAGGCATCAATTGTAGCATCACCTGGCGAGCGTAGCCACGTAGGAGGGCGTGCCACCATCAACAGAATCACCTTCCACCTGCCAAATTAGTCAATGGAAGGGGCACTCCCAGTGCCAACCGAGGCCGATTCCTCCCTCTTTACAAAAGGAAGGCCACCAGAAACTTCCTCCCTCACAGCAAAAGGAAGGGAACAAGACACAGTACCACTGTAAGACATGCAAAATGAAAGGGCACCTCTAGAATTGGTCGAGATGAGCCGGCAAGCAATGCACAGCTGTTACCAAAACCAGAAGCATCCCTGGAGGCTCTGACCTCCCCCTGGGATAGGACTCACTGTCTCAGCCCAACTCAGGTTCACCTATGGGCTTTCCACCTCTAGGTTCTTCGTGCGGCACTCCTGACCCAAAATCTCTGCCAGTGCCACTTGAGCACCCTGAGCAGTGCCCTTCTCTATCCACCACAGACATTGAGCAGTTACCAGGATTGATCCCTGTGACTGGTCCTGACTTGGTGTCAGTGCCAGTGCCAGACCACGTTTCCGATC
Organism: Macrobrachium rosenbergii; assembly: GCF_040412425.1. Taxonomy (NCBI): domain Eukaryota; kingdom Metazoa; phylum Arthropoda; class Malacostraca; order Decapoda; family Palaemonidae; genus Macrobrachium; species Macrobrachium rosenbergii. The sequence goes on from NC_089798.1 coordinate 4,122,696, forward strand.
TTCTGTGGGAGATCATCCAAATTTACTTAAGTTGGTCATTGCAAATTGTGAACCTCCCGCACCCAATAATCCTTCTTCCTTGTCACCTCAGTCCTCAGAGGATGAACCTCTGGCAGACTCTATTGCTACATCTTCTCTGGTCGACCAGGAACTGTCCGGTTGGGACATAGAAACTGTTACTGCCCTTGCTTCGGTTTGCAGCAGCCGGCGTAGGGAGCCTTCCAGTAGCCTCTAGGGCTGCCCTTGACTTCACTCCCGACGGCACTCATCACCTCTTAGGAATTTCGCAGATAGTCTTGGAGGAACCCAATGAAGAAGAGATCCAATTAGCCTACTAGAGCCACGAGCTCTCCTTGGCACTCATTGTCCATTGGGGCACAGTGCCTTTCCATCACAGAGCGATCCTGGCACCTACCCTGGGAAGGTAGCTGGAGTGATCTTTGATTAAGTCAAACCATACATAACATCCTAGACCAGATCATGTAAAATACTAGTAGTAACCTTGTAATTGTAATAAAGAGAATCTTGTCAATAATGTACTGAGTTAGAACTGTCCCCTATCCTCGCAAGCTAAAGGACCTGTCCTAGACACTTATACATGGTGTTGCAGTCATTAGCCCTTCAGGTTGCTTATTCTTTAACATGTTTTGTGTATATCATAGCATAAGAACTTTTGTGATTTGTAATAATACTGCATTTTAGTTAGACCATTGTCACTTAAATTGGTACTGCAGCAGCCTAATGATATGTCATGTTAATGATAAAATGCAACTGTAAATGTAAAACTTGCCTAAGAATGCATTTTCACTGTCGCCAGAGACAGATAGTTAAATACCTGCAGACACTTGAAGTTAGTATAAGGGGCCTTAAGTTAAGCAAGTTAGTAAAGTTCATATCCCCATCCTAGAAGTTAGGTAGATCACCTTAGTATCTTGATTGCATGGGCAAGACCCATTAAGGGAGGGAAGTAATGTAATCGAGACTGGCGGCTTGTTCTAGTGCAGACCTTCACTCCTGAAAGGAAATGGAATGTTTGCTTAAAGGGGGAGCTATTATAAATATTCACCACCACAGTCTCTATGCTTAGCCAAATTAGGGGTCAAAATCCCATCCATTAAGGGGGTGGGGCTACCCCATGCCCGATGGTAGTGAAAGCGAAGTGGAACTTTTTGGGTATAGTTTCGGATAGGGTTAAGCCAGGCAGTAAGACATTGGGGAATAAGCATTCTGGTAGTAGCTCTACATCCTTGTCACAAGAATTATTTCCCCGTGCTCTCCCTTTTGCTGTTTCTCAATTGTTTTCCAGGAATGCTGGGCATTCCCATGAGAAGAGGTCACTTCCTTAGCATAAGGGCTTATAGACTGACCAACATCTAAGGAGTGGCCGAGAGAAGTTAGTTCAAGCTCAGTCACACTGGAGGCAAGACCTCTGACCTGCTAAGTCCCGAATTTCGAACCGTATCTGTTTGGGCACTTTTCTCCCAATTGGTAATGGATCAGAAGAGACTCGGACTACAAATAGTCCCTCTGTTTGTTAACTGAAGACACAGTGGATCGTCTAGCTATTTTGAAAAAGTGCACTTGCAGTCTGGATTGCCCAGTAAGTCTGAAATTAGTAACTGAGTACCTATTTACTTTGTCTCCCACTCAATCTCTCATTTCCATTTTCTATATTTCATCTCCCAAGGTAAATCCCTTCTGATATCTATTTGCCACTATTATGTGTGTTCCCCATATGAATTAAGGCTATTGATGAAATAATCCCTTGCATTCAGTGACACAGAGTTAATCATCCTCCATTGTGCTAGATTATTGCAAGTGGAAGAATCCTTTATGCACAAACCCCTATCCGGAATAAATCTATCTCCAGAGACGTATTACCTCGTCCCCCTCATGTTTCTGCCACCAGCCTACTTGTGAGAAGTTGCCTTAGAGGGCAATTAATTCAACCTTGCTACTGTGCAAGCCTTTCTACTTCTTCAACTGATTATGAAACAGAAAATTTATATGTTCGAGCCGAGGGCTCCCATTGCGTACTACTGTGTAAAAATTGCCATCATTTTCTGTAAGCCAATTAACTGTGAATTTTGTTTTAATTTTATTGCTGCACTTTCTTGTTGGCTTGCATACCGGTCATGATTTATTTCTCCTGCTTTAACTGTGTGAAATAAAGTAATTTATTGTAACTAAGGGCTTTCATGGCGATCTTCCTTTTATTTTAGAGATATCACTAAGGTGGGTTACCTTGTGTGTTACATTTTTTATTACATATTTGGTTCTGGGTAAGTGGCTCCTAAGGCCAAATTCAAAATAAATATTCATTTCATTTGCCAACCAGGCCAAATATGTAACAATATATATATATATATATATATATATATATATATATATATATATATATATATATATATATATATATATATATATACATATATATATATGTATATATATGTATATGTATAAATGTTTCATTTGTGGCAATTATTATCATGGAAGTATCTACTTATCTTCGACAGAGGGTGGAGGCAAAGATACTTTCTAGTCACCGCCTATCTACCCTCACAGTATACTTTTGCCATAAAGATAGGTTATGATTAAGGTAGGCTGAAAATCATAATTAGTGTTACAATCGTCATGCAAACGCGTATAACTGCTAGAATCAATGTATGTCTTAAAAAATATGTAAACAGTATATAGTGAAGCGCAGATGCCTTGGTAACATATGCTGTTGAAGTGAAATTATAATAACCGTAAAAAATAGAAAAGCATTAACAAACGAGACTGACAATCTTCAGGGAAATGGTCAGGAATTAAACTTCTCAGTGCGGGACCTTCTTAAATCCGGTAATTGTGGTTTTTAAATGCTGCTTTTTATTCCGGGGGTTATTTTTGGGGATAACTACTCAAAAAAAAACATATTTTTCTAACCAGGATGAGTAACATTCAATATATCAGTTCATTATCATATCATGATTCAGGTCCATTCAGCAATACAGAGTGCACTACACTTCAGTATAATTTGCTTTCGTGTGTAGTTTCAATGTACTTGATCACCAGAGCTTATTCAGCTTGGTCATTGCTTGATGTGCCTTTCCACTAATCTCTAACTCAAGACATTCTGTATCGGATATCATTGTTCCTAGATGTTTGAAAGATTCAAGTTCAATCGTTCTGTCTGTTTTTCTTAGATTTATATTGAGTCGAAAGAAGCATCGTCTAGACATTTTAAGCCTGTGAAGTTTATTTCTTATCTCAATTTAAACTTTCTCTTCCATCTTCGACCACTCATTATAAAATCTGAGAACGACAAACAACAAAGGTAAAATGGCCTTCTCTTTTAATACCCACTATTCACTGCAAATTCGCTTGATAAGACCCGGTAAACACTTAAGTTTTAATTTAAGTAGCTTTACATACTTAAGAGGAAATGACCCTGTGGCGCAATACCTTCCATGATGATGGTCTATGGAGTGTGAAATTTCCTTTCGTAAACAACACACGCTATCAGAATGGGATGTTTAAATTTCAAACAGTTGCACAGTGCCTCAAATATTTGATCCATGCTATTCTTGCCTTTCCTGGACCCAGCTTATATATTCAGCAGACTGAATATATTCCATAAAAGTGATGTGTCATGTAGCTATGGTTACCACATTCATGTAGCTATGGTTACCACATTCATTTACATTACTTTTCTTTAGTACTTTAAAATATGAAGGAACGCGTCCTTAGTGGCTTTCATTAAGCCTAAGCTTTAGCTAGACATTGCAGTTGCTTTTATTAAGACAACGACAGCCAACGTGGAAATGGCTCAAGATTGTTTCATGGATAGATCATCACTAAAACTTGATAACTTGAATCTTCTGAGGAATCTTCTCTGCATGGGATCGTGTCCATAAAGATGATGCTCTGTGTCCCTAGATAAGACAGGGTGGGTTAGGTTGAGTTAGTTTGGTATGAAGTTTTCGTACGTGCCCAATAAACTGCCTTTCGTTTCTTTCTGTTGACGTTATTTTGTTACCATTAATGGGGTCACTTCAAGTATTCATCTTTCACCAACTTTCTTCGTAATCCTTGTAATATCTGATAATTACCCCAAGATTCTAAGCACTATATGCTTGTTATTGACCTAAAGCTAAGGAAAAATCACCTAAAATTTTATCGATGATTTATTACCAAGTTTAACATGAGAGTAACGAATGAGTAACACATAAACCCACCCACTCACACTCACACACACACACACACACACAAACACACGAGAGAGAGAAAGACAGAGAGAGTGGAGGGGGGAGATTTGGCTATCTACACATTCTGTAATGTCGCGACAATCTATGGGCGGAGTGTCGCATCAGACTTGAAAGTCTATAAGGTGATTATAAACGACAAACGGTTATTAAGGAGACTAAACTTTCTTGAAATTTTTCATTTTGCTTTATGGATTAGTTTTTAAAAGTGAATAATTACCTGTTATCACACTGACATAAAACATGTCACTTTTTTTTATTACTGATCATTTCAAACAAAAACCATCCTTTTGCTCCGAACAGTAATTAACTTGAACATGTCTTCCTTCTATCAAACACAATGGAGACAAAAATCTTCCCTGTGCTTGCTTCCTTTTTAAAAATTTCTCAGTATCCCATATTTAGACTTTTTTCCATTTAAGAATAAAGGCTTCTATACCCAGGTTTAACTAAAAGTTGGTATATTAGCTATCAGCGAAAGTATTCAGGTTTTAATATTTGGTAACTATCAATAATAAAGCAAAAAAATATTTGCTTTATAATTTGTCGACTTATTTCTACTGCGTGGAATATTAAGCATTTGTTCTTTCATGCGACACAAATGATCAATATTTTTTTCTTTTTTGTTTCATGTAAAAATCAAGTTATAACAGCAGATAATTTAAATTCAGTTATAATTGAAACTCAAAATTATTTCCGTCTGGATTCCTTTCAGGCAAAAAAGAAATAAATTATCTATCTTTTCATTCCCTTACCAAGATTATAAAACAGTGGTTCTCAACCAGGGGGAGTATTCCCCTGGAGAGCAATTTCAGAGTGTCGACGGGGGGAGCGGGGAATTGTGACCACAGACTGGCTGGCTCAAATTGGCTCTAGGACCACACAAAACGAAGTGTGCATCGGTGGTCCGCACTACTGAGAGGTCACGCTGGGCTTTCTCTCCGCTAGCTTGTGTCTTTGTGTTAGTATTTTATTGCATATTATTTGGAATGCATCTTTTGAGGTAGATAATTTTTGGAGAGGGAGGGGAATGACATTCTGACATATTGTAGAAGGGTGCCAGGGCCAAAAAAGGTTGAGAACCAATGTTATGAAACATCTAAATCACATCAGAAGTTACTAGATTTTTCTCACGTTATACAAAATTGACCAAGTAGCATCCGGTATTAAAAAGAGTAAAACACCATTACTATGTCCTTAAATCATTCTAACAACTTAGTGATCTTACATATGGTGTGATTTCTGGTTTTTTTTATTTAAACTAAGACATTTGATATTTCTGTCAGTATCGTAAAACCATAGGGGAAGCATTTTTACCTGGTCAAGGTAAGCAGCTTATAAAAAATTTCCTCAGATATTTCCTTAGGAATTTAACGCAATTAAACTCCTATTTATTGGTGAAAGTGAGAACTGTCGCCGAGAACCCCGTTGCTGTGACGTCACCATTGAGGACCATAGCGTCATTATGGGAAAGAAAACGACGCACTTGTGTTTTGTTTAAGGGGACAATTTAAAAGATATGTTGATGCTTTAACACAAACCTGTTTATTTTGCTTTTTATGGTTCCTCGGTTCTTCGATCGGAATAGCTCTTATGCACCATAACAGAAAACTTTTATTAACCGAACAAAGGGATGAAAATTCTTCGGCATAATGAGTGGACTGTCTCGCTGAAAAAATATTAAATACCTTACATAGTCTTCCATTTTAAGAAATAAATATATTACCAAAGAAGTTTTACTTTGTTTTTAAATTTAATCATATATATATATATATATATATATATATATATATATATATATATATATATATGTGTGTGTGTGTGTGTGTGTGTGTGTGTGTGTGTGTGTGTGTGTTCATTTTCCCAGCACGCGGGGCCCTGAAAAAGTGGTTTGAGGAAGACAAATCTCTTGAGAGCAAAGAACAAAAAGAAGTTACTAAATATCATGTGGCACAGTTGTTAACATCCTTCTGAGTTGTTCCCTGGTCTTAATTAATGAATTGCACTACCCTGAATATATTTCCGTTTTGACTCTCTGTGCTTTAATGATTTTTTGAAAATTAGCACACTGTCTTTATCCCATGCATATTAAGCAATTATAGTGGAATTATGATTTCCTAAAGTTCATTTTTTATGTTCAGTTTTTGAAGGAGCTGCCATCAAATTATTGCCATATACCTCAGTATATGTTCTTTATTATCTGTTGTATTATTCTCAACAACTTTTTTCTTTTAAATCGCTATTATATTGGGGTATATAAATCCATATTTCAACTTTTGGAGGCTTTTTTATTCAATGTTAGAGAAAAGTGATACTTGGAAGTATCGTTTATTCCTGTTATTAACGGGATTCAGACGCTCTTGGTTAGACACAGTCTTTTGTAGTATATGGGATTTTAAGCTTTTTTCTGTTTTAGTTAAGTAAACGCGTCAACCCAAGACGAATAAAGATGGTTTCAAGTTATCTGAGCCAAGAAACACTTCAAGTGTTGGGTTAGAGCCTCTAACTCTGCAGCCACAAGATTTTTGCGGTAAGCTCCCACTTGATATAAGGAGGACTGAAAAAGTCTTTCAGTAAAAAAATTAAAGACTTTCTTAATATCTGCGTGTAATTACTGTGTGGATTTGACAATTAATACGATGTGATAATGCCAAATGAATCTGCGGGTCCCAGAGGACATCCATCAGTAGAATGGGATCAGATAAAAAGCCTGTTGTAAGAGAGAAGGAACAGAGAATAAAGAGTGGCGTAAGAAATGTCCCATCCTTGTGTCCGTTTCCTTCTATCAAAGTCTTTAGAAAGAAATTTGTTTTCACAAATGCCCATACTCCGAAAGTTTTTCATTCTTTTATTGTAAATAAATCAATTTTTCCTCTATTTCAATATTTTGAAAGAACTTGGAAGTACTAAAATAAATAGTCAAATACCCAGTGCTAAAGCATCAATAAACTCTGTTTAGTTTCACCGTAAACAAAAACAGAGGATATCTTTGTCCCGCTTGTAAATGGTCCTTGTCTGAAGATGACAATTTCGTTATCCTTGATGATGACGTCACAAGAACCAGGCAGGGGTGAAACTGAGACAAACCACACTTACAGTAATTTTAGCTTTCGTATTATCGAATCTCTCACGTTACCCCTTTGTTGTGTTATCGTGGAACTGGTCGTATCATGGACTTTAATTGCTTAAGGTAGTGAAGAAACTGCAGTTTGCACTATAAACCTTTTATTACGTGCTTGGAACTTTGATGAGTACACAGTTACATCCAGGAAGGCCTACTTGGAGTCGTGGCAATGGAAATTCCAGCCTTCTCAGCTGACGGTAAGTTTGAAATCTGTCTCTTTTCTCTGCAGCAGTTTCACTTGAAAATTTCTACGTTTCGTGTTACGCAACGTTTAACTATTTGTTTTCGAAATCTGCTTAGATATCATTTGAAGTGCGAAAGTTGTTTATGCTGGAAGTGGAAAACTGCCCAGCATTTGTGGTATTTCAAGTTTCGTTCTGATTCTCTTTAATATTTGTACCGTTTCTTTAACCATGTTAGCCAAACCTAATACTTCTTTGTCGCAACCTTTTTATTTGTGGAATACAATAGATATTTGACTTAAAGGGTACATTTGTAATATTTAAAGGGTATATTTGTGATATTTAATGCTTACCCCATTAAACAGTCATATAGGTGATCGTGTAAGATTTGTTACACTTTTTAATGGGCTAGGAGTCGTGTATTTCTATACTATAGATTTACTTTCTTTCGTGGAATTAACGTGACCCTGATTTTTTTGCTTGGTACGACATGCATGAATTTTATTCTAGTTTACACTCTGAGACTTCGAAAATTTCACCGAGGTTAGTGTTCTATTCGTTGAATGAAGATTTAAAGACTCATTTAGAAAATTTTTTAAGATCAGTACTCTGTAATAAATTCTTTGATAATGTAACTTATACTTGGCCATAATGCTATTTAATCGCTTGAAACTAATGGCCAGATAGTAGTGAATCCGAACTTTATGAAGCCAGGCTAACTTATCACAATCTTCTTGTGAGAAATATGTTACTCGTCAAAATCCTGAACCCCGGGAAAATTCTGTACCTACGAAAGTGGAAAAAATGGAATGTTTTGAGCGTCCAGATGTTTCACCTCAGTTTTGATGAACAAACCTCCACCCCTCCCAAGTCTTGCCCCATAGGTCTTCATGACCTATGGGAGGTTCATACAAACTACCAATTCATTTTAACTTAAAGGTTTTAAGTGCATTAGATAGCCGTTTTTATTAGTAAACTTACCTTCAAGATAGTTTATCGATCTTCAAGGTAGTTTTTCGATATTCATTATTTTAAAAGTAACGTAACTGTTTGTGTTATTTAATTTGGATCTTCAGTAGTTTAAAAGTAACGTAACTATTAATACATGTGCCCCATATCTAAAACTGATATTTAGACCATATATTCACAACTAATAAGGTTTTTTCTTCAAGTTCATAAATAAGATAGTGAAGAGTAAAGCTTAAGCGTGTTTTAAGAATTAAAGTTAACTTTCAATTTTCTTTGATCTTTTTCTTTGCTCTTCAAAGATTCTTAATTCTGATCTAATATGAGCACAGCAGCACTGAAATTTTAAGTTTTGGTTCTTGGTAAATACTAGAAGGACGTTGACTTTAAATTTTTTCAGGAAAAATTTAACGGACTTGTGGTACTGTATTGCTTTAAAAGTAAATTTTATGTAATTGTTTTAACTGATTTGATGTAACTTGTTTTTGGAACTAACTTAAACTATAGATTCTAATGTTCATAGTTGAAATTTTCCAATATTTAAGATTTACAAGTAATTGAAGTGATTAACGCCAATAATAACCTGTAACTATAAAATTAATACAATTTACAAACCCTCATTAACTTGAACGAAGCTACTTCAGTAATGCTGGTTAATATTTAAGAAACTTAATAAGATGCTTATCCGTCATCTATCTGGCAGTCCTGGCAATTTTCTGGAAGCTCCTATTAGAGGCTTTGTAAGTTGCCCCGAAAGTTAAACATCTGGATCTTGAGTGAAAGCTTCGGGTCATTAGATAGTTAACACTGGTTCTGTTAAACTTGCTCTTAATGCTCTTAGAACATAATTTTTCTACGGCCTTTTCTTTTGCTTGCAGGATAGGCTTACTGACAAGGTAATTTAAGGCGAGCAGGCCAAAGGCATGTTTAAGAACCTAGTGTGTCCTGTTGCTGTAACCTCTATAGTTTTTAAAACTGATTGGAGAGTGGAGCCGGCATTACTATCTGCTTTATTTCTAAGCTATGTTTCATTTGGTAGTTCACATATATAATTATATATTTCAAATTGTTCAAAAGGATGAATACTTAAATATGAATTTTGTTACTCTTGCCTTCACCAATAGTAATTCTAGAAGTTTGAATTAAATCTCGGAAACTGGAACCTCCATTATTTCACTTTTAAATCCGAAATGTTTTATGTACCAGTTGGCAATAATTGAACCTTTTCAAGACAGCTGTTCTTTATAACATGGGAAAGGTACACCTTTGATATGAATTAGGTATGGAAATGACGACGACTAACATTTCCGGTTATTGTAAAGAATAATTTTCCTGAGTGGTATCCAGGTTATCGGGATTAGTTATTGGATAGGTGTCGTGACTTGAATGTTTTATCTATAGCTGGTATTTAAGGCAGAATGCTAAAATGAAACGAAGGGAGAGATATAACTCGCAAGTAGCTCTAATTTTCATTGCTACATAGGTACATTGTCATTGCACAATTAAATATTTCCACGAGGCTTTTTAAGAGTTTGAGTTGAAGTCGTGGAACTTTTCTAGATCCCCAAAAGCTTAGAGGAATGTTTGTAAGAGGTGCGAAATAATGAGCAGGTGGACATGTACTGCTGGTTTATTAGGAAAGCAGGCCGCTTATAAAGTGGCGTGCGAACGTCATACAAAGGCATACAATAGGATACAGGTGACCTGAGGTAAATTGTTCTTAATGTGACACAGGACAGGTATATACAAATAACATGAAAAGTTAAATTACAAGAATTGACACAATAGTACTCTTGACACATGTACAAAGTAAACAGGCATAAATAAATCGGTAATAGATACGTATTTACATAGATAAAAATGTGGCTGTTTAGCGTGACCCAGGCTTGTAGGAAGGCACCGTAGAAAATGGGAGGTTTACCATAGAAAACCCGTTGAGGGAGGACTTTACAGTACTCCCCCAACAAGACTTGGATAATGTCTGATCAATCCAGGTATCTGCTGGGCCGTTGGAGAGTGCCGCGGCTCCGCGAGGTCAGCTGGGGGTGCGGTGTGAGTGGGAGTGGCTGGCTGTGGCACTGCCAGGGTGCTTCCTGGGGCAGCCACGCGACTTTCTTTTGGGTTGGGCTGGCTGCTGGGGCGACAATCTCTGCAGAGGGTACTGCATGGTATCGTCAACAACTTCCTCCAACAGGGCGGGCTTGAGGCGGTCAACAGACACCCAGTTGTCCTTCCCGTGCATGGCCAGCCGGAATGCTTTGGTGTTCTGCTCCAGCACGCAGAGGGGCCCCTTGTAGGGCCTGGTTAAGGGTGGGCAGACGGCATCGTTCCTGACGGAGACGTGGGTGGTGGACAGGCCAGGAGGCGTGAAAGGTGTCGACCTATTGGTATATGTCCGCTGGCAGGGGGCAAACTTCCCGACCATGTCACAGAGCCTCTGGACTGACAGGTTGTGGCGATCTCCCGTGATGAGTTCACCCGGGACTACAAGGGGCTCCCCGTAGACTTTCTCTGCTACGGACGGGTCGCCATTGGCTCTGGGTGCGGTCCTCAGCCTGAGGAGGACCCAAGGCAGCTGGTACTTCCAATCCTTGGTGGTGCAGTGGGCCATGAGGGACGCCTTCAGGGACCTGTGGAATCTTTCCACCAATCCGTTGACTGCGGGGTTGTAGGTGGTGATGGTGTGGTGAGAGGTCCCCAGCAGGTGTGCCAGGGCGGACCACAGCTCGGACAGGAAAGCAGGGCCCCTATCGGTGGTTATGTGGTCCTGGGACACCGAACCAGCTGATCCAGCTGGAGAGGAGGGCCTCAGCGCATGCACTGGCGGTGGCTTCTTGCATGGGCGTCGCTTCAGGCCACCTGGTGGAGCGGTCGACAATCGTCAGGAGATATCTGGCCCCACCGACGGGGGAAGGGGGCCCACCACGTCTACCTGGATGTGTCCAAACCGCCTCCCCAGCTGGGGAAACTCGCCCACCCCCGACTCGGTGTGCTGCCCCACCTTGCTGGTCTGGCACCAGATGCACTGTCTCGCCCAGGCCGTCGCGTCCTTCCGCATACCATGCCAGACAAACTTCTCTGCCAACAGCTTGGCCATCGTCCTGCTGGAGGGGTGGGACAGCCCGTGGATGACATCGAACACTAGATGGCGGCGGGAGGTGGGTACCAGGGCGCGGGGTTGGCCAGTGCTTATGTCGCTCAGCAGTGTTGGCCCCCAAGGGATGAGGGGCACATCCTTCCACTTGAGAGTTCCGCATTGGATGGGTCGATATTGTACTCACTAGCACTGCTGGGCTCGCGTTCGATTATCCGACCGGCCAATGAAGAATTAGAGGAATTTATTTCTGGTGATAGAAATTCATTTCTCGGTATAATGTGGTTCAGATTCCACAATAAGCTGTAGGTCCCATTTCTAGATAACCAATTGGATCTTAGCCACGTAGAATAAGTCTAATCCTTCGGGCCAGCTCTAGGAGAGCTGTTAATCAGCTCAGTGGTCTGGTTAAACTAAGGTATACTTAACTTCCACTTGAGCGAAGTGATGGCGGTGCAGTAGGCTGGAACTTCTGGATCGGTGGTCTGCTCCCGGGCGAGGTCCTCATAGTCGATCCCGAGCTGCACTGCATTGAGCTCAATCCTCGAGAGGGCATCCGCTACAGGGTTTCTCCTGCCGGTGAGGTACTTTATTGTGCAGGTGAACCCTGTGATGGCTGCGAGATGCCGCTGCTGCCTAGAAGACCATGCGTCCCCCTGCTTTGTGAAGGCGTGGACCAGCGGCTGGTGGTCCGTCCAGATTGTGAAGGGCGTACCCTCCAGGAGGAACTTGAAGTGACGTACCGCCCGATACACTGCGCAGAATTCCCTGTCGAAGGTGCTGTAGCGGGACTCTGTGGGGCTGAACTTCCTGCTGAAGAAGGCAATGGACTTGGGGGGGCTCCTGCGACGACCTGCTCAAAGGCAGCTCCCCAGGCAACGTTGCTGGTGTCTGTCGTCAACTGGAGGGGGGCGTTGGGGTCCTGGTGGGCCAAGGCGGTTGCCTCAGCGAGGGCGGCCTTCATCAGGGAAAAGGCCTGCCGCTGGCCGGGTCCCCAAACTAAGGTCTTCGGGTGGCACTTCAGGATCTGCGTCAGGGGGGCCATGGTGTGCGCGATCCCAGGGATGAACCTCCTGTAGTAGTTGACCATCCCGAGGAATTCTTGTACGGCCTTGACGGAGGTAGGGGTGGGGAACCTGGTAATGGCTACGACCTTCGATGTGAGTGGACAGACGCCCCCCGGGGATATCTCGTGGCCCAGGAAGTCGACTCATTCGGCGCCGAAGGTGCATTTATCGAACCTGACGACGAGGCTGTTCTCCTGCAGGCGTTGCAGGACCTTTCGGATGTGCCGCAGGTGTTCTTTGGGGGATCTGGAAAAAATTAAATGTCATCTACATAAGACGCAGAAGTTCAGGTCCCCCAGGATGCTGTCCATTAGTCTTTGTAAGGTTGCCCCCGCATTCCTAAGGCCAAAGGTGGAGAAGGCGAAGACGTAGGACCCGAAGGGCGTGATGATGGCGGTTTTGGGGATGTCTTCTAGAGCAACTGGTACCTGAAAGTATGAATTCAAAAGGTCTAGTTTAGAAAATAATTTTGGCCCTGTGAAAGGAGGCCATGAGATCCTGCATGTTTGGAAGGGGGTAATGGTCTGGTTCAGTTGCGAGGTTGAGCTGCCTGTAGTTGCCGCAGGGTCTCCAGGAGCCATCCGGTTTCTGCACCATGTGGAGGGGAAAGGCCCACGGGCTTGAGGTCTTCCTGCATATGCTCATATGCTCCATCTCAGCGAAAGCGTCCTTGGCCTCCTGAAGGCGCCGAGGGGGGAGCCTCCGGAACTTTGCGTGCGTTGGGGGGCCCTTTGTTTTAATGTGGTGGTAGATTCCATGCTTTGCACGGGGACCCCTGGCACCTGGCGCAGTTCAGGTTTGAAGACGTCGGGAAACTCCTTCAGCAGCTGGGCGTACTGGTGTGGGGCGACGGAGTAGATGGCGGGCGCACTGGGGGCCCATCGCCAGGGGGAGGGACTGGCAGGAGTCGGTATCCAACAGGTGTTTGTGACCGATGTCGACTGTCAGCCCAAAGTGGCGAGGAAGTCTGCACCCAGGAGAGGGGTCCTCACGTCTGTGACTATGAAGTTCCAACTGTACCTCCAGCCAAGGATGGAGATCGACAGGAGTCCAGTGTAGTAGGAGAGGATGGGGGACCCGTTGGCAGCCATCAGGGAGGCAGCCGGGTCCGGCAGGCGTTTGCGGTCCTCTCTGGATGGCAGGAACACTGATCGTACGGCCCCAGTGTCGACCATCATCATCCTGCCGGAGATGGTGTCGTGGACGTAAAAACCTACTGGTTTTGGGCTCCTGGGTTCTTCTGCTGCCAAGACGGCCTGTTCTGTTGGCCGCTGCCTCCCCCGTTTTTTGGATGGGAGAAGGAGCAGGGGGGTTGGCAGTTCTGGGCGTCCTTGCCGAACCGCTGGTGGTAGTAGCAAGGGCCCTATGGGTGCTTCCTGTGATGGTAGGTTGGCTGCCGCCTGGTGACGGCGCTTATCTCCTCCTCCGCGCTTTCCTCCGGCTGGGGGGGAGTTGATGGGGTGTGCGGGCGTGGATGTCCGCTTCACTGCCCTTGTGGAGTCCATCAGCTACTGCGCCGTCCTGATCAGGCCCCTGAGCAGCACTGTATAAGGCTCAAGGATCTGGGTCCGAACCTCCGGGAGGAGCTGACGGAGGAAGATCTCCCTTGACAGGCTTATCTCTGACTGCCTGCCGTTGCTATCCGTCTCGGGAAGGGCGAGGAGGTCCTGGATCATGCCCCACATCTCCAGGAGGTTCATTTCGTGTTGAGGGTTGTTCATGAGGTCAAGGGCACAGGCGGCAGGGAGCAGGTCTTGACGAGCGGTTTTCAGATTTTGGTAGGTGACAGGACGTGCGGCAGACACTCACGGGATGAGCTTCCTGTAGACCTCTTCCTGGAGGGCGTTGATCACGGCGTCTGCCTGCAGCACCTCGTCGGTAAGTCCCGCCAGCCTGAACTGCCCCTCGACCCTGTAGAGCCATGATGACTGGTTGCTGTGCATGAAGGGCGGCAGCTTTATGGCGAGGGCAGACTTAGCTTGTTCCATCAGGATGGGCAGCGTGCAGGGGTGCGGGTATCAGTGTGGAGGAGCACGCGAGCCTTGGCGCGGGGGAGGGCGCAGGCGGGTTGTGCGCGAGGGAGATATCCGAGTCCGCGAAGTTCGCGGTTAACTGTATGTGGGAGGAATGTCCGCGTCCATACTCACTATTGCCCTCTTACTTGGAGTGGGTTACTCGTCGTCAATACTCACTTGGGAGCGTGCCATGTGGGTCCACTAATGACACTGGTGATCTGCCGATGAGAGTCAGCAAACCCAAACGCTTGGTTAAAGCGCCGTTTTTAGTCCGTTAGGGGCATGGGGTAGTTCATGGAGTCAAGACTAGGTCGCCGTATGAGTCCGCTAATGGCTCCGGGAACCACTCCGGGGTCACCACTATAAGAGGTGCGAAATAATGAGCAGGTGGACATGTACTGCTGGTTTATTAGGAAAGCAGGCTGCTTATAAAGTGGCGTGCGGACGTCATACAAAGGCATACAATAGGATACAGGTGACCCGAGGTCAATTGTTCTTAATGTGACAGGACAGGTAAATACGAATAACACGAAAAGTTAAATTACAAGAATTGACACAATAGTACTCTGACACATGTACAAAGTAAACAAGCATAAATAAATCGGTAATAGATACATATTTACATAGATAAAAAATGAGGCTGTTTAGCGTGACCCAGGCTTGTAGGAAGGCACCGTAGAAAATGGGAGGTTCACCAAAGAAAACCCGTTGAGTGGGGACTTTACATGTTTAATAGAGATGGTTTCATACATGCGTATTACACAAAATTACATCAAGTTGCTGGTTTTATATCTATGAATTACATTGTGACTTTTTATTTTAAAATGAATAGATGGGTTTTTCTGTTGTGTACCTAGTGTACTTTGGCTACAAACACCTCGGTCTGACTCTTTCTGGTAATAACATGGGTAATAATACTTTATGGCATGGGGAATAAAGAGCAAGTTTGTCTAGAATGGTGAGTACACCACAGCCAGGACTGCCTTGTACTGAAAGCAGAATTTTCTCATTTGGGCTGTGCCCATCTCGCATAAAAGTGCCCCTTCGCTAGGGTAAGTTTGTTGCATTTCAAGACCTTAACCTGGAGGTGATTTCCAAAGCTCCCATGGCGGCTTTAGTTGAGACCAGGTTGAACATAGATTCACAAGCCTGTGGTCCCCTTATTCCTAAATAATAATAATGATTATGGATACTTCTCAGTGTTCTCTATTTTTTTTTTTTTTTTTTTTTGGAGACCATCCCTAATCATACGTTAATCCAAAGTAAATTCAGAGGCTCCCAGTGTTTGCTACAATGCCTCTCTGGTTTGCTGTGTACCTTTTATTTGGATAAAAAAGATAGCAAGAGAGACGTGAATGTTTGTAAATTTGCATTCAGCAAGAACGTGTAGGCTCTTTTTACAGGCTGCTTTAATGAGCAAGGGCTCGTGCTGGTACAGGGCTTTAAGTTAACAGAAACCACAAGTTGCCCCATTCTGTAACTGACTGACGTGGAAACTCGGAGGCTTTGGTCTCATTTGACATTTTTTCGTGCTCATGTGTCAGCTTACATACACCCCCATCTATTTGTCGATATTATGTTTATTCATCTTTTTTTTAATCTGCTTTCAATTTTATTCTTAAATGGAGGTGAAGGGAATGCGTAGAATATACAAGGGAAAGTACGGGAAGAACCTATATGCACATGTGATGATGATGATGCACATGTTAGCTTTTTTTCCACATACAAATTTCGTTGTTTTGATACTAAGTAATGGACTCTGGGTATAATCATACGAGTAATTCATAACCCGCTTGCCAGTAACTAATGATTTAGTTCCTTCGTATACAGAGGCATTTGTATATATACCTCTTAAAGGCATGAAGTCTAACCACAAAGGAACACTTTTGCTGAAATCCTGCATAGTTTCCCTCTCCACTCTTTTCTCGTGGCTTCATCCCTCATGGCAGAAACAGTAGCCTAAGCCCGGACACTTGTGCTTGCACTGACACCTAATCACTCGAGTACTTTCCATGGTACTGTTCAATAAGTATTTTGCAACCGGTTTTTTTGTTTCAGCTTTTTATTTAGCAGTTTTTATTATATATAATTTTTTTTTATTTTGCCAAAAATTATTTAAATTTAATTTCGACGCTAATTGTCGCGAATTTTTCCCCACGACTGGGAGGGTTCCAAGTCCCTGATGGTATGGGACTAGGATGGTCAGGCCTGAAGGGCACTACCAGTAGACATCGAAGCGAAGGTCCCTCAAGATCAGGCAGGGTTTTACAATTTTATTTTAAAAAATATACTATTTAAATTTCAACATGAAACTTAACGCACACCCTTAAGGACTACTCGGTCAGGTACAACACACAATGCTGAAAGCTATACAAAAACCCATAAAACTCAAAAGAAACATGCTCTAAAAGCTACAATTTTGCACAAAACTTATTTTCCAACAACCAGGCTACACTTTAACCAGATGTTAACTGGATTAAATCTCGGATGTCAAAAATGTGAAAGGATCAGACTAACATACCAAATGAACCGGCTCGTTACAAAATGGACAACTTGGCTGGGGAGGTGACGACATGGAGAGTGCTTAGCTTACCCTCAATGGTATGCCCTCAAGAAAGATGCATTTTGCCCCTCTGCATGTCTCGTCGTCACCTCGGTTCCCTCTCAAAATTTTACTTGAATTATATAAAAGAGAGCCTCTCTGATATTCCTGACACAGACAACACAGGCAATTCGCCGGACACAAATAATAATCAAACATATTTGCAGAAAAAAGTGAACCACGAACTCAGCCACCTGCTCACCACTCCCCCTCGCTAATCCTGAACGTTGTGAAGGATTGTCGAGAAAAAACCGATCCAATTTTTTCGCGACACTAATGTGAAGATATTTTCTAATCCTTCGACTTTGTTTTCAAGGATTTCATTTCAACTGCATCTTTAAAACTGTAGGAGCTGTGTTATATTATTCCCGGGAGAGAGAGAGAACGCTTAAGGGTAAATAAGTTGAACTGCAGTGTGTTACGTATTGTCACACTTGCTGACGCTGAAGAAAGCCACAGTAAGCTTGAATACAGACGTGGTAATCTGCTACAGCGATGAGTTTAGCATTAGGAGATTTTGTCGTGGTATGTAGTGTTATCAATAACAAAATCAAAATAAAAAGTTGCCAAATTTGAACCGTTGTCTCACAGCCAGTTAAATAAGTATAAATTAAATAAGTATAACTTAAAACCAGACAGACGAGTGATTATAGTAGACCACGCTGTATTATTCAAAACTACGTTAGTTCCACTATTTTTGTGGGATTTTCGACTAGATCAGAAGTGGATGGCTACATAATTTAAAGTACCTTCTTGTTTCTTGATTTAAAAGTCGTTCATTCTACTGACTTTAAAGGAATTTCGACCAGTAGTGCATTTGCATGCTTGGCAAAAATCTCTATCTTATGTCACGAATGAAAAGGTTAATTGTATGAATTTTTAATAAAAGTTCGAACAATGGTGCATTTGTTGATTAATGGACTTGCAGCATATTAGTGTTAATGTGGGAATTGACAGTGTTGAAAAAATCAACGAAGTAAGATTTGCATTTGTAATTTTACAACGTTTTTTTTTATAGAAACTTGACATGTGTTGGGTTTGCAATGAGACGACATCTGTGACAAGTTTATTTTAAGAGACCAGAGAGCCGACTGACTCGGAAAGTTATGGAAACGTGTTGCCGGTTCATGTTCGGCAGTGCATTACAGAAACATATCGTACATCCCCCCTCAAGATTATACATATACATGGCAAAAATTAAAGGGGCAAATGTCACTATGATTGTGTTAATGAGAGACAAAAAAAAAAAATTAACTTTTCAATACCAAAACACGCAGTTACATACACTTAGTACGCTGCTTGGTGGCATTCAAATACTACACGTAATACATATACAGAAAAAAGAAATATGGATTCTTGAAAAATATCAATTCTTGATACAATTGTACGATTGCATACATGTGCAAACAACAAATGATAGCAGTATTACATGAAGTCCTTGAGCCACTTGGGTCTACCAGCGGCCCTTTTTGGCCTACTAACGACGCCGGGCTCCTGCGTGGGGTGTGTTAATGGTTCTATGGGCGTAGGGCTCGTGGATGTGTCGTGCTGAGGAGACACAGGTGCGCTAGGGGGCGGAGCAATGACACTAAAGTGTCGTCTGTTCCTTTTTGAGAGCCTGCCGCTCCGTTGAGCTTGACCGTGTACTGACGATGGGGCCTAGTTTCCGATACTATGCCTGTTCTGTCCCACTGCTTAGTAGCTTGGTTTTGTATGCATACATGGGTACCTAGTTTGATGGGCGGCAGTATCCTGGTGGTATCAAGGGCGCGCATAGCCTCCTGCGATTTTGCCACCTGTAGCTCCCTTCGACGTATCGTCCGTCCCAATACCGGTCTACTAACAGGTGTCTTTAGCCGTCGGTACCCCATCACGCAGCTGGCGACCCATTGCAAGCTGAGATGGCGACTTGTTAATCTCCTGAGAGGGTGTGTTGAGATATTGGAGTATCGCCAGGCCGTCTTGTCTGACTCAAGGGCTCCACCTTTTGATGTGTTTTCTCGGAGTAGCCTCTTTGCCGATTTGACAGCTGCTTCTGCCCTGCCGTTGGACTGGGGATACTGGGCTGATGACAGACGGACCTTGACTCCCCATCTCCTGAAGAAGGTCTCCATCTCCTCGCTGGCTAAGTTAGTACCTCCGTCAGTCGATATTTGTTCTGGGGCTCCCCAACGTGAAAAGTAGGATCGAAGGTGATTGCTTATTTTGTTGGACGTGGCGCCACTGGGGAAGTGAGCTACTTCTAACCAACCAGTTAGTCTATCTGCATATACCATGTATACATTGCCTTCTATTTGAAACATATCTGCGACAACTTGCTGGAAGGGGTATTCTGCTGGCGGCGTGTGCATCATTTCTTCAGGAGGCAGTGAAGGGGCGTGTTCATCACATGAAGTGCATTGGGCACAGCGATGCTGAAGGTCTCCTTCTATTCCCGGCCAGTAGACTGACTGCCTGGCCCTTCTAAGCAGAGTCGGGGCCTTGGTGTCCTGCGTGTAGGTTAGCGGCTACCTGATGATGTAAATCTTCGGGGATAACCAAACGTATGCACCCTTGGTCCACCGAGTATGTCACTAGATCCTGGTTGATGGCTAGCCGATCCCAAACGCTGAAGAAGGGACGAAGGCAGGAGAGTTCTTGTGACTTCTGTTGGGGCCAATCGCCGCTGCGACCCTAGCAAGCAAGAGCTGATACACTGGGTCGTTAGACGTAGCGCTCCTGATGCAGTCTTCATCCAACACGATGATGTCCAGCTCCAAAGCGGCCACAGTTGCATATGCCACTGCCACTTGAATGTCGTCCTCCAAATCCATGTCAGAAGCTTCGTGGGGTGCTCGCATGGTCGGGTACCTTGAGAGAAAAAATCCACGGCAGTGTTCAGGCAGGTATTTGATGTGAAACTTGGTGGAGTGTCTTCTCCTTCAGGTTAAACAATCTTGGGTTGATGACGTCCTTAAGAGCCCTTGCAACAAACAACCTGGCTTTGTTGGGGCAGTGTTGACCAGGCCCGGTGGTCTCCGGCCGGCTGATGAAGAGTTAGAGAATTTATTTCTGGTGATAGTTCATTTCTTGCTATAATGTGGTTCGGATTCCACAATAAGCTGTCCGGTCCTGTTGCTAAGTAACCAGTTGGTTCTTAGCCACATAAAATAAGTCTAATCCTTCCTTCCTAGGGGCTGTTAATCATCTCAGTGGTCTGGTAAAACTAAGGTATACTTAAAACTTTAACTTGCAACAAAAGGGGCAGGCCCCCTTGCAACAAAAGGGGCTGTCAGCTGATTGACAAGCACAATACTGCTGAAGGACAACGAAACCAATGCCTTCCATGCTCCAATCCGTCATGATTATTGTAGGGCGCGTCTTGTCGTAATATGCCAAGCCGTCTTTGGCTAATTGACAGATAACCTCCTGTGCCTGCTGGAGTTTGCTACGTAGCTGGCTATCCCAGTAAACATTTTCCCCGTGGGCTTTCTGAGGAGGTCCCTAAAGGGCTCCATGATGGGCGCCGTTGCAAGGAAGAGGGCTAACTGATTCACGAATCCGAACCATGACCTAATATCGGTGATGGAGGGCTTCTCTGGTATGTGAAAGTTACGAATGGCGTCTAGTCATTCGTCTGCAGGCTTGTATGACTCCCATCCCAAGTGGTACCCGACGAAGGTAACCTCTCTCTTGCAGAATTTGAACTTCTCAGGCTTGAGTGTAATACCTGCAGAGGCACACGTTGACAAGAATTCATATGCGTGCCAGAACGCCTCTTCGATGCTGTGATCGTATAGCAAGGTGTCGTCGATGCATTTATGCTTTCTGGTGATGTCTTGCAAGGTGTCATTGAACCTTTTCATGTAGGCTTCGGAAGCCAAACAGTGACCCATGGGTGTTCTACGATAACGATACCATCCCCATGGGATGGAGAAGGTCGTGAGCGGGCGGCTGTCCTCTTCCAATTCCACTTAGTGGAAATCCCAATGGGCGTCTGCTGTAGTCTTGTACATGTGTATGGGGATGCTGGAAATCATGTCGAAGGGTGCCGGTGTATGATGAGTCTCACGAAGACAGTGGGCATTGAGGTGCTGGAAGTCTACTGTGCGGCGAGGTTGGCCCACCTTCTTGGCTACCACGACCATCCTTGCACACCACTCCGTTGCATCCCTTGCCGGGACTGGTTCTATCACGCCCTTCAGGACGTCCTCGTCAAGCTGGGCCTTTGCCTCCTCTTCCCAGTGCTTAGGGATTGCTGCCGGCGTGTGACAGGCATAAGGTACAGCATCAGGCAATAAGTGTATGCAGTGCTGCTTGCCCTTCATCACAGGTAAAGGTTCCCTGGTTGTGTTAAAGGTCGTGGATGAGAGGTGACGTAACAACCATTCTTCAAGTCTTGGTATGTTCTCCTCCATGTGTTGGATGGGTATGGTGGCTGGCTTCGTTGTCTGAGGAGAGTTAGGTTGCAAGACTGCCTCGTTAATAACGTCAGCTGATGCAATGAGAGGGGAAGGGGAGGGAAACCAGGGGGTACTATTCCCAGCTCCTTACAGGCATTCAGCGATATGTAAAAGTTCTTGGCCGTCGTCACAAAGTAAACCTCCTGCTTCGTGCGTCTCCCACCTGTTTCAATGGTGCACGCTGTTGATCCGAGGCATCTCACTCGGAGATTAGCTACGTCCCTCAGACCTGTATGAGGTTGCAATTCCAGGGGTTTAAGTGCAGGCTTGAAAGAATCGTGGGTCCGGCAACGCAGATCTGTGCTCCTGTATCTGCTTCGACGAGTGTGGACACCGACCTCCCGTTCCCATGGGAAACACAAGCCTTGACTGTAGGGTGTGGGGAGAGGTGTGTGTCTGCAACAATCACTGAACTTGAGGTGAGCGGCGCTTTCTTCGTGCTCCTGCAACATTTCTGGAAGTGCCCTACCTTTTGGCACCCGTAGCACGTCATACCTTTTGCTGGGCACGATGCTCGACCAGGCGAATGACGTCCCCGCAGTTCCCGCAATGCTTTGCACTCGAGTTACCACACAACACCGCGACGTCTGGCTCTACATCATCACTGCCTGCGACGTCATCACTCCCTCGCTCCACGTGGGACACTTTCAATGTCTTGGCAAGCAGCTTCAAAAGTACAACACAAAGCCTGAAGGGCATCTACACTTTTAAATGTATCTCATGCCTGAAACACATGCCTTTTTAACACAGGATCACTGAGACCTAACATTATTTTCCATAATAGCATATCTTCAGCCAAGCATTCCCCGCATTTGGGACACTGAAAATCACAGTCGGTGGCCTTTTGAGTACACCTTGAGAAATAATCACTCACTTACTCTTTGCGCCCTTGTGCGAGGGCAAAGAATTCAGACCATTGCACTGCCTGATTCGACGACCGTAACACAATATTCCTGATGGCATCCAGAGCCGTGTCTGGAGTAAGGGCATTCCATTTGGCCTCTGAGTACCGAGGCAGACAGTTGAGTCTAATGTGCAGGACAATATCCTGTGGCGGGAACTTGTTGAGGTGGATCCAACACGTCATTGAACGTCTCCAGGACCTGAACGCTGCTGAGGACATCACGACATCACATTTCTCAGGGGCAGCAGAGACAGGGACTTTGCCAGCACGTGATCCAGAACCGGGAAGGGCATCCTGAAGGGAACGGATGGCGCGTTGCTGGTCTGCAATTAACATCTGTGCTTGCGTTACGGCCCATGACAAGGCCCTTGGCATTGCAGGAGAGGCACGCCTCAGTGTGTGGCCTGGGGTGGTCGACATATCAGGGGCATGACTTGGTTCGTATCCTACTCACTGCACCATGTTGGGTTTGCAATGAGACGACATCTTGGTGACAAGTTTATTGTAAGAGACCAGAGAGCCGACTGACTTGGAAAGTTACGGAAACGTGTTGCCGGTTCATGCTCGGCAGTGCATTACAGAAACATATCGTACAACGTGGGATTGCTAATAATAAACGTTTCGTTAGTAGTCAAGCTGAACCCATAAAAAACTTGGAAATTTGGTAGTTTAGTAGACATATGCCTAACCGCTTCCCTGCATTTTACCATCATTGATTCAAGAAAGTCGTTGCTTATCTCGTGAGAATATTGTAATGATAGAATTTTAGCTAATTATAATAGACTTGTTAGTCTATGAATTATATTCTCTTTGAAAAATTTAGTATACTCTAGCTACTCTTCCAATGAAGTCGATCTGGAAGGTTTTGATAAAAGGGTCATTGGTGTTTGTATTGATCCCTTTTCGTTTAATCAATGGAACCTATTTAATATCTGAGTTAACTGCAATTACAATGCTAGTTTTTATTTCGAATAGATATTCATTGCTGAATAAAATGAGTTACATGGGTCAGGATTCAACATAACAGAGTCCTCCATACTTAACCATCTTGCTATTTGATCATCATTATCATCATCGTTTTTACATCAGATCTCCTTGTACAGTGTAGGGTAAGATGTGACTGTCACACTCAGGTATCTCGCTGCTTCGATGGCAGCTGCTGCTGCTACTTCATTCACTCTTCATTCTCTTCACTCACTCTTCATTCACTCTCTTCTTATTTTAGCCAGTCAGGATGTTGGCATGAAGAGTCTTTAGTTCTCCTCCACCATTAACCTTGTAGTCCATGCGATTATCCACCACCTAGAATTTGTATGGCCTTCTCCACTGCAACATAGCTTGTTTTCCTATGTTGGTAATAACACTAACACTTTGTCCCATCTTGAACCAACGGTTTCGGGTCCTTTTGTCCAAGATGTTCCTCTAGCATCCTTGTGATGCACATACACACTCTCTGGCTAGTCGACAGACTTCTTCCAAGCAGTCCTCAGTTCGAACACACTGGTAGGTGGTGCACACTTCATCCTTGCAGTCTCCGGTCCATAATTCCTTGAGAATCTGTGTTAGTCCTTTCACATTCCCTCCATACAGTAGCTTGAACAGTTAAAATCCGGTGCTCGACTACGGTACTTCTCAATACCCCAACAAGTTATCGATCCCAGCATAGATGTCAGCAAACTGTTGATCCTTTCACACAGTCCGTTGCATCAGGGGTTATACGGAGTTGTGAACAACTGCTTGGCACTCACCAGACAGCTTAAACTCCCTCATCATCTCAGAAGTAAACTTGGTTCCTCAGTCACTGAGCATTTTCTTGAAATTGTATTCTAGGGATTGGTACTGCCTCTGGGCAGCTCATAGCAAAGTTTGTTAGGATGCACCTGTTAGCCTTCTCCAATACTGGCAATATTGGTCCAGTTAGGTCTATAGCTGCTCTGTTGAATGGCTTTTCCGTCTACAGCAGTTTCCCCACAGGATCATGCTGGTACGGCCCGTTAGTTTCAGTTAAGACCTTCAGATTTAGAGTTTTGCTGTTTGGAGTAACTCGTTCACCTTTTTTATTGAAGAGTTACTTGCGGTAACCATGGGCATGTGCCTAGCTGTTCATTTGTTAGATATATTTGTTGATATTACAGACTGTACTGTTTGGAGTGACTCACGAGTAGCTTTGGGTTGGATATTTTATGAAAGAACCAAAAAGGTACTTGTAATTAATAAAGAAATCAAAGGACTTGAAGTGCACCCAGAGCATTAGGTTGTTCTGCGTGTGTAGTGAGGATAATCATGAATATTTTGTTATGCGTTGTATCTCAATGTCTCTTTTCATCAAGTCAGGTTTGTGATATCATGTTCCTACTTCAATAATGGGCAGAGAGGCTGTTAACATAAGGGAAAATACAGTAAAAACCATTTGTGAGAAAACCTGATTATGGTGAATTAGTATTTAAGAACTGTAGAGGAATGAATCTCATTTGGAAGAATGATGTTTCCAAACAAATTTAAGGAAAGTAATAATTTAATTGCTTTGATTAGAATCACGCAGCACCAAGTTTTTCCAATACGCATAAAGTAATGGATTGCAAACTAGCTCTAGCTTTCCCCTCTTGAGTTAAGAAAAACTGTCAAACATTCAGGAATTATGTGCATGAGAATGGTGTCATTCAGTGCCAAGGAAGACTTCATAATGTAAAATTTGCTGAGCACTCCAATTACATCGCCGATTGGCACCCCATATGGCAACTTTTATTTTTTCATTGTCATTTACTTAACCTTCAATCTAATACAAATACTCTTGTGGTTATACAGACAATTTTGGACTAGGAAAAGGGACAGTCGTTTAAGGATATTTTGAAGGAATGCATGCTACTCAGAAAATACAAAACCAGCCTTTAAGTTTACGTGGGTTCTCCCAACTTCCATCCGGAAGAGTTAACAGTGAAATACTTTTCATCATGTGTTGGTGTAGGATATATTGGAAACATTCATGTGTATGGAAAGTAGTTGCTTTGTGTATAAAATATGAAAATGTAAGATTTCCAATTTGTGTGTTGACAATTTTCAGCAAGACGAGGACTTGAAGGCTTTAATCAATGATACTGCGCCCAACTTTACTGCAGCTGACAAGTTTCGAAGGGATTAATGTGAGGAACCCAAAATAAAAAATAATGATTGATCATAATATAAATGGAAGTTTATAACACACTGGTCACCATGGAAGGGTGGCTTTTATGAGAAACTGTTCGGAGTGGTAAAATCTTCTCTCGCCCATCGAACACAGTACCATTGTTACTGAAGAAGAAAATGTCTAACTGGCTGCTAACTTCTATGTCATCAAAGATAACACTGACAGCGCACTTAACCCTGCTGAACTTAGTGAGAACTACTGATATAATTTAGTTCCTCACTCGAAAAAATTAGTCCATGTAACTTTCAGTGAAGAGAACATAAATATAAAGAATTGTGCAAAATAAGGGAATCTGAGGAATTGTGGCTGCGTGATTATTTGTCTTCTCATAGCGGAAGACAGAAATATCGAGTCCTCAAACTAGTGCCCATTATGCGCAGGAGATTTAGTGCTTATTGTAAATGAAAATAGAAAAAGATACAAGTAGCTCTTTGGGTTCATCCACACTACAGTAAAACATATCATAAATGTATGTCGGGAACCTATCTTATACTTATCATAAACTGGTTGAAAACAAGTCAACGATCACGAGTGGAGAACGGATCTTTGATACATGTTGGATAATCGTATGAAGCATTCGTTACGGATACCAATAAGTCATTGACTTTTATTCAACCTGTTAGTGATGGATGTGCCATAAGTTGCTAACATGTTTTATGAATGTTTTGCTGCAGTGAGGAAGAACCCTTAGGAATCACTGAAAAACTCCTCTCAGGACCTGACAATTATAATGACAGTCGAGATGAAAACAAAGTGGAAATTTCAATTATCCATTAAATCAAGTCATTCCATATGAATGCAGTGTATGAGAAAAACTGTCATTAAAAGACGGGCAGGATGAACTGGCAAGGCCAGCCACGCTAATGATGCAACAAAGGAAACGAGGGCAGACCATCACTGAAGTCCTTGGGAATGGCCACGAGACTCGCAAAGAATGAACGGCTGTTGAAGCCCGCAAGCCGAAGAAACAGTTGACCCAAGAATGAGCCTTGTAAAATCTGTTTGAGTTTGTGTGTGTGTGTTTTCTTGTGAGGGAGGGTGCTGGAAATACCTCACATCATCATTCTTTCATTATGTTTTTGTATTTAATAACTTGTAGATGTACATAACCACATTTATTCAAAAGTGACGCTCCAACGTTATTTTGTTTATTTGATTTGTAGTAAATTGTTTTTTTCATGCTCTTCATTACTGTAACAGATATTACGTGTGGTAATAGTTGTTTGGTTGTTTAGCTCCTCCCTTTATGCATGTATTATATGGGCACGTCGTCACCCATACGCATGACACACCACCAGTTAGGTTGAAATTTGTGAGTATTTTGGTTTGCATTTTTTTTTTCTTAACGAACTCACTTATCTGTTAACATTTTGTTAATATGAACCTTGAGAGGCAGCTCTGTATTCGGACAAACTATGCAGTTGACCTCCTTTCCCTCTACAGTCTGGTGCAGAACGCAATAGCTAGCTATTTCTTCAACCTCTGTGCCGTCTTGGTGTCTCGTTTCTTGTGATTTCGAAAGAGCGAATGGTCATGCCATTTCAGCCTTGTTGCAGTGCTCACTACTGAGCGTCATCGATTCCTTTTAAATTCCATCAAGTAGAGATTTCGTTTATTTTGAATATAATAACCCCATTATTATATTAGTCGTAAGGGAATTTTACAAGTATGTTT
>NC_089798.1:4175196-4265196 GCF_040412425.1 Macrobrachium rosenbergii
TTCTTAAAAGAATCTCTTTTAGCTCATAAATTATCACTCATTTCCAGTTCGCTATCGTTATTCATTTATAATTATACTAATTAATTCAAAAACTAATATAGATTCAGATAAAACAATGTATACTGTATACGTGTTTGCATCTACCTTCAACTACAGCATATGTGTGTGATGTGTTTTTTAACATTTGTTTGTTCGTGAATGAGAGAGAGAGAGAGAGTTATGTGTTGCGAGTCCTGCCCCGAGAAAAGCCTCCCACCAAACAGAGAGAGGAAGAGAAAAAGGCATAACCAATTTACCCTCCTGTCAAAGTGACCCAATAGACAATTTCCTCTGCTCCCCCTTCCCGCAGCTCTTGTGAATTGCAAGAAGAATACTAACCATAACTTGTAGGTTTTTGAATCACTCTCTCAATTTGTTGTGCAATAACAATCAGGCATTGGCATACTTGAACGACATTCTCTCCGATTGCCTGAGTCTTCAAATATTCTTCGCAATATGCGAGACTCGTTTGACATGGTTTGGCAGACTACTACCGAGCTGTGTCCTTTATTGATGGGTTTTAGTCATCATTTGTGATGAAAAGGTATTTGTTCCCAAGAAAGCAATTGGGCACATGGTCCCCTCTCGGTGATTTGCACTAAATATTTTCGTTATCCTATTTCGTAAAAGCCGCCTCGGTCAGGACCCATCCCATGTTAGGGAAAGCGGCTTGCGTTAGAAGCGTCAGCTAATGCAAGGAGAGATTTTCTCCTAAGATAAGGAAAGTTGTTTCCTATGTCTGTGTTTTTCTTCGTCCTATTCATCTTTTATCTTAATTGAACCACAGGAAAATTCTCATTCTATCTTTATTTCTCTCTTTTTCTACTTAAACTTGAAAGTTTAAATTGAACTGTCAGATTAGGGAATTGTCATCTAGTTGTGAAAATTGAGAAGTTGATTCTCTCTCTCTCTCTCTCTCTCTCTCTCTCTCTCTCTCTCTCTCTCTCTCTCTCTCTCGGGTTTCAAACCCCTGAAATAAGAGACGCTTCCTCTGCTGATTTTGCTGTTGGAGAAAATGAAATAAAAGATCTGGAGACTAAAGAGGGGAAGAGAGAGAGGGAAGTGTTATCCAACTCATTGGGCAACACACATCGGAGTCAGGGGTTTTCAAGAGAAAACGAGGACCGAATTCTGATGTCAGTGCGGGAGAGTTATTGTTTTATTGTAGAGCAGAATCGTTTTTATACGTGTGTGTCAACGTGAACGGCGACAGCGCATATTTGAAGTTGCAGTCATGCACGAAAAATACATTCTCTGGTAGTTATGGACGCAGGGACTAGCACACTACAGAAACGAATACTCAAGTGTTGTGATGCATTTGTAGTACCACCCTTTTAAATCATCATAATTATATACATAAATAAATACCTTCGTTCTCTATATTAGCGACAAAAAAAAAAAAAAATGACACAGACACCAAAACTTGTACGTAGCTAGTGACCAAACCAAACTCACACTTACGCAGAGCGAGTGGTTGATGGGAATGTAACAAAGGGAAACATCCTGACCATTCTCAAATGGCCGGTTTTCATAAAAGCAAGTTGTAAGAGTTGATAAAAAGTGTTAAACTGTTCTTGCTCCCTCAGCTATTCTCAATCTGAGGCAGTTTTTATCCTGTGACTTATGTAACTGTTCACATGCTTCGTAGGTCTGCCATTCAGGCATAAGCTGTTTTCGGTGTAGTGTCACGTTTGTGTCTTGGAAATGCTTGATTATTTCTCCGAGCTTAACAAACACATACGCGCGCGCACACGCACCCATTATTATATATATATATATATATATATATATATATATATATATATATATATATATATATATATATATATATATATATATATATATATATATATATATTATGACTGGAGAAGGGATGTTTATAATTATGACTGGTAACGACAACTGACTAAGGAGGGCTACGCTCCGGTGATCAGAAAGGGTTGCATCAAATACCATCAAAGTAAGGGTTTAAGGTAAACTTAGATGTCCACTTAAAACGTATAATTCACTAAAGTATCAGAGGAGGAAATATTTGCAGGAGCTATCAACAGAGCTCCATGGCACTATCCAAACTACTGTACTAAGATCACAATCACTAAGCAAGAGTGCTGCACAATTGCAAGCACTATAACTAGTCTGCTTAGGCTAACATGCTTCACAAATATGGGATAGAATCCTTAGATAGTACAAGATGGGGTACAGCAAGCAAGAGAAGGTTCACACTGGGGATTCCGGATATCTTGACTGGATATGGGAACTTGTAGTTTGCAGGAAGGTGACACTGTTGACCTACAGGTAATTTCACACAACAGGTACTTGCAACACGGATCTGCAAAGCAGGGGATGTTGTAATATACAAAGGAGTTGTGTGTGACAATTAACTTGGAATACATAAGCAAATAACAAACACTGATCTTTGACGCTGGTAATGATAACTCACTGCATGTTAATACTTATAGTCAAGGCAAATGTAAGACTAACACTGGTATTCCAATATTGATAGATCAAACACCACAGTCGAAATCACAAGAATCTCTGAGGGAGAATTTGAAGGGGTATGGATATGGAAATGGGAGAACAGGTGGAAAATTCAGGTAAAAGGTAAAATGGTGAGGCTGGACAAACAACTTCCATTCACATTACTTATTCTGTGGACAAGACTTTAGTATATCAGAGCCAGTTTCCCTTAGGAGGAGCATCAATGGAAGCTGTGTTGTGTATAGTCCCCCATCATAGAGGAATCAGAGGAAGTGGAAGGGCGCTGCTGGGCTACAGAGTCATCAGCGCTCAAAGGGCAAGGCATTTAGTTAGGACCACCTTCAGAGTGACAGCATCAGAGAGACGTCTAGTGGGGACTCAATTGGAGGCCCTATCCAAACAGGCTTCTCGAGTGGAAGACATGACATAAGATACACTAGCAAAGGATGTCCTGTCAGAGCTCATATTTATACTGCAAACGGCGCCAACAGTGGTTATATTTGACAGTTCCCTCTTAATGGGGTCATCTATTGTCCTCTTCTCGGGCAAGCAGATAATCCGGTAGGTATCTGGAAAGGTCATTGAGAGCCGGCCAATAAAAGGTTCGAGGGAGGGAGGGGACAATAGCGAGTTAATTAGATTTGAGAGGCAAGGCTGAGTGGGAGGAGATGCCGGTGTGGGTCAGGTCAAGTAGGTGACCCACAATGGCATGGCAGGTAGCTGATGAGAGGGGGAATTTCCTCAGATGGCTCTCGTGGAAAATTGGCTGGGGACTGTTTAACAATATCAGAATTGTGTGAAGCCTCAAAGAGTTCTCTTTAATGTGCAAAGACTACTAACTCTCCCATCGAGCGAGGATTACTAGGTTGGGCCAGGGGTTGTTAATGACTTTGGGTATGGCCATGAATTTACCTCCTCATTTGATACCTGGGTTGTCATTATTGGAAAGGGCAAGGCGTGGGAAAACTTCAAATGAACTTCACAAAATGTCTAGTACGTCTTCAACTTTACTTTATGTTGAAATATCAAGACGGGAAAAGCACAATGAAAAATGATCAAAAGGACATCTGTAAATATATATATATATATATATATATATATATATATATATATATATATATATATATATATATATATATATATATATATATATATATATATATATATATATATAATATATATATATATATATAATGTAATGTATATCCTCTATAATTTTGATATATTTACTTTTTTCATGTGTTATGTTTAATGATAATGGTTGTTTGTCATATTTAGTTAGGCATCAGATCTCAAAAGAGCTAATGATTACTTGATAGCGTAATTTAGAATGTTAATACAATTTTAATAGTAACGTAATTTAGAACGAATATCTTTCTTGGTAAAGCGTATATGTGAACACGTACCAGGACTTGTTTCATTTCAATTGTCATCATAGATAAGAGGACGCTTTGTTGTGGGCTAGTGATGACAGGTTTTAATAACAAATTGCGATTCGTCCCATATATCAAGACGAGTATTTCATATATCACGCACGCCACTTGGAGAGAAAGAATATATATCAATTACGTAAGATGCGTAAAACGTTTTGCTGGGATGACGTAACTTTCTTCTATTCTCCATTGTATCTCGCGCCCAAAATGCTTTAGTGACGTCACCCCTATTTCCTTTTGTATCTCGTACCCAAAATGCTTTAATGACATCATATAATTGTTTCACGTATAATCCTAAAATCTATTTCATTCTGATATCTGAGACCAGTTGAATTGGTACCCTCTCTCTCTCTCTCTTTCTTAGAAAGAGATTATTTTAACGCAGTGTTTGTGTGTCATATATTAACATTAACTATTGAGATATGAATTTAGCAAAGTTATTTAGTAACGGTGCCTGGTAAAAGTGTGTATTGTGTAACGCAGCTGGCAGCAAGTGATTTATTTTCACAATTTTTGTGTATAACGTGAATTTTATATTAATACCATGGTATGATAAGTTAGAAATTTTGAACAAGTGAAATCATTATTGATAAATCTTATGTGTATGTTTGTGTGTGTTTTCTATTTACAATCTCTTTATATTTTCACATTTTTTATGTTTGTGATGTAACATTTATTTACATAGCATTTTAAATATTTCTTGGTAATTTAACATTGCATACGTAATTTAACATTGCATATTTGATTTTGATATCTCATGTAAGATTTTCTTTTTAAATCTTGGGTAATTCTTGATAGTTTAAATTTTGCTTTGATTAATTTAAATTCTGATAAAGTTTTTTGAATTAGTTTTGTTTCATAATTTAATTCAAGAATTAAGTGTTGTGTTATTTTCAATTAATAATAAATATTTCAGATTGTGAATTCTGATTAATTGAATTTAGTTATAAACTTTGAATTTAAAAATAAATTTTTGTATTTAACATTTTTAGAAAAAGTTTCATTTATCGATCACCAGAATAGGATTGATTGTGTGTGTGGCAAAGTGATAAACATGTTTTGTTCTTTTAGTTTGTAAAGTAATTAAGACACAGTTAGTGTTTTTTGATGGAGTTTCTAAGAATATTTCTAGTTTAAATTTTGATACCTCATTCTGAGAATTTTTTCAAGTGATTGATAAATAAGTTTTTTCTTAAGGGATCACTGTTACAAAAATAATAATTAATGTGAGTTCAGGTATCTGGCTGAAGTGAGGTATATTTTTGAATCTTGATTAGTTGTGTAATAACCAGGTACTTGATTCTAGTAAGAAGAAATATATATATATAATATATAATATAGGTGTGTGTGTGTGTGTATGTATGTATAAACACATTAGATTCTAAGAATTTACTCATAGAATGATAAGACAAAAAAGTGTTATAAATACGCTGATTCTGGTACGAAGACATTGTTTAGCCATGGAAATAATAGTCAATCCATGCCAAGTTCCTGCTCCACAAAGAAAACAGTATTAGATTCACTCCCCCACATGTTTATGGTAACCCAAATGGCTACTGAAGAGAATAGTACATTGATTTCAAGATTCCTATTTTGCAGCTCTTGCTGTGAGAGAACCATAAACTGTAAGGGGTTGTACCCTGTCGAATTTAAAATAAGAATGCATTCTTCGTGACGTTCATAAGGGATGGCATTAAGATTTTAAAATCTTGAAAGTACTTCTGAATTCTGCTTTGATTCTCCACTTGCGTTAATACCAAAAGCCAATGAATTGATTTTTACTTTATTGCGCTGATTTTTTAATTTCCTCGTCATTAAGTTGTAAAAGCTTTATGAATGGTTCATGTTAATTTTAAATGAGTGAACATGGGTTTTTCAAACCATTTAAAAATATATATCACCTAATTCTGTCTGAAGTCAGAATTAGGCGTCCAATTGCTACAGAGATCATGTTAATGGTGTCATACATTTCAGTTCTACCATTGTTTGTATGTAATTCACACATCTGAATGTCATTAGTTTTCTGAGACTGTTATTGTCCAGAGAAAAAATTCCTCGAGCAGTTTTTCTTTAAATTGATTACTTGAATAGGACTTATATTCTTTTCGTGATGGACCGAGACTTTCCGGATAATGTGCATGTATGCGTGCGGCATGTGTGCATGTGGTACTTGTCTAGCAGAAACTATTCTTCGTTCTTTCGATTAGCCAAAGAGTCACACTGGCCCACTGGTTCTCAACCGGGGGGGAATTCCCCCCAGGGGTGAATTTCAGAGTTTCGGGGGGGGGGGAAATTGTGACGACAGATTGGCAGGCTCAAAATGGCTCCAGGACTACACAAAATGCAGCATGCATTGATCCGCTGTACTGAGAGGTCACGCTGGGCTTTCTCTCTGCTAGCTTGCTTGTTTGTATTAGTATTTTGTTGCATGTTATTTGGAATACAGTTTTTGAGGTAGGCAATTTTGGAAAAGGGGGGAGGGGGGCGAATGACACTCTGACATATGGTGGACGGGTGCATGGGCCAAAAAAGGTTGAGAACCATTGCACAAGCCAGTGCCAGTGGGTTTTCATTCCATTACATTTATGATTTGGAAGTCCTCCTTCCTGGTAATTTTGTTGATGCTAACAGTCATAAGCTTTAAGGAGCCTGTTATGTTACCCCAGTGCCATACACCTTTGCCTGAGCCTATAGTTTACATTAAAGGTACCATTTTTTCACAGTTTTACCTCCACTGATTTCATTCTGTTGTGTTCATCCTTCCTCTTGTCATGTATGTCTTAACGTAAGTGCAAGACATGTTATGTAACGCCGTCCGTAGACGCGTTCAATTCAAAGTTGCGGCTAGATGTTACGTAATGCTTTAGAGTATAAATATAATCAATTATTATTGTGTTAGTATCGAATCCGACACACAGGCTTCGATCCTGTAAATTCTACCTCATGTATGTAGAATATAATTCATTATGTATCGAGCTCCGATGCTCATATGTTTGATTCCATTATATATGCTTTTTGTATTTCGTATTCACCCCTTACCGCCTTCTCAAATGCAGTAGGGCAAATAAACACGAGCTGAAAGATATAGCTTTATTATCGCCCTTCATCCTCGGACATCTGCAACGAGAATGGGACCAAACCTCAAATACTAAATACATCATATTTACCTTGCAGGTAAGAATGAAGAATTGTAGTATGTGTTATATATACCAACACATCACCTCCCAGAACAATCTCCCATTCGTCTGGAGCCTTTTACTTGAGGCAACCATGTTTTTATTTGTTCTAGGACAAAGAATGCACATTATGAATGACAATGGCTGGCTGCAAAGAAAGCACTGACGCCGTAGTTGTATCTTCTTTTATTATAACTGTTGGGATTGCTAGTATTGTTATTTTGAACTGCACCAGCTAGATTGCTTCATTAGATTTCTTCATTTTCATCAAATTTACGCCAAATTGTGTGAATTACACATGATGTTACCATAGAATTATATCATATTTTTTTCAACGGCACAGGTCAATTTAAAGGTGAATATGTTGCTATTTTAAAAGTCGTATTAATTTTATCTGAATTTGATGAGACTTGGTTTGTAGGTGCATTTCAAGGTCAAAAATAATTTGAAATTTAAGATTTTATTTTTTCTGATTTTATGAAAATGGATAGAAAGGTATCTAAAAGGTTGATGATTACTCGTAATAACTTTGCTGCTTCAAAGACAGTTTTTTATTTTTCAGCATATCGTTTTTCTCTCAATTTAATGAAATTTAGAAGGCAGGTACCCTTGGGGGTAATGATTTCTAACCATAAATAGTTTTGTCTGATATTAATGAACGCTGATAATCAAGTGTGGGTGAAATTTGTAATTGTTTCCCAAAAATATCCTCTTTTTGAAAGGTTACAGGTTAATAATGTTTAAATGTAATTAATTTTTTCACAGATCTAAATGGAACTTTGCAGGCAGATCCTCTGGTATTGGGCAAATTTCCCACTCGAAAATTTTTGGAACTGACCTCATTTTCAAGTTCCGGGTCGATTTAAGCCAAAATTAGTATGTCTTTCGTCTCTCAGGATGCATCGGCAGCTTTCTGTTGGGTGGTGCATTTCACCCCCTCTGTTGTGCTATAAAGTCTTTTGCTCCTTACCTCCTCCAAAACAGTATTATACCTATTATTATTATTATTATTATTATTATTATTATTATTATTATTATTATATATTTCAGTAGATGAAACCTATTCACATGAAACAAGAACACAGGGTCCATTGACTTGAAATTCTAGCTCCCAAAGAATGTTGGTTTCAACCTCCCACCACAGACCCCACACTGCAACAGTAACTGATCATAATATACAGAGCCAGTGATTTTTCATCGCCCGGGGGGAGACGCGGACCTACGATATCTGAGTGGCATGCCACGACACTAACCACTTTACCAGCGGACCAGTTTCATTGTAGAGTGGTAGTATCTGGGAATCGGAATTAGGGTACGATTGAAGCCTATAACCATTGTTACTATTACCTGAATATATGTGAGCACAAAAAAATTCTGATCAGATATGATGAGATTAATTTAACAGCTGAAATTTTCCACTAATGATGCTTCGCCATTTCATCAATTTTCGTCTCACCTGTAGCACAAGTTTTTCCAGCCTCCCAACCGTTCCCTTTATCTGTTCAGGCATTAAGAAAGGAATAATGGAATGGAATAATTGAAAGAAATAATGATTAACGAAAGAAATGTCTGAACTTGACAAAAATACATCCCAGTTCCGGAGGTCCTTTATTCCTCACGCCGTTGGACTGGGGAACAGTTTCCCTGAGGATGTCGTGCGGTTGGAACTTCAAAAGTTCATGCAAAGATGCAATGCATTACTACCCCCAGTACAGTTCTCCTTGCATTTTAATAATTTACTTACATTTTCATATTTATTAATTTGTTAATTTATTTTTTCTTTTTAATAAGTGATCTCTTCTTTCTGTTATTTCCCTTTACCTTCTGTTATTTCTTTTTAATGAACACTATATTCTTTGGAAGCTTGAATTTCAAGTCAGTGGCAACTGTAGCCTTGTTCCTCATGAGTAGGGTTCATGTTCTGAATAATAATAATAATAATAATAATAATAATAATAATAATAATAATAATAATAATAATAATAATTTTGTAGGAACGGGAAAAAACTTAGGTTCTTAGAAAACACATAAAACTAACAAATAGAGAGGACACTGACCAATCGGGAAGCTGCAGGGGAATAGGAATAATAAAACTCTCGACTGGGTGCTATTCTCATTAACAATATTAGGTCATATATCATTGTCAAAACTATTTCATTTTATCGGCCAAGATAGCTTCTAGTTTTTCTCTCCTTGATGAGAATTCCCTACGAAAATCGTAATGCACTAATTCTGTATTCTACCTCTTCTCAAATTGCTAACAAATACCTGGTATGTGCGTGTGTGTGTGTGTGTGTGTGTGTGTTTGCGCGCTCGTGCAATTGTATTTTATATATCTGGGATGTGTCCGGTCGCTGTTCATCTTCGAAACGCGAGAACAACAGCAATAACAAAAGAGAGATGCTGTTACTTGAAGGTTGACAAAACAATACACTTTTGTACAAGCGGGAAGGGCTGCAGATGAAATAGCACAAGAGAGGTGCCATCTTTGCACAAAGCACTTCTTGCAAAAACCTCATATGAAAAGGTGATATCTTTGTTTAAAAGGCTCTTTCCACGGCGTCCTGTTTCTCTTGGTTTTTTATGAATTCTTCTTTCCCCTTACCCCTTTAGGGCATTTGTAGAAACAGCGCTGAGGCAATAACAGAAACAAGGATAGTGGGAGTAGTAATGATAATTACATTCTTGACAGGAATAATCGTAATTATTATTCTTAGTATGTTAATATGCTGTTAATTATCATAATGTTTTCAAATCATGACTGTAAAATCATTCGAAATAGAATAATAGCTGGCATTTTTTTCATAAGAATTACAACCTCGATCACAGTAATAACAACAGAATTGCTAAACTTTTTAATAATAATAATAATCTTTATCGCAGCTCAGGGCCATATGCATGGAATATACAAATACAACACTCACAATCCAGATACATAAGATAACATGATAAAAATAATAATCGGAAGTTGCTGAAGAAGTAGAAAAAATAGAATTCATAATGGTAATGACAGTAATTATATGGAGAATAATAGTAAAAAAATATTAAAAATAACAGTTAAAAATACAGATGAAGACGATTAATTTCCAGCTAGGGACCTTAGGTGGTTACATAAGTCAGGTCCAGAAGGCTAAATACGAGAATTGAAAATTGCAAAACTCTTCAATGACATTATTCACAGCAGTAATAAAAAAACGAAAAATACCAGTAATCACAAGAAACGTAGAAATATTATATAATATAATAATAATAATAATAATAATAATAATAATAATAATAATAATAATAATAATAATAATAATAATAATAATAATGACAGATTCTGGAGATGATACTTCATAATTCCAAAAATAGAGAAGTCATTTGGAACAGACGCCTCATTATCCCATCTTTCCCACAATTTAGATCTTCTTACCTCACTGCTTAGGATGCTTTGTATGAGGGAATTGCTGCTGTTTCTCAGTCGGTTGATCAGACTGGACATTGTCCGCCTCACAGTGATTTTCAAATTATCCAGGCGGTTTTCTATGAACATCTGCGTGGCGGAGTGATAGCGAGGAGTATTTGTGAGGCGTCTCAGAATGTCATTGTGAACAACAGTGATACGTCTAGTGTCTCGGGTATAGTCGTGGACCTCTCGGTGGTCACGGTATAGTTCGCCCAAAGGGAACACCCATATATACTGTGGCAGTACGAGCGGAAGTGCAGCAGTTTCGTGTCTCTGACAGAAGGCAAACCTCCTTGCAATCATGTTGCCAGTTGCACACAGTTTACGGCGCCTCTGTTCTATGTCTGCCGTATCTTTTAGGTCGTCCGTGATAATGTGGCCCAAATACGGAAATTCATGCACGAATTCCAGACGATGATTTCCGAGGAAAATTTGCAGTTCTGCAATTTGCTTAAGCGATCTCGGGAGCAGCGACATGCACTGGGTCTTGGTTTCATTGTAGGCCTAGGATATCAAATACCTCTGCATATTAGCGGCAGGTGTCGATGAGTTGCTGGAGACCTTGCACTGATGGGGAAATCAGAACCATATCGTCGGCGTAACAGAGGTTGTTTATTGTTGTTTCGTTGATAGTGCATCCGATTGTGAGTTCAGTTTGACATTCAGGGCATCTGTGTACTTGTTAAACAGGTATGGAGAGAGAATGCCCCCTTGCCAGAGCCCGTTTAGGGAGCCGAAGGTGTACGACAATACGTTACCCCATTTGACACAGAATTGCTGCGTTCTCGGCTAGCACTCTGCTGAGCCCTGAGTTCGATTCTCCGACCGGCCAATGAAGAATTAGAGGAATTTATTTCTGGTGATAGAAAGTCATTTCTCGGTATAATGTGGTTCGGATTTCACAATAAGCAGTAGGTCCCGTTGCTACGTAACCAATAGGTTCTTAGCCATGCAAAATAAGTCCAATCCTTCGGGCCAGCCCTAGGAGAGCTGTTAATCAGCTCAGTGGTCTGGTTAAACTAAGGTATACTCAACTTTTTTTGTGGAGAACCAACAGCACAAAATGCCAATTAGATATAGAGGTGTGTCTTGTTTGTGCAGCTTCAGGAAGAGCTTCAGGTAGTTTACTCTGTAAAATGCTTTTCCCACATCTACAAAACATAGGAAAACAGGGGAGGCTAATGATATGTAATAGTTCAGCAATTCTTTCAGGATGTAGATGCAGGTGTCGGTCGAGTGATTTGCTTTAAAGCCGAACTGGTTGTCAGTAGTGTGTAGAAAAGGGAGTCTCACTAGAAGAACGGACTCAAGTATGTTCGATGCAATTGTAGTAATTGCAATCGGGCGATAACTGCCAGGGTCAGCTGCATCCTTTAGTATTGGAAATATTTTTAATCTGAATAATAATCGTATTTCAAATTCAGCCAAAATGATACGCAGTAATAATAAATATAAGCACCAGGAGCAAACCTGAAGTACATTTTCGGAAAACTGCTGAATAGCGCGAATGAAATTCACCATTAATGGAAGGGGTTTGTTTCTCTGAAGAAGCTGTAAGCACGCTTCAGGCAGTCCCCATTTATCGCCAACTCTCTCCTCCAACAGAAAATTATAAAGGCACAATTCATAAGGGATTTCTTTCAGTATGAAAGCACTCATGGTAGTAAGCGTCAACCATACAATATCATCAGTACTCGGGTTCTGTATGATGGCCAAGGGCTATGCGAACGATATGGCAACGGATATTACTCACAGTATTTCTCATTTCAAGGATGACACCTACTGATCTCGGACGTCAACCTAATGTTGTCAGTCTGTTGAATTATACCTCATTATGAGGACAGTAACCCTTTTATCATTCCTCTTCTTTTAGTGGGAATCTTCCATTTGCATGTGCTTCCACTTAAAAGGACTGTTTTAAGCTACATGCCTCTTTTCCTTATCAGCCTGAAGACAGGGAAATATATCAACTAATGCCTGTTGGCTACGTTTCCCTCGACCTAAGAGGGTTTGGAAGGGACAAGAGAGAGAGAGACATGCGCACAAACACTGAGTGGCGGCTCCTGAGAATGAACAAGACAGCAGTCTCTACACAATTCATCTCTTGTTTCCACATATGAAGGCCTCTCTGTTCCATCATCTTGTCTGCTCCGACAATCAAACTATCCCCTCCTTTCTCCCAACACTTCAGAGCTATACACTTATCCACTAACCTATCGTTTCCATCTCTCTCCACATGACCAAACCACTTCAGACACTCAGATTCATTTATTTGCCTGTGACCATAAACTTTTCACCACTTGTCTTAATATTTTCACCATACCAGCATTATCATCATCATCATCATCATCATCATCTTCATTAACGTTTTTACTTCAGATTTTTCCTTTATGAAGTTAGACTTAAAATGAGTTTTTCTCCATCCTTTCCTATCTTACATTTGTGGAATGATTTCCCATTGGTCTAGGTTTTTCTCTATGCCCTTTTCAGTGGTGTACTTGGACTTCCTACTGGCCATCACCCTTTTGTTTCAGTATCTACTACTTTTCTGACCAACTGATCCTTGTTGCTTCTGACCTCATGTTCAGCTCTTCTGTCTTTGAGATCTTAGTCTTTTTTCTACTGCTGGAAACATCTCTCCAGAGCTGCTTTATTTGTAATATGATCTTCCCACCACATTATTATTCCGTAGTCCCACCTTCTCGTTTGACAAAGCCCCCCATTCTCTTTACCATTGACAATGCTGCACAAAATAGTACAATTCTC
Organism: Macrobrachium rosenbergii; assembly: GCF_040412425.1. Taxonomy (NCBI): domain Eukaryota; kingdom Metazoa; phylum Arthropoda; class Malacostraca; order Decapoda; family Palaemonidae; genus Macrobrachium; species Macrobrachium rosenbergii. Next base: position 4,188,537 of record NC_089798.1, read on the forward strand.
CTTATGCCTACGTTATACATACTTTCTCTGTTTAGTGGTTGGATAATTATTTTTAACAGTACAGTAGTTTAGTAATCTTTTTCCCTTTTTCCAAGCTGTTGTTACTTTCTCTTAGTTTCCTCTCAGTACATTCTCCACAATCCAGTATGTCCACGATGTAACAGATATGTTCTGCCTCATCAGAGATTTGCCCTGCTACCAAATCGGTGCTCTACCTCCCTCTTTTCCCTGTTGTTCCTTTTATGTTTCAGACATCGAATATCTCTTACTCCAAAGGATTCATGGCCAACCCTTGAGGGACACCAGAATTGACCTTAGATGCTTCTGATACATATGCTACTCTCTTCACTCCAGATCTAAATCGATCAGCATTCAATAGACTCCTCTTATTCAGCTCTGTGAAATTAGTGTCTAGTCAAGACCTACAAATATGTAGTATAATCTCTTTCTCTTTTCCTGTAATAGCCTCAATAAAACGAATGCCTTTCATTTTTTTTTTAATCCACATATACTGAGAACATAATCTGTCTCACAACTTTCATTTGCGTCCAGCATCCATACTTCAATTTCACAAAGATTTCACATAATGATTCTAGCATACATTCCACGCTTTGTTTTCATTGACACAATGTTCGTGGCATCCCAGTGATATCCTAATGACTTTCCACTGCACATGTCCAAAGCTTTAATCCCACTAAAGTCCTTTTATAGATATTAGTAGAGAGGCAGAGACCCACAATCACAAGCATCAAATCAATTTGGGTTACTAGTGGCATCCACCCTAGACCATTAGGCCATAGGTGGGCCCATCCCCCCCTGAGTGGATCCCACCTCTGATTTTCCATTATAGTCTTGTATTAACACTGTGAAAATGGCATTTTCCAAAATTGGGGATATGGGTGTGTAGAAAGGGCTGTTATGTCATCAATTTTCAAGATCTGCAAACAAACAAACCATGAAAATGAAGTGTGTAATGTACTCTAACAAGTTTATTTATGAAAAGTTACAAAATTGTATTTACCACATGGAGACGGGTCGAACCCTACTTAGACCCGTTATCCCCCCCAAAAAAACTTTTACAACTTTTTTCCCCTAAAAAAATGCCATCGTTTACAGAAATGGTATATCCAGTGTATGAAATGTGTAGAATGCATGTTTTGGCAGTTTTGTACAAAGTTTCAGCCACCTGTGATAATTAGGGGTGACATTATGGAGACATGTATTAGGCCCCAATTTTGGAAAATGTGACGTATTGGCAAAAGACACTTTACACTTTCAGTACCACACAATTCTATTGTAAATTCAATAAGTAAATCTGTATCATTAGAAACTTAGTTACAAGCTGTATATTTTTCTAAAAACATGTCACCTAGCACTGGAAGAGAGGGTGAGGACAGGGACGTGGGGGAAGGGGCGGGGGAGTTCAAACCTTTACGACAGTTTCAACGGTTTGAGAACATCCTGACTTTAACTACTGTTGTCACCATGCTAGATTAAGTTCATTTATCATCGACATCCATCTTGCACAACCCCTCACAGTTGCAAGCACTTGTGCATGTGAGAAAGCCAGTCTTTAGGCAGCCACATCTGGTGGGGCTACACTCCTTCTTACAAGAGCAACTGACCAAAGCCATCCATGATTTTGGCACTGAATGCAAGGACATTAGCAACGGTGGAAGTTTCCCAGCTTTAACGGTCCATCCATTCCCATCTGGAGAGGATAGTTCCGTGTTATTCATAAGGGCCATCTTCCAGATGAAAGCTTGGTAGTTACTGCACATGAGATGAAAAGGCTTCTATGGAGGACTTCCCCTTCACAAACACCTTCAGCCTAACTTCATTTATGGACCCACAATGTCCGTAGTCAAACAGGTGGCAAACAAACTTGTCTTCACCCTTCCGTGCTTCTTCACTGCATTTTGCTGAACTGCCAGTCACTTATAGTAAGTCTGGTTCCTTTAAGAATACTCTCCAGCAGGTACATTTTCCTCTACCTGAGAACTGCTGGTTTCGCTGGCTGGTTGTATCGACTGGCATAGAATGCCATTAGATTGTCAGTCACTGATGCGGCCAGATTGATCGAATGGACAGGGATGTACTTTGGATCTTTTGAAATGCCAGAATGCAAATCTCTGGAGACAGCTCAGATCTGTGGCCAAGTGCTAGTACCATACCATCTGTCTCCACAACTGATGACCACGCATTGATACCCGCAATTTAAAGCATCCTTAGCATGTAGAAAATTCCTGTGTCTGCTTCTTCTGTGGTGGTGCTGATTAAGTGGGAACGGTCTCGTGATGCTGATGACCACACCATCCTAATATCACTGAAGCCCCCTCTAAGTACCAACTCAGCCTAAAGGAAGCTCAGAACAGTTCTTCAATTTATTTGTTATGAAGGCTGCTGATTCAGACTTGTTAGATGAGTGGCTCATGAACTTGGACCAACTATGAGGCAATTTGACAGTGCCCGAGTTAATTTCCATCTGATTGGCTGTGAACTTCCAACTCAATTTGCCCATGTTCCGTCCTTTATCGATGTCTCCTGATAGCGATCAAATAGAACATCAATTCTTAAGTAACCAGACTTGAACTTAGCCAAAATGTTCTTAACAAATACATTGCCTTAACAAATACATTGCCTAGATTCTGAAACTTTCTTCCATGCTCTGGTTCACCTAACTGCCTGAATCAGGGCTGGACCATCAACTAGAAGGCAAGTTGGACTGCTGCTGGTGGGAAGCTTTTGTCTCACTTCAATAGATTTTGTGAGGATGTTGGCCAGATCAGCCTTATTGTCATATTCAATTTCTGATTTGTGCTCGCTAGTCCCATTGGTACAGGGGAAAACTCATACTTGAGGATGCTTCCAAGGTCAACTTTTCTTCCACTACCTCTCACAACTAGTAGCCTTCTGAATATATCACGTCCTGTCTTCACAACAGTGGTAGAATCCTTGTTGACCTGAACAGTTGTGTACATAGTTGCCATGGTTTTTGCTTTCATATGTGCAATTCTGGAGTAAAGGTTGGTGTCCTGTTCATCAAGACAGATTTTATAAATTTTGCCACTAATTTGTGCCCATTTCCCTCTGCAGACAGAATATCTGATGCAATTTCATTGGGCACAATGTCATTGTCTGACAAGTTCATCAGTTCAGACGTGGAATGTGAAAAGACCTGGAACCTCTCACTGTTTCATCAACTTTCTGACATCTTCGTCTCTCTTCAAACCAGCTTTGCCAGCATCCCTATGACTCCAGTCATCATTTGTATCATCATGCTGTTGGCCAAAGAGACGCAGGGTATCATCTGAAATTCTGGCACACTCGTATGTCAAACACCATCTATCTCGTGCAGACTTTGTGTGTGTGATCCCTACAATACCTTCACTCACTCACTCACTTTAGCAATCCGGTTGACGTGTTAAGTGCCTGGTCAGTCGCCACTTGTTTGGATTTACCCTCATTTCTCTTGATTGAAGACTTACCAGCAACAACTTCATTGAAGACCTCTGGTGCTGTAGTTGGGCAAGCTCTCATATCAGCCAGGTACCCTGGGTCCCAGCAAGCGTAATTAGTGCGATCATGAATGGAAAACCAAGGCAGCATCTTTGAGAAAAATTTAAAATGAAGGGCCCAGTTGCCTTCACAGTCCACTCTAGTGAACCCCATCAAAATGGAAACCATCTCCATATACCACCGCCAAAAATTAAATGTTGGGTGAGCCAACTCTGATTCGTCAAACTCCTTAAGCAGATCAAGTACAGTAGATGTAACTCTAAATAGCGCACAAAAAGAATCTGTGACATCTTCGTCTTTGGCTGTGAACTTTTCCAAAACATCGTCAATGACTGCCAATAGGTTTTCATCCACTGACTTTCCGTTTTACACAGCCCAATCCTGGAACTTGGGCCAGAATATTCTCCAGAGTGCTTCATATGTTAGCTTATGTCCACAAATTGTCTTATTGTAAGCATGCCCTGCTAGCTATATGCAAGGTTGTGTTTTCACCATATACACCACTCTCAGCCCACATATCTCTTAGCCCCAAACGATCCATGTGTTGACCAATGGCTTAAATAAAATTCATGGCAGTGTGGAAGCCCCCTAGTCTGACAATGACATTTTCGAATTCATCCTTTTTACTCCAAACAACCTCCTTCACTTTACAATACAAGGACTGATCAAATAAAATTACAGTGTATGTCTGCCTTAGCTTCTCCAAAATGGCTTTATATCTAACAAGAACTGTGTAAACAGTGTTCATGTCATCAGCTGGGGCTGGAATAATTGGCATGTGACCAACACTGATAGCTTCAGACTCAAAAGTAGAGATAACATGGTTAAAACCTGTCCAACTTGGGACCTGCTGCACATCTGGGTTACTATTTCTACATAAGAACCAGGCCAAGTCTTTGGCCCTGGCAGACTCTGAACACTCATCACCAGGTTCAAACCAATCTGAGTCAAGCAAGAGGAAGATTGGGACAGGGCACTTCTTGTTCGAATAGCCAGATGGTAGGATTTTATGAAAGTCTGGGGGTAAGAATGGACCAGAGCATCTTTGTTTGCCAATTAACCTAATGCTATTGACAGTGCTGCTATTTTCTTGTTTTCCATACTGAAGTACAGCATATTGTGTAGCATTGAACATGCCCTTTCTCTCTTGTATTTCTATGGTTATATTTATGTTATCTCCCGCAAACTGGGTTAATTTTTCCATTTCTAGGCTCGATGGAACAATAACACTGCCATTTGCGTTCCATCTTTCAATTTCACTTTTAGTGATGCTGGTGTCTACTTTCTCAGCTGTCTCATAACTTGCACAGTGGCCAGCAGCGTTCAGAACTTGGACTAATGATTTACTTCTAGTCATGTGGTGGACAGTAGATGCTAGGCCTACATGCTTTGGCGTAAGGGCTTTACCTCTCAAAGCAACATAGATTACATCTTGAAACAAGGTACTAAAACGGTTAATTATCAATGAGACTGCATACAAAGTGATCGTTTTACTACCCATATCAATTTCATGTGGAACAACAATCGTCAAATTGCCAAGGGGGAAGGGTAGAGCCTAGGGTGTGGGAAGCAAGGGGGGAGGGGCGGGTGGCAGAATGCATAGAATAATTTCACTGAAACTGATATAGACCCAAAAAGTTTTATCGTCACAAAATCCTGTCCGGCGGTCAAGAAAATGTAAAATAAATGTATTCCAAAGAAATACCTTAATAATGTTATTTTTTCCGTTTCATGGGTCTTTGCCAGAAAATGCGGTATATGCAACCCTCCAGCATTTCACCCATAATTCCCCCAGGCTGATGAAAATTGGTGAAAAACTGTCTTTCTATGTCTTCTCCAAGTTCCATATAAATATACTGAATCTATGAAGTTTGCACATTTTGGTGGTATTTCTAGGCAAAAAGGGTAACTTGGGGGAGGTAAGGGCCCCTAGTAGAGCAAGACCTCAATTACACCCTTGTGACTGGTAAATTGCAATATTTGACAAAATGGTGTCTTAATGCATACTACGAGCTTCAATTTGGTGTATAGTTTGTTCCTTTACTGCACTGTTGGGCCAACCTATGAGCATGTTTAGTTCTCGTACCCTCTACCATATGGTTATTTCAAAATAGGCCGATTTCACACAAAAAGGGTTAATACACGCCTATAAGGAAAAATCAGACGTGGCATCCACCCAGGGGTGATGCTCAGCCCTATGGACTAATGATCTAGAGCGGATGCCAGCTTGTGACTCAAAGCGATTTGAAATCCTTATTTTTAAAATCTGCCTCTCTCCCATATCCTTAACAGGCGACCTTGCCGTTCCTTTGAGCTCGGGGATGGGGGTTGGGCGTTGTATAGGCCTGCTTACTGAATCATCAGTAGCCATCGCCTTTCTTTTTCCAGGTCTCACGTGGATGGAGAGGGACCTTGAGTAATGATCGTTACCGCAGTCCAAACCTTCAAACCTACAAAAAAGAATTCCTCCACCTTTTACAGACACCCTACTCCCTCTTTGCTTCACTTATTCTATAACTCACCTTCTCTCTCATCCTACCCTATCAAATCTATTCCTATGTACCTATACTGATCGACCTCTTCCACTCTTCCACCATTCATGTTAACATGCATTGTTCCATTTTCCTAGTCTCCTTTTAGCCTTATAAACTTACTCTTGCCCATATTTACTTTAAAGTTTTTGCAAGATAAAGTTTTTATTCTTGCAAATGCTTTCAAACTCATTATCTCTGCAATATCTCTTCACTGACCCCTGATGAACAGTGCAATATCTGCAAACATGCGGTGCTTCCCACTCCATTCTTACCTTTGTTTTATCTCGCAAATTTGTACGTACATCTTACATCCTGTCTCGGAATTTTCCTCTCTCTCCATCCATAAAGATTTTAAACAGATTTATGACACCCACTTTTACTCAAGACCAGTAAATCTCTTGTCTACCTAGTTTTACGTTTTGAGTTTATTATAAAAAACCAGTCACTCTCAGGTAATTACCTTCTACTTTATACCTTCTCATTACCTCTTTACCAACTCTGTTATGAGCCTTTTCTAGGAATATTCATGGAATATTTTAGATTACTAAGCTTCGTGCTTTTGGCTACGATGTATATAATTGTTCAGGAGTCATGTGTGGTGTGCGTGCACAGTTACGCTGGAAATTCTGCTTTCTTAGTCTAAGAGAGGAAATTAATGTTAGTGTAGCCTTTAGATAAGCATACTAATTTTACGTGAGTAAATACTCCGACACGATCTCTCTCTCTCTCTCTCTCTCTCTCTCTCTCTCTCTCTCTCTCTCTCTCTCTCTCTCTCTCTCTCTGTGTTGTTATAAAGCAAATGCTAGCTAGAACTCTAATAACAATATTATGAATGCAGATCAACAAAGTAAAGAGATAACATTGTTTGTGCCTGTCTGAAAACGTACAGAACGCGCAGAATAGGAGAAAGAGAAGATGATGTACAGAGGGAGACACTGCAAATGCCAGGAGAGCAGCTAGAGACTTTCAAGCCTTGAGTTTTCCTTCACCTTTTTACTTTGTTCATTAAGGTTTGTTTGCGAGCCCAAATGCCAGTCGAATCAGTCCCTTATTCTCTCTCTCTCTCTCTCTCTCTCTCTCTCTCTCTCTCTCTCTCTCTCTCTCTCTCTCTCTCTACCTCCTTTTTGAGTCCTCACATTCCTCGCCCTTTAAAAAGACAGGATGACCAGAGTTATCTTTCTTCACTCTGGACGTACACCAATATTTCATTCGGAATGTCGGATAGTAACTGTTTCATTGAGCGTCAGACAAAGAGAAAGAGAAGATGCCATTAGCAATTGTTCAGGGTTTGTGAGAGAGATGTCACAGCGAAGAGCTAGTGGAATATTTATTCAAGCAAAATGACCTTGCTTATCTAATGGTGGCATTAGCATCGGAGAAGACACACACACAAAATCTACGACTGCCTTCCTTTGATAAACTACACCTCTGTTGCATCTAGGATTGCAAAATTGTTTAATAATACAGTCTAACGTGCTTTGTAACCAATGGTGGTATTTTTGCTGAAGCAGCCTAAGATTTGCTTGTTAAAACTTTTTTACTGAAGTCAAGGAAGGTCCAGTGGATTTGAATTTTTTTATTTTTTTGAATCTGAAGTTCTGTAATGTTTTGCCCAGATTTTTAATTTTTTTTGCTGAAGTCGGCTTAGGCTTTGCGTTTTAGAACTAGTTTAATTTTTACTGCAGTCAACTATGGGTTCACTCATTTGATTTGTAATTTGTAGTGAAATCATAAAAGGTCTTCCTTATTAGAATTTCTTTTACTGAAGTCGACTAAGATTTTGCTCGTCGCAAATTTTTACTTTACTGAAGTCAACTCAAATTTTGCTCATCAGAAATTTTTACTTTTACTGAAGTCAACTCAAATTTTGCTCATCAGAAATTTTTACTTTTACTGAAGTCAACTCAGATTTTGCTCGTCTCAGATTTTGCTCGTCAGAATATTTTCTTTTACTGAAGTCAACTTAGATTTTGCTCATCACAAATTTTTACTTTTACTGAAGTCAACTCAGTTTCTGCTTGTCAGCATTTTCTACTTTTACTGAAGTCAACTCAGATTTTGCTCTTCAGAATTTTCTTACTTTTACTGAAGACAACTCAGATTTTGCTCGTCAGCAATTTAATTTTTACTGAAGTCAACTCAAATTTTGATGGTCAGTATTTTTTACTTTTCTGAAGACAACTCATACTTTGCTCTTCAGAATTTTTTACTTTTACTGAAATCAACTCAGATTTTGCTCTTCGGAAATTTTTACTTTTACTGAAGTCAACTCAGATTTTGCTCATCTCAGATTTTGCTCATCAGAATATTTTAATTTTACTGAAGTCAACTCAAATTTAGCTCGTCGGTATTATTTACTTTTACTGAAGACAACTCAGATTTTGCGCTTCAGAATTTTTTACCTTTACTGCAGTCAACTTAGATTTTCCTCATCAGAATATTTTACTTTTACTGAGGTCAACTCAGATTTTGCCCATCAAGATATTTTACTTTTACTGAAGTAACTCAGATTTTGCTCATCACAAATTTTTACTCTTACTGAAGTTAACTCGGATTCTGCTTGTCAGTATTTTTTACTTATACTGAAGTCAACTCAGATTCTGCTTGTCAGTATTTTTACTTTTACTGAAATCAACTCTGATTTTGCTCGTCAGAAATTTTTACTTTACTGAAGTCAACTAAGGGTTCCCTCGTTTGATCTTTAATTTGGGCTGAAGTCATCTAAGGTTTTGCTTATTAGATTCTGCTTTTACTGATATCAACTAAGGTTTTGCTCATTTGAGTTTTTTGTGTACCCCAGTCTTATCCAATGGATGCACATCCAATTAATAGAGCTAGCAATTCATCAAGGGGTCGTCTTCTACAGCATCACATGCAATGGAAGTCCTCCTCAAGGCGACACAGTGTTGTCTTCAACAGGCTAGGGGAAAAATAGTCTCATCCTCCCCCTTTTTAAGGGATTTTCCAAAAACCAGACCCTCTCCTTGGAAGAATACCTGCAGAAGGCCCTCTTAAAGGGTTTCAGAAAGAGAAGGAAATGTACAGATTCAAAGTCATGCCTTTTGAGTTAAACATTGCCCCAAGAATTTTGACAAATTTAGCAGCAATATTCGTCTGGGAACTCAGGAAAGAAGGGATTCAGCTGGTAGCCTACCTAGTTGATTGCTAATCTGGGGGCCCACCAGAGAAGAGTGCTTATGAAACCTGACAGTGGTAGTCAACAGACTCCAGTCAAAGGGTTTTCTAATTAACTGGAACAAATCCTGCCTTACACCCAGCAGATGTCTTCTGTAGCTGATACGTTGTTGGGATACTCTTCGCAGCCATATGTCCCTTCCCACCAGTACTCAAACCAGAATAAGGGAGGACCTGAAAAGGTTCCTTGCACAGTCCATTTTTTCCAGACGACAGTTGGAGCGAGTGATGGTCCTGTTATAGTTTGCATCTGTGGTAGACCCAATCCTCTGACTGCAACTATAAAATGTAAACAAAGTCTGGCTCTCGCACACAAGAAAAAAGCTTCACGATTGTCATCATCCAAGGAGTCAGTGAGCTGGGAAGATACTTCGGCCATGGACCTGGAAGGGGTCTCTGGCAAAACCGGTCAGCCTGACTCCATCATCCGTATGAGTAATAATACACATGGATGTCTCCTTGACAGGTTGGGGAGGCCATTGGGGGATCATCAGGTAGCAGGAAGGTGGTCACCTGTTCTGAGGAAGTGTCATATCAACCCACTGGAGCTGATGGCTATCTTTCTGTCCCTCAGAAAATTGAAACCTCCAAACCCTAGGGACCCAAATTTTGTTGGTTGTAGACAATATGACTGCACTGTCTTGCATCAAGAGGTTGGGCTAATACTCAGCCCCTCTCAATGCATATGGTGCAAGCAAGGAAGTGGTATTTGTCCGCAGTTCACCTCACAGGGTGTCTCGTGTAATAGCAGACTCTCTGTCAAGGAATAAAACAGCCTCAAATGAGTGGATACTGGACAAGCACTCCTTTCAATTACTTGTCAACATGCTTCAGCATCCGGAAGTGGCCTGTTAGCCACATGCGAGAACCATCAATTTACGGTGTATGTGTCTCCGAATCTGGACAGTCAGGCAATAGCAAGAAATGCATTCCTACAACACTAGAACAAATGGAGGGTGATACACCTTTTTCCTCCATTGTCCTGATTTCAAAAGTTTTGAACAAACTACTCACTTTCAATGAAACTGCTTACTTATAGGCCCAAATTGGCCAAACAGCCATTGGTTCCTTTTGCTTCAACAACGGGCGAAGAATTCGATTCAGTTACCATCCACTGTTCTATCCCAGGCAGTAGGAGGGAAAGTCGTCTACGCATCCTCCTTCCTGAGCAAAGATCTTCGCATGTGAATTCTTTAAATCTAGTCTACCGTGAAGATTATTCAAACAACACTGCTAGGTGCCTAGTGCAAAAACTATGGAATCTTCTCTCCGACAATACTAGTCTGTATAGAAAGCGTGGTTAGATTACATCCATGCTGAGAGCCCAGCTGAGGTCTCTGTTGAAACACTTCTAAATTTTTTTATGTATTTTTTCAAAGTCGAGTGCCTGGCTATTACATCAATCAGAACCCTTGCCTTATGGCTTTGGAATTGATTCTAACATAGAATTGCTACTTCCCTTCTCCGGTCTTTTGCATTGAAAAGACAGGCCCCTGCAAGGCTTCATATTGTAAAGTCCCCGCTAAGCGGGTCTTCTATGATGGCGACCCGTTTTCTGTGCCGCTCCTATGATAACGGGTCACACAGGATCAGCCATACTCAATCATTCAAACTTATCTGTGTAAATGTATACCTGTTACTAGCTTATTTTGCATATGTTTCTTTTGCTCATGTGTCAGAATGTTGTCAATTTGATCATTGTCCATTTTTGCAACTCAGTGTATTTATTCATTGTATTTATTGTCAAGAGTAATTGACCTCAGGTCACCCTGGTTCTCATTGTATTCCTCGGAGTGACGTCAGTCCGCCGCTATATACCGCCTGTGTCCTCAATAAACTAGCAGTAACTTTTCTCCTGCTCATTCTTTAGCACCTCTTAAGACTCCTACCATCCCCTCAGTTCAGCGGGCTCAATACAACTATAACTCATATGCTCCAATAGGAAGTCTTCTTGACTGCTTTTTTTGGTGTCAGGAGCTCGGATTAGTGAACTGGGCTCTATTAGACGGAGACAACGCTACATCACTCATACATCTAGCCTTCATTTATTCCTGAGCAAGAATGAGAACCCTTTAAAGAGAAAATTCCCTATTCTGATGGTGGAACTCAGTTTTACATATAAAACACTATGCCCAGTTTGAGCACTCAAGGTTTACCTACATATCATGGCAAACATCCCAGATGGTCTGCTTTTCCTACACCCTAAAACAAACAAACAACTCTCTCTACATGGGCTGAGAATTGTTTCAGTGTCCCTCATTAAAAAGGCAGATCCTCGCTCTTTTCCTAAGTAGCATTACATCCAGAGGGTAAGTACATCATTGGCTTTCTTCGGGAATGTTTCTTTCGAATAAGTCTCCAGGTGTACAGGGTGGTCATCAGAAGCAGTAGTCCTGAAACACTACTGCCATGAGCTTGAACAAATTTGACTACACTGTGTATCAGTAGGTGGATGGTAAGTCCTGACCCCATAAGCCTTCTTGATGTGGTGGTTATGCTGAGATATTGCTTGGAAAGGCACAACAGTCCCGCAGCCAAACCCAGCATATTTGGGTAAGTCACCTTAGAATTGTGTCTTAATATACTGTATATATATAAGTTCGTGTTTTGTTTCATGTTCTTTGTTGCCAAACTCTATGGGTATCTGCAATAAAGAATATGGTTTATAATTTGTGACTTAACTTTGGGCCAAAATTTTATCTGGGTGGTTGGGAGTGATTTTTAGGAGCTAAGCCATTTCGTCAACTATCAATATCTTTTGTAAGTTCTTTGAGGACGAACAGCTACTACGCTATCAAAAAACAGGTTTTGACATTGGAAAAACCTATTTTTGGTAGCTGCCGTGAGTCCTAAAACCACCCACTTTCCCTGACAAAAAGGCATGGGACTGGGGTGAACATTTATCCTTCAGCGTGAGTAATGAGGAAAATGGCCAACATATGCACTGTTGCCACATTAGTGCATAAAGGATAAGGAATGAAAATAGGCAGTCGCTGTAGACAAAGAGATAGAGCTCTCTTGTCTTGAGTCCGTTATATATATTCTATCATTGTGCCAATATGCACTATTCTGGCTAAGACCAACTAGAACAGAATTCTTTGAGATTGGTTGGTCTGTCTTATGGAGCCCTGAGGGGACCTTGAGAGTAACTCCTTTGAGGACTCACAGCAACTACCAAAATTAGGTTTTTTCCTACATCAAAACCTGTTTTATTAACAAAATATTCATGCATATTAGACAGCTCTACTCCTTGTGACAGTACAACCCTGCTTAACCAATCAGCTAACTTGAACCTAAGCATGCATATAAATGGTAAAATATTACTCCAATCTTTTCCTTTTCTTTAAATTTTGACAGCCATCAAATCTTCCTTAACCTGAATAACCTTAACCTAAATATCTTGACACTAAGAAATTTTTATCTAAATATCTTAACCTAATAATACAAGTTAATCAATCTTTCCTTAATCTTAATATATCTTAATAAAACCTAATACTGTAAAATCAATTGTTTTCTTATCTCTGTGTATTCAATACACAGAGTACACCATAAACTTCTTAAACATAATTATTCCAGTTTTCAACTAAGCACTAGATTTTACAGCTGATAAAGGGACTTACAGTATTTTGATATGATGACTCAGTGATTCGACATCATTAATACAATCAAACTGTTCCTCTGTAACACTTGAGCTAACCATGCCATATAAAATCCTCCACATTCGCAAAACACAGGTATCGTAGACATATCACTGAAGACCTCCCACAGCTGACCTTCAGAATACTCTTTACAAAGCTGGGAGCAAACCTTTATTGCACCTGAAAGGAGAAAGGTTCACCATTAATGGACTTTGAACAATGACACCACCATTTAAAAAATATTAGTAAAAAATACAATAAACGCTGTCCATAAAATACACCCTAATATTAATAACATTTCGGCACTATTGGGGGACCTGTAAGCATTGGAAATTGTCTCCACTAGCCAAAAGAAGATGGTGTTCTTGTACACCTCTTCTTTGCAACATTCTGCACTCATGAAAATCCAATTGTACTAAGGTCTGGGGTTCTTCATCTTACTCAAGTAACATTTTAGGGAACAAACAGGGCACAACGACATCTCATCTGGATCTCCACCAGCAAATTCTTGGAAAAAGGGAATCAAGAAACTCTTGAACTCCTCTGAGTGCCCAATGAGGTAAGACAATTTACACAACTCTCCTGGCCAAGGCAAGTACTAGAAGCAAGAGTGATTTGAGGATAAGATCCCCGCCCGATGACTGAAATAGGGGTTTATACAGGGCTGTCCTTAGGCTTTGAAGTACCAGTGTCAGGTCCCTTTTAAGAGGCCTGATCTCTTAAGAGAGGCACATCTGTTTGAAGCTCCTCATAAGCATTATTTCTAGGCAGAACCCTTGAGCTAATGCTTCCCAATACCCATTAACAGCTGAGACAGACAGGCCCTTCTCTCGTAAGAAGACTAGCAAGTCCACTACATGCTGTACAGAGGTACTGACTGGAGAGTAACCCCTTCTTCAACATCAGTTGCAGAAGATGGCCCATTTCCCTTGGTAGACATTTGCTGCAGATGTGCAGAGAGGGCCAGACATCTGTCATTGTTCTGCAAGAAAAGCCTCTCCCTCACAGGGGACACAGGATAACTTCTACCCATGATGTAGTGATTGTGTAAGGTGTCAAAGAAACGAGCAGGTAAAAGTTACTGCTACTTTATTACAGATCCAGGCAGCTTATATTATGCGGCCGACTGACGCCGGCCCGCGCGAGAGACAATGGAATTGACTGTGACCTGAGGTCGAAACAATAAACAATAATATACAGTGAACGAGTACAAATTACAATACAAAACATACAGAGCTACAATATGGATACAGTCTTGATGCCTGTGAATGAAGAAACATGTGATACACAATGTGTGACATTTGTATAAATACGCATAAAGTAAAAATGATTAAAATGCGTGACCTGGCACGTTTTAGGCGTGACTAATTGAGCTTGAAGAAAATGGGAAGTCACCAAAGAAAACAAGCTCAGCGGAGACTTAGTTAAATGGCGCCACGAAACACTATCCTGGCGCCGATGTGGTGACTTTACAAATACTCCCAAGACGAGGGACGCGCCTGACTAATCCCTGTATCTGCTGGGACGCTGAAGGGTGCCGCGGCTCCTTGAAGATAACGGAGGGGCCTCCCGCCTGTGAGGCTGCTGGTTGGGCGTCCCTTCCTGGGCGGCGCGCCTGCGGGGTGAGGCGTGCTGGAGTGCGGTTGGGCGGAAGGGGTGCTGCGTCGCTGTCGGGACTCTCCGACAGGATACTATGGAAACCCAGTCGTCCCTGCCTGGGAGTGCCAGCTGGAACGCCTTGCTGTTCCGTTCCAGCACGCGGAAGGGTCCCCTGTAGGGCTTAGTTAGTGGTGGACGGACGGCGTCGACTCTGACGAAGACGTGGGTGGCGGATGACAGCTGTGGCGGCATGAAGGTGGTTGCTTTGTCGATGTATGAGCGCCTGCAAGGGGCGAACTTGCCGGCCACGTCGCGGAGCCTCTGCAGTGATGGGGAGTGGCGTTCATCCATCACAAGCTCTCCCGGCACCACGAGGGGTTCCCCATATGTTTGTTCAGCTGCGGATGGGGTGCCGTCGGCTCTGGGGGCGGTCCTCAACCCGAGGAGGACCCACGGCAGCTGATGTTTCCAGTCCTCGGCGGTGCAGCGGGCCATGAGGGATGACTTTAGGGACCTGTGGAACCGTTCGACCAGGCCGTTGGCCGCTGGGTTGTACGCTGTGGTGGTGTGGTGCGTGGTTCCCAGCAGTTGAGCCAGGGCAGACCACAACTCGGAGAGGAAAGCGGGCCCTGTCGGTTGTGATGTGGTCCGGGACGCCGGCGCTGCTAACCCAACTGGAGAGCAGGGCCTCGGCGCACGCGCTGGCGGTGGCTTCTTGCATGGGTGTGGCCGGGCCACCTCGTCGAACGGTCTACCACCGTCAGGAGGTATCTGGATCCGCCTGATGGGGAAGGGGCCCGGCGACGTCGATGTGGATGTGGCCGGCGGGAACTCGCCACCCCGACTGCGTGTGACGACCCACTTTACTGGTCTGGCACTGCAGGCACTGTTTTGCCCAGGCCGTGGCGTCCTTTTGCACCTCGTGCCAGACGAACTTTTTGAAAGCAGCTTGGCCGTGGTCCTGCCGGAGGGGTGAGAGGCCGTGAATTATGTCGAATACCTGGCGGCGGCGTGAGGCTGGAACCAAAGGGCGGGGCTGGCCTGTGCTGATGTCACAGAGCAGGCTGGGGCCTTCGGGGGCGAGATCACGTCCCCGCCACTTGAGGGATGTGATGGCGGTGCGGTATGCTGGGGTTTCTGGGTCAGCGCCTGTTCTCTGGCAAGGTCCTGGTAATCTACACCAACCTGCACTGCGTTCAACTCGACTCTGGAGAGGGCGTCTGCTACGGATTTTTCTTGCCGGGAGGTACCTGACGGAACAGGTAAATTCGGCTATGGCTGAGAGGTGGCGCTGCTGTCTGGAAGACCATGCGTCCCCCTGCTTCGTGAAGGCGTGAACCAGTGGCTGGTGGTCTGTGAAGATTGTGAAGGGCGTCCCCTCCAGGAGGAACTTGAAGTGCCGAACTGCGCGGGTACATCGCGCAGAGTTCCCTGTCGAAGGTGCTGTAGCAGGTCTCTGCGGACTGAACTTCTTGCTGAAGAAGGCGATGGGCTGGGGCGCCGTTGATGATCTGCTCCAGAACAGCACCGCAGGCGACGTTACTGGCGTCTGTCGTCAGCTGGAGGGGAGCCTTGGGATCCTGGTGTGCCAAGGCGGTTGCCTTGGTGAGGGCGGCCTTCGTCAGGGAAAAGGCCTGCTGCTGGCTGGGTCCCCAAGACAGGGACTTCGGTTGACCTTTAGGACTTCCGTCAGGGGGCCGTGGTGTGCGCGATCCCGGGATGAACCGCCTGTAGAAGTTTACCATCCCAAGGAACTCCTGGACGGCCTTGATGGAGGTGGGTGTCGAACTTGGCTACGGCTGCCACTTTCGATGTAAGAGGGCGGACGCCTGTCGGAGACACCTCGTGACCCAGGAATTCTGCTTTCTGGACGCCGAAGGTACACTTGTCGAAACGGACGACGAGGCCGTTCTCTTGGAGGCGCTGGAGGACTGCTTTGATGTGTCTCTGGTGTTCGCTGTGAGACCTGGAAAATATGAGAATGTCGTCGACGTAGCAGACGAGAATTTTAGGTCCCCAGGATGCTGTCCATGAGCCGCTGGAAGGTGGCCCCGGCGTTCTCAGCCCGGAGGTGGAGAAGGCGAACACATAGGACCTGAAGGGCGTGATGATGGCTGTCTTTGGTATGTCCTCTGGCGCAACAGGTACCTGGAAATAAGATTTAAGAAGGTCCAATTTAGTGAATATTTTGGCCCCGTGAAAGGAGGCCGTGAGGTCTTGCATGTTGGGCAGAGGGTAGTGGTCGGGCTCTGTTGCAATGTTGAGCCGCCTGTAGTCGCCGCAGGGTCTCCAGGAGCCGTCCGGTTTCTGCACCATATGGAGGGGGAGGCCCATGGACTGGAGGCTTTCCTGCAGATGCCCATCTGTTCCATCTCCCGCGAATGCTTTTTTCGCCTCCTGAAGGCGCTGAGGGGGAAGCCTGCGGAACTTCGCATGTGTCGGGGGCCCTTTAGTCACTATATGGTGGTATATGCCGTGCTTGGCTGGGGCCCCGGGGACTTGGCGAAGCTCGGGCTTAAATACCTCAGGGAACTCCGACAGTAGGTGTGCATACTGGTGGGGGGCGACGGCGCTGATGGTGGGTCTGGGTCCCGCCGTTAACGGGAGAGACCAGCAGGAGTCGGTATCGAGGAGGCGCTTGCGCCCACGCCGACTAGCAGGCCGGTGCGCCAGAAAATCGGCCCCCAGGAGTGGGGTTCCTACGTCCGCGACGATGAAGTCCCAGGAGTAACTCTGGCCAAGGATGGAGATCGACAGGAGCCTGGTGCCGTAGGAGAGGATGGGGGTTCCGTTGGCGGCCGTCAGGAAAGCGGCCGGGTCTGGTGTCTGGTTGCGGTCCTCTCTGGATGCTGGGAAGACCGATTTAAAGGCTCCTGTGTCGACCAGCATCATCCTGCCGGAGACGGTGTCGCGGACGTAAAAACCTACTGTTTTTGAGGCCCTGGGTTCTTCGGCTGCCATGGCGGCCTGTCCTGCTGGTCACGCCACCCCGTTTTTGAACGGGTGAACGAGCAGGGCGGCAGGCAGTTTCGGGCGTCCTTTCCGAACCACTTGTGGTAGCGACAGAAGCCCAGGACCTCCATCTGCTGTGGTTCGGTGGACGCCTGTTGGCGATGGCGTTGACGGGCTGCTCTACGTCCTCTTCAGGCTGGACGGAGCTGACCAGCTGTGTGGCCGGTTTTAGCCGCTGTGAAGCCTTGACGGAGTCTGTGAGGTGTTGCGCCGTCTCTATGAGGTCCTCGACAGGCATGGTGTAGGGGTGAGCGATCTGGTTGCGTACCTCCGGAGGAGTTGGCGAAGGTAGATTTCCGTGTGAAGCTTATCTCCTGCCGCTTCTTTGTGCCACCCAAGTCTGGTAGTGACAGGAGATCTACGACCATGCCCCAAGCGTCTCTTTGAATTGAGGTCGTGGTGGGTTTATGGCAAGGTTGATAGCACGGGCGGCCCGCTCGCGATGGGCAGGAGCAAGCTTCGAGGAGGAACTTTTTGTGGTGCTGTATGTGAGGGTATGTGTTTGAGTACTCGCGAGATGAGTTTTCTGTACACGTCCTCCGGAAGGGCGTTGAGCACTGTGTCGGCCTGTAGGATTTCGTCCGTCAGGTCTGCGATTCTGAAGTGGCTCTCCACCCTGCACAGCCACATCGATGGGTTCCCCCCGAAACGGGCGGCAGCTTTACGGTGAGGGCGTCCCCGGATTGTGTTGCCCGGCCGTCGTGTGTTCGGGCGCTGGTGTGGAGTTGCGGGAGGGCCTCGATGCGCGGGGCGGGCGCGGGTGTGATGGGAGGTAGGTAAACCTCCGATTCCGCGGGGTCCGCGTTTAACTGCATGAAGGAGGGGATATCCGCGTCCATGCTCGCTCCTTTGACCCCTTACTGGAGTGGGGTACTTTCGCGTCAGTACGCACTTTCGCGCGCCGTGTGGTTCCGCTAGTGACGCTGGTGGGGCACGCCGACGAGTCAGCACGCTCAAACGCTGGTTACAGCGCCGTGTTTAGGCCGCTAAGAGCGTTTTGGAGAAATCCTGGAGCCAAGACTAAGTCGCCGTGTGAGTCCGCTAATGGCTCCGGGGGATACTCCGGGGTCACCACTGTAAGGTGTCAAAGAAACGAGCAGGTAAAAGTTACTGCTACTTTATTACAGATCCAGGCAGCTTATATTGCGGCCGACTGACGCCGCCCGCGAGACAATGGAATTGACTGTGACCTGAGGTCGAAACAATAAACAATAATAAACAGTGAACGAGTACAAATTACAATACAAAACATACAGAGCTACAATATGGATACAGTCTTGATGCCTGTGAATGAAGAAACATGTGATACACAATGTGTGACATTTGTATAAATACGCATAAAGTAAAAATGATTAAAATGCGTGACCTGGCACGTTTTAGGCGTGACTAATTGAGCTTGAAGAAAATGGGAAGTCACCAAAGAAAACAAGCTCAGCGGAGACTTAGTTAAATGGCGCCGCCGAAACACTATCCTGGCGCCGATGTGGTGACTTTACAATTGCACTGCTCAATGATACCTCCAGGTGCGCAATAGGAAGAGTGGGCTACGAGGAAATGGCTCTCGGGACGTCCATTACAAGAGATAGGTCTGCATACCATCCAGCTTGTAGCCAGAGAGAGGCTGCTAGTGTCATGCAAAGGCCCAGGGTCACAAAAACTCTGTCGGTGCCTGACAGAGAAGGCTGAATGGGGGAAAGATGTTGATGTCCATGTTGTCCCAAGGGTGTTAAAATGCATCTTGCATCACTGCCTCTGGGTTTAGAACTGTTGAGCAGAAGATGGGAGGCTTCCAATTCAGTTTGGTGACAAACAAATCAATCACTGGCTGTCCCCACAGGTCAAACAGTCTCTCCACTACCACTTGGTGTAGGGACCATTCCATCCCCACAACCTGGTCCTGACGACTCGGTTGGTCTGCCATGACATTCCTTACACCTGGAATGCACCTGGATCTCAGTTCAATATAGTGTAATGATGCTCATTAGTATACCTGGACAGCTAGTTGGAACCACAAGGGCGAGACCATCCCCTCTCATTTGTTGATGTAGGCCACTGTGGTGGTGTTGTCACTCATAATTATCACCAAGTGCCCTCCAGACATTGATAGAAGGACTTGAGTGCCAGCCACAATGCCATCATCTCTAGCACTCTGTTCATGTCCAGGGGCCAAGATCCTGAAGAAAACTCTCCTCCCTCATGAGCTCCCCAGCCTCTGTAGGACATGTCTTGAGAACAGTCACACCTCCAAGGGAGGCTCTTTTCTCTTTAGGACGATTTTCTCTAGGGACGTAAGGTGGCCCAGTATTACTTGCCACTGTTGAGCTGGTTGTTCCACCTTCTTCAGGAAGTGTATGGCGACTTCCCTGAGGTTGTCTATTTGGGTAGGGGCACCAGGAAGGCCTTCACTGCCACGTTGTCTAGGATCATTCCTAGATACCTGATCATCTGCTTGGGAACCAAGTTGGATTTCTGCCAGTTTATGACACTCCCCAGACAGCAGACTCTGACCTGTAAAAGCTTCCTTTCTGAGGAAGCTAGGATTAGCCAGTGGTCCAGATAGTGCAACAGATTCCTTTGGTGTGAGCCTGAGCCAATACTAGCATGAAGACCTTGGTGAACACATGCAGAGTTATGGCCAAAGCAGAGGGCCTTGATCTGAAAGACCTTACTTCGGACATGAAATGAAGGAATTTTCTTGAGTCGTGGTGAATAGGGACATAGAAATAAGCATCCTGAGATCGATCGATATCATGAAGTTTCCCTCTTTAACAGAATGTAACACTGAGCAAGCAGTTTCCGTTATAAAGGGCATCTTTCTGATGTAGCTGTTCAGTGCCAAGAGATCTGTGACGGGCCCCGTCCTCCCGAAGCTTTCTCCACTAAGAAGGGGTCGCTATAGAAGCCTGGACACCTGGTCCCTTCTGCACCATAATCTTGACCACTGTGCACAGATCAAGAAGTGTCTGCCCTGAGAGCAGGGAGAGGAGCAGTAATGCCTACAGTGCCTTGAGCCTCTCCTAGCACTCGAAGCCCAGCTCCTGTTAGAGTGGAGGGGCAAAGGTGATTGCCTCTTCTAGGAAGGTCAGTCAGAGAAGCAGGACCAACTGGATTTGCTTCACCAACTGGGAGAGGAGAAGCAATGTGGGGAGTAGGTTCTCTTATGGAAGTGCCCTTCTTAGTCTTTGATCATTGATAGGGTGGTGAAGGAGATCAGTGACATTTCTTAGCAGTCACTTCTTTGCTCACACAAGAGGTGAGAGTGACAGGGGTCAGTGAGGGGACTGGGGCAGTGTGGGAGGAGGTGAGAAGCTCCACATGCTCGGCTACTGGTGGTACCTCCTGGGAGGCAGACACATTGAGGAGGGAGGGGGAGTCTGTAATGATGCTCACCCTTCTGTTAAGCTGAATACTCTTAAATACATTGAAAGGGAAGGAGAGTCTAGATGAAATGAAAAGTGGACCTCTTTCAGTTGCTGTAGGGATTTTATTCATTTTACCTCTTCCTTGTCTGGTGAAGGTGTAGTCAGTTTCAAAAAAACTATGGTTTGGACTTCTGGGAAGAAATACTGGGAGAGGGAGTTGGGGAAGGGGAATGGACACAAAGGGAAAGAAAGTTCTGGAAGGACTTGGCATGGGGCCTGCTAGACAAAGCCTCTTTCTTAGACTTCCTCCTCCCCTTCTCATTATGCTCCCAGTGTGGAGAAGGAAATTCCATAATGCTCCCATTCTGGGGAAGACAATTGAAGGAAAGGGGAATTGCAAGAACACACTTTTTCCCTGCAGGTAAGAAATACATACTGAGTGAGGATCAGCCATTAATGGTTACTAAACAACTACTAGGTCGACCGAAACAGTCACAACACATTGGCCCTATCTGCTTTCCAAGAAACAGAGACCTAACAACATTTGCCAAAGCACCAAAAAAAAAAAGAAAAATACAAAACACTAGCACTTTTGGGCACAAAACTGCACTTGTAACATGCACTGAGAATGTATCATTCACAGAAGCACAAAAAATCATGCAAAGGAATAGCCAGCACACAGGAATAAATCCAGAACATGAGAGACATAGCAGCTGAAAGAAAAATTGGATGGGCACCTGAAGTGGAAAGTAGAGAAGGATCTTGAACACTCGCTCTAGACACAGAAGAACCTTTCCCGCACAACGGACGTGAATCATCCTACAGCCTGGAAGTGTCAAGCTCACAACCTTGGGACGGCGTACGATGGCCATGGTCCCTGCTACTGGATCTTGATCACTCTGTCGTCATCATTGTTGCTCTCCATCAGGCTGCAGGCTTCCAGGGCTGCGGCTGCAAGGGTGGCAGCGTGTTCCGAAGCCTTGGTGGCCTCGTGCACCGTCTGGGCAACGTCTATTAATGTCCCAGTGTCAAGGGCATCGGCGTCCCTTATCTGGCCCTTTACTTGCTGCGGGAGGCGTCGAAGGAAGATCCCCCTTGCGAGGTTGATTTTTCTTATCCTCCCGTTTTCATCTCGGCCTGGTAATGTTATGAGCCCCTGCAGTTCATCCCAGGCCTCTCTGGGAGATGCTTCTCTGAGGGGCTGGGATGCCAGGTCGAGTGCGTGCTGTGCTCTTTCCGCCATGGGCATTGAGTAGGTCTTGATTAGTTTATCTTTTAATGCTGTGTACGTGACTTTGTCTGTGTGCGTTGAGCCAGGGGGAGATCATGTTGAACACTTCAACCAGGAGTGCCACCATGATGAAGTCGGACTTGCTCGCATCGTCTGCTATGCACGCCATTCAGAAGTGTACTTCTGTGTGCTGGAACTATGATCCCGTGTTTTCGCACAAAAACTGGGGGAGTTTGACTGAGTCTGTTTTTGTCGGCAAGAGAGGCATACAGATGATGCTTGGCATTCACATTGAATTTCATCTTCTGCCATCTTTACTGCTCACGCACCAAAACGCGGGAAAATGTGCCGTGTTGAGTCCGTTAATGGTGCTGATTGTAGTGCCAAAGTATTCCCTTTGGTGGGTATGAGGTATTTTGTCCATTAATGGCACAGTTTCCACCAGGGAAGGACTTATCCGAGGCCTAAACTTGACGCTGTATTTAGTCCGTTAAAGGCTCTCTGGATGGTAGGCTGTGGCCGTAGTTAGTCCGTTAATAGTTGGGCCAAAACTGCGCTATCTGTCGCTTCCCGGGGCCACCAGTGTGAGGTTCAAGAAAGGTTAGAAGTGAGACTGATTCTTTATTGTGTTGTTGTTTTAGATTTAGCTGGCCTTGTGCCAGCACGGGCTCTTGCTTCTAGGGCAGCCCGTAATTTCATGACAGGTACTTATAATGTGAAAAGCGAACGGAAGGTTTTATGCGACCTGAAAACCCCATTGCGTCCATACAGAATTGTGTCTGTTGAAAGACTTAAAACGACACATACAGAGCATTACAGGACATGCACAAGGCAGATACATATATCGGCAAACAGGCCATAGACTGATACCTATGATGAGATGCATAAAGAATCTGAAACAATAACAAGTGATAAATATGACATGATTGAGGTACAATGTAGAGCAAAGCACAAGGAACGGAGAGGCGGTTTGACGCCCTCACACCATCTTTATCCTTTGTTCCGGTTTCGGAGGCACAGAAGATGTCGAGTGTTTGGGCAGTGTTAGGCCTATCAGGCTTACCAACCTTAGATGGCCTATTGTCCCACTTCATGTCTTCCCAAAGACCAAGCGCTGGAACCCATCAGCATTATTCAGCGCCATAATGATGGTGAAATATATAAATTAATGATATGATTGATAATGAATAGGTGAATGATGACATACTAGTAAAATTCATTGTTAAAAAATGAACGTAAAAAATGAAGAGTGATATTGGATAGAACCAGCAAAAAATAAATATATATTAAACTTTTATATTCAAAATATATACTTAGTATATAAAGTAAATATGACTAAAATCTTTATTAAATATACTGAGATTATATCTCATTAAAAACCATATTCTTTCAGATAACCCATAAGGTTATCCACCTCAATGTGATCATTTAAAATTTCTAAGATAGTCTCCCCAGTTAGTAAGTACTTTGCCCTAAGGCGATTAAATTTAGGACAGTGCACCAGCATGTGCTCAACGGATAGCTGACCACCACAGTGAGCACAAACTGGGGCACCAGTTTCCTCTAAAATATAGCTATGAGTGAAGCGGGTATGGCCAATCTTAAGCCGTGTTAGGATGATCTCAAACTTTGTTACGATTAAAACCCGAACTCCAAAGATCAATACTTTTTCTAATGTTCCTGTGCCTGTGTGATTTGAAATGGTATTGAAGATCTAGATCCAAAAAGCCTTAAGTCAGTGTTTCAATATCCCAAAAGAAGGATTCTCCTTTGAGCTTTTCAGCCGCATGGTGTGTCTCAGACCTAGCTCATGCCTCCTTAAGTCCAGTGGTAGCTGATGGGAGTTTACACAAATACTTTCAATTGGTGAAATTCTAAAAGCTCCAGTGCAGATCCTTAGCCCCATATTATGCACAGCGTCCAATTCCTTAAGTTTAGTCTTAGAAGCAGATGAGTATACTTGGCAGCCATAGTCTAACTTAGATAAACATACTACATTGTGAAGCCTTAACAACGATTTCTTATCAGCACCCCAATTAAAATTAGATACTACTTTTAAAATATTTAGTGATATCTTCATTTTCACTGTTAACTGATCAATATGATTATTCCAAGTGAGCTTTTCATCAAATACCATTCCTAAAAATTTTACTTCAGAAGAGTAAGGTAAAATAGTTCTATATAAGGTAAGAGCTGGAATGGTTTCTTAGTTCGGTGTCTGCAGAACCGAACACCGACAGTTTTAGATTCAGAAAATCGAAACCCTTGCTCATTACCCCACTTGCTTACTTTACCGATGGCTCTTTACATGAACCTGCTGGTAGATGCTGCATCATATCCTGTGCAGTACAGAGCCAAATCATCTACAAATAAAGACCTTTTTACTGGTGATGATATCTTTTCTAATACTCCATTGATGGCAATAGCAAAGAGAGTAACACTAAGGACACTACCCTGAGGAACTCCCTCTTCTTGTAAGAAAAGTCGTGATACATGATTCCCAACTCTTACCTTTATATATCTTTCTGATAAAAACGTATTTATAAATCTGGTCATTTTTCCTTTAATGCCCATCTTGTACTGCCCATCTTGTACAACTTTTTTTTTATAATACCATGCCGCCATGTGTCATATGCCTCTCCCAAATAAAAAAAAACTGTTTGACACTGTTTAGCAAAACCTTGTTGTATTTGGTTTGAGAGCCTGAACAAGGGATCTAGAGTAGATCTGGTTCTCCTAAAGGCAAACTGGAATGGAAAAAGCAATTTCAAAGTGCCATACAAGTCTGGTGTTAATCATCTTTTCCATCAGCTTACAAACACAACTGATGAGAGCTATTGGTCTGTAGCTGCTGGGTAAAACAGGATCCTTGTTTGATTTCTTCATAGGGAGGATTAATGATAATTTCCAGCTCTTAGGAATATCAGTTTCCCAGATTTCATTTATATCTAAAAGAAATTTCTTTGGCCTTTCTGGGAGATGTTTCAGCATTTCATAAAGTATTTTATCTTCACCAGGGGCTGATGGATTGGTATTCTGCAAGGCATCTTTGAGTTCCTGCAGTGTAAGTTTTGCATTACAGTACATGGTTCAAAATTATTTTCACTTAAATCAAGAGAAATCTGGGCATTTCTAATGTCTTGGAATTCTCGAGAATAGTTCTCACTACTTGATATTCTCGAGAAATGTTCTCCTAATTTTTCTGATAACCCTCTCTCTTAAGGGTGGCAGAGGTTCAGGGTCAAACTTGCCATTTAGTTTTAAATTTTCTTCCAAATCATTTTGGATGGTGTTTTGAACTAATGCCATTAATGTAGTACATCCATGACTCTCTTTTTGCTTTTTAAAATATTTATTTTGCTTAAATCACAGCACGTTGGTAAATAACTTTGGATTGGGCAGTTCTGTTGCCTCTTATACTGCCAGCATTTTCTAGTGATCTTTCTCATACTGTTACATTTTGTTCCACAAAACTTCTGGCCTTTTCCAGGCTTCCCTTTTGTTGTTGGAATAGAGGCTCCATTATTGAGTATAGTGATATTATGATCATCCATAACATTATAGGAGGTGCAAAATAATGAGCAGGTGGACATGTACTGCTGGTTTATTGGGAAAGCAGGCCACTTATAAAGCAGCGTGCGGACGTCATACAAAGGCATACAATAGGATACAGGTGACCCGAGGTCGTGTTCTTAATGTGACACATGACAGGTAAATACAAATCACATGAAAAGTTAAATTACAAGAATTGACACAGTAATACTCTGACACATGTACAAAATAAACAGGCATAAATAAATCAGTAATAGATATGTATTTACATAGGAGGAGCTGAAGGAGGAAGATCTCCCTTGACAGGCTTATCTCTGACTGCCTGCCGCTGCCGTCCGTCTCGGGAAGGGTGAGGAGGTCCTGGATCACACCCCACGTCTCCAGGAGGTACTGGTCATGTCGAGGGTTGTTCACGAGGCCAAGGGCGCGGGCAGCCCTCTTGGAGGCCGGCAGGAAGCAGGTCTTGACGAGAGAGGTTTTCAGCTTTTTGGTAGGTGACGGGACGTGCAGCAGACACCCACGGGACGAGCTTCCTGTAGACCTCTTCCGGGAGGGCGTTGATCACGGTGTCTGCCTGCAGCACCTCGTCGGCGAGGGTGGACTTAGTTTGTTCCATCAGTACGGGCATTGTGTGCGGGGAGCAGGTACTGGCATGGAGGAGCACGAGCCTTAAATACAGAAACCTCTCGGGTTGTGCATGAGGGAGATGTCCGAGTCCAATATTTATTAATTGTATGTGGGAGGGAATGTCCGTGTCCATCCTCACTATTGTCCTCTTACTTGGAGTGGGTTACTTGCGTCAATACGCACTTGGGAGCGCGTCGTGTGGGTCCGCTAATGACGCTGGTGATCTGCCAGCAAGAATCAGCACACCCGAACGCTTTAAGGCGCCGTTTTTAGTCCGTTAGGGGCGTGGGGTAGTTCATGGAGCCAAGACTTTTCGCCGTGAGTCGCTTGGCTCCAGGAACCACTCCATGGTCACCACTATAAGAGGTGCAAAATAATGAGCAGGTGGACATGTACTGCTGGTTTATTGGGAAAGCAGGCCGCTTATAAAGCAGCGTGCGGACGTCATACAAAGGCATACAATAGGATACAGGTGACCCGAGGTCAAGTGTTCTTAATGTGACACAGGACAGGTAAATACAAATAACATGAAAAGTTAAATTACAAGAATTGACACCGTAATACTCTGACACATGTACAAAATAAACAGGCATAAATAAATCAGTAATAGATACGAATTTGCATAAATAAAAATTTGGCTGTTTAGCGTGACCCAGGCTAGTAGGAAAGGCACCGTAGAAAATGGGAGGTTCACCATAAAACACCCACTGAGTGGGGACTTTACAACATCCTCCAGCATCCTACCCTTGGCATCTGTCGTGTTCCCACCCCATATGGGGTTGTGAGCATTAAAATCACCAAGGAGGAGGAAAGGAGTAGTAAGCTGATTGATCAGTAAATGAATATCATTGTAAGTGAAATCCAAATCAGGAGGAAGATAGATGGAGCAAACTGTAATTTGCTTGTCTAAAATGAAAGTTAATGCTACAGCTTGGAGATGAGTATTATTTGATAGCAAGGAGTGTTGCAACGACTTGTGCACAAAATTGCTGCACCTCCCTTAGCTCTATCTCCGATTGGAGGTGGAGAATTATATATGCTGTAATTTAACCCAGGATTATATTGTATGCTTCCAAGTTTAGTTTCCTGGAGAGACACAATGCCTGGGCTACGGTCATGGAGCAGTACCTTCAGCTCTTCATTTCGAGCCCTAAGACCTCTATAGTTCCGTTGTAGTATTGATGTGAAATCTATTTTTTGGGTTTGGTGGAAGACCCTTTGAATGGAACCTTCTCATTTACTCTCTTTTGTTTATAACTATTATCAAGAGATAATTTGGAAAGGACTGGTCTTCACAGGTTTGGTTTATTATCTGTTGATTTACTGATGTCATTTTGTTTCCCTTTCTTGTCAATTTGTTTAAATTCAGGTTGAGGTTCTTGCATCAAGCTTAGTACTTCATACCCATTACTAAGTGATGCATGTTTAATTGGAGGAGAGGATGAGAGGGAACGTCTCCTCTTTTGGTGCTTTTGCTCCTCAGTCTTCATTAAATCAGGCAGAGACTCTGCCTGAGACAATTCCAAGGTGGTTGGGATAAGTGCCATCTTATCCTCCTTGGAGGCTTGTGCTCTAGCCTCAACAGGCCGAGCACCTGGCCCAGATGGCTGGGCCACTACCACAGGGGTTGATGCACCTGCTATATTAAAGGGTGCTGCCACTGCACCCCTAGTGGTAGATAGGGGTAGTGGCTTAAGAACTTCATCATAGCTCCTAGCCTGTTGAACTAATTGTCTTTTTGCAAAACCAATACTTATATGCTCTGCATTGGCTTTATTTAGTGCAGACAGTTCAAATTTGTAAATTTCATAATTTTTATTGGATTTATGTTCCAGTTGACAATGAACACATTTTGCTTTTCTATTGCATTCACCATGATGGACACCAGAGTAGTTTATACAAATTTTAGCATTTTTGCAATTTTTTGATGGGTGGCCAAACTTAAAGCAACAATAGCACTGCAATAGTCTTTACTGGAAAGAACGTACTTGTACCCTTTCATTTGCAAATATGACATGAGAAGGTACTTCAGAGTCTACAACGGTTAAAATGATCATGTTGGCAATAGCTGCCTTTTTCACTCTCCAAACTGAACTGGGGCTCATTTCTAGAATTTCTTCTTCTGTCATGTCGTATGGGTCTTTATCAAACGTACTCCTCTCCCATAACTAAAGCTTAAGTGGGGCTTGATCTTCGTAATCATTTCATCATTTTTATGTCCAAAAAGGTCAGCATATATGTTTGGGTTGTGGATTTGGCATGAATAAGAACAGTGTTCTTCCCAAAACGAGAAATATCACCAGTCTTTATTCCTCCCAACTTTTTCTGAGGAAACATGCAAAATTTTATAGTAATAAATTTCCACCTTGGCCGAAGCTACCACCCACATAGGAGGTTTAGGAGTCCTTACTTCTGTATTGTGGTTTCTCTCTGGTTTATCTTGAGCCCATTTAGATGGTACATAAACATCCATGTCTTTGGGAACTTTGTCTGTTAAGGCTCCTCGTACTGTAACTTGACCTATTTGTATGGCACTTATCATACTACTAGCCTTTTGAGCCTCATCATGGCTACTGAAGGTAACCCACACTTTGTTCATGAAACTTACCTGTCAGATATATATACAGCTGTATTTCTCCAAATCCGACAGAATTTCAAAACTGTGCAGCACACGTGAGTGTGGCCAGGTGGTTAGTACTCATTCCCGCCGCTGGGTGGCGGGAATCGGGAACCATTCCCATTTTCTATTCAGATTTTCTCTGTCGCCGGTACTTGTTAACATCTGTTTACAGTACCTCCGCCTCTGGATTTCGTTAACTTGCATAGTTTTCCACTTGAGTATTCTATTGACTTTTGGTTTTTGACTTTGGCTTGTGGATTGGCATACGCTTTTTGTGGACTGTTTATGATTTTGCTTTTGACTGCTTTTTGAATGATGTCTGGTACTAGTTCTGCTAGCTTTTCGAGTATGTTGTGTGAGTGAGTGCAAGGTGAGGCTACCGAAGGCTTCAGTAGACCCTCACTCGGTTTGCATGAGGTGTAGGGGCATGTATGTTTGATCAATGATCGCTGCAAAGAGTGTGAGCCTTTGTCTGATGCGAGCTGGAAATTGTATGATTCCTATGTTCGTAAGTTAGAGCGTGACAGGATCAGGAGGTCTTCCTCCAGGAGTGTGTGTAAGAGTCAGGGTTCTATTTCTTCACCTGATAACCCCAATGTAGACATTGTTGTACCTGTCCCTGTGGTTTTGCCTTCGGGCCCTGAGGTTGTGTCTGGGGGGTTTGGCCCTGACGGAGATCATGAACACCATCCGTGCTCTAGAAAACAAAGTGTCTTCGCTTCAAAGTGCTGTGCAGTGTAGTGTTCCCCTAGTGTCGTGGAGGGGCGTCAGATCGGCCCCATAATGCTTCTAGGCCTGGACCTCTGTCAGACTCCCAGGACTCAGGGAGAAGGCATGTCGAAAGCCGTAACAAGAGGGTTACGGGGGCTTCCCACCGATCTGACGTCCCTTCGGCAGTTCCTGTTGTCACTTCCCAGGCTGCCAAGGATCGTGCTTCGCTCGTATTCTAAGGACTGCTTTTCGTCCTCCGAGGCGTCCTCCCTCGTAGGGGTTGGAATTCTCGCAAGGACTCTCGCCCACTGAAGAGGAGCTTTGGAGAGATGACGCTTCACGTCAGTTTTCTCCCGTCTGTGCGGGATTTTGAAGCTTTCCCACCACAGAAGAGGACCACGTCGTCGTCAGAGGAGGACGTTTGAAAGCGCCCCCAGTCGCTCTAAGGAGAGAGCTGTTCTTGCTCCTGTGAGGAAGAAGAAGGCGTCCCCTCGCCCCTCTTCTTCCAGGCTCTCCTCTCTCCTCCTGGATATGAGACCTCTCCCTTCCAAGAGTATCTTCTGAGATATGCAGCGTCAGTTGGCCTCTCTTCTGGCCGAGAAGGAATCAGAACCACGTAGTCGCAAGGACTTGAGGCTTCCCATTAAAGAAGTCCAGGAAGTCCCCGTCTCCTGCTCCTTTTCTTCGTCTCCATCTCCTGCTTCTTCGCCCTGTCGTCCTCACAGCTCACGAGTTCCTTTTTCGTGACTCTCGTCATCATCACGACGCCTGGATCAAGCAGCTATCCAGGACTCTTCATTAGCTGCTCGTCAGGGCGCTCTCTCGCTGCTGCACAGGACGTTCGGCAGGACGCTCAGCATGGCTAAATAAATCTTCCGTTGGGCTCCCGATCGGATGCTCTTCAGGACGCTCGCCAGGACGCTCGCCAGGACGCCTCTTTAGTCGCTCGCCGGGACGCTCCAGAGCATTCTGATCCTGCAGGGAAAAGTAGATCCCTCTTCCGTATCGGACCTCAAGGCCTTCGTTCCCCGAAAGCTGTTTGTGATTCTTCGTGGTTCGCCCTTTCATGAAGGGAGAAGTTATCTGGCGATTCTGAGCCTGCGGGTTTTGATCAACCTTCTGCTTCTCGTCTTCCGACTACCAGGTGTTAACCGGCCTTCTGAAGGACTTATTCGGCGATAAGTTTAAACCTCTGCTCCTCTCTCTCCTCCTTCGCAGCTTGCCTCTTCCAAAGCGAGAGAGCTTCCCATTTTGTGAAGATGACTTCTTCACTGGCTACGAAGAGGGCCTTCAAGAAGGTTAACGCCTGGATGGAGGAACGGAAGACCCAGGGCAAGACTTCTTTGCCCTTCCTCCTTCTAAGCTTTTCAGGTAAGGCGGGCATGTGGTATGAGACAGGTGAGGATCGTCAGTTCTCGTGTTCCTTCTTCGTCTCAAGGAGATTTAACCAGCCTTGTCGATGCTTCCAGGAGGTCCCTGCTGTCTACTGCTAAGGTTTCCTGGACTATGTCAGAGACCGACCATCATCTGAAGGGACTCTTCCGTTCTATGGAAGTTTTTCAACTTCTTAGACTGGTGCTTGGGTGCTTTGGATCTCAAGCTTGAAGCCCCGACTCGATCAGCCTGGGGAGCTATCCAGTGTTTTTAACTTGCATGGATAAGGCCGTCAGGGATGGCTCTGAGAACTGGCCTCCATTTTTTGTACAGGTCTTTTGAAGAAGAGGGCCTTGTACTGCAATTTCACCTCAAGTCAGTTTCCTATCGTCACAAGGGCTGAATTATTGTTTGCCCCTTTGTCCAGCCATCTCTTCCCCAGCCTTTAATCAAGGATCTTGCTTCCAGTCTTAAGGAGAAGGCAACGCAGGGACCTATTGGCCCATTCGTCTGGACGATCCTTCAGTCCCTTCTACGTCTTCGTCAGTTCTTTCCTCCAAGAAGAAACAGCCCTTTCGTGGAGGAGCTTCTTCCTCGAAATCGACTCCACGAGGAGAGGTTATTCCAGAGGAGCAGCCCCATCGAAGCCCAGGGGCAAAAGTGATCATCAACTCCTCCAGACACCTGTGGGAGCCAGGCTACTTTCATTTGCGGGAGCCTGGAGAGCGAAAGGAGCGGACTCTTGGTCCGTCAATAGTTCTAGAGAAAGGCTACAAGATCCCTTTCTCGATTCGCCACCCCTTTGTACGTCACCCAAGGATCTGTCGCCCTCCTACCATTGGGAAAAACAACAGATCCTTTTTAGATCTTTTGGAGCAGATGCTCGTAAAAAGAGCTGTGGAGCCAGTTCAGGATCTATCCTCTCCAGGGTTCTACAACCGACTGTTCTTAGTCCCGAAACAGTCAGGGTGGGTGGAGACCTGTACTGGACGTAAGCAGGCTGAACCGCTTTTCATTGTCAAAGAGAAGTTCAAGATGGAAACGTCACAATCTGTTCTCGGAGCGCTAAGACCAGGAGATTGGATGGTCTCTCTGGACTTACAAGATGCTTACTTCCACGTTCCCATACATCCTCAGTCAAGACAGTACCTGAGGTTTGTACTGGGGGGAAGAGTCTTCCAATTCCGGGCTCTTTGCTTTGGTCTCAGCACAGCTCCCATGGTATTCACAGTGATCATGAGAAATGTGGCGAGGTGGCTTCACTTGGCGGGGATCCGGCGTTTAAAGCTTTACCTGGACGATTGGCTCATTCGAGCTTCTTCCCAAGCTCAGTGTCTGGAGGACCTAATTTCGACATTGAGTTGACGAAGTCCCTGGGACTTCTAGTCAACAAAAGAAAAAATTTCCCATCTGATCCCGACTCAGTCCATCGTCTATCTGGGGATTCAGATGGATTCAGTGGCTTTTCGAGCGTATCCATCCCTAGAACGTCAACAACATTGCTTGAAAAAGTTTCGTCTCTCCTGGGGAAGGAAACATGCTCGGTGAGGGAATGGATGAGTTTGCTGGGGACCATTTCCTCGCTGGAGAAGTTTGTTTCCCTGGGAAGACTTCATCTCAGGCCACTCCAGTTTTTCCTAGCGGAGAACTGGATGAACAAGGAGGACCTGGAAGAGACCTTGAAGATCTTTCCGTCTGTCAAGACTCACCTGAGGTGGTGGCTCGACCCCTTGTTTTGTGGCAGGAGGCGTTTCCCTCGTCTTCAGAGCCCGACCTAGTGTTGTTTTCCGACGCGTCCAGGGAAGGATGGGGAGCAACACTAGGAGGGGAAGAAGTGTCAGGCACCTGGAGAGGGGAACAGGTGTCCTGGCACATCAATCTCAAAGAATTAGGAGCTATCCATCTAGCCCTCAATTCTTCGAGGATCGTGTGTCAGGCAGAGTTGTTCAGGTGAATTCCGACAACACCACAGCCTTAGCTTACCTCAAGAAGCAGGGGTACTCATTCCGTTCCCTGTTCAACTTGGCAAAGGAGATCCTGCTTTGGACTCATGCTCGGGGGATCACGATTCTCACAAGGTTCATCGCGGGCGTAGAGAATATCCGTGCGGACCTTCTCAGTCGGCAGCATCAACTTCTGCCGACAGAATGGACCCTTCACGAGGAGGTGTGTCTGGATCTGTGGAAGTTATGGGGGACGTCCCCTTCGTAGACCTCTTTGCACGTCCAGAACAAAGAGGCTTCCTCTTTATTGCTCCCCTGTCTTAGATCCGGGAGCCTTAGCAGTAGATGCCCTCCTCTGGGACTGGAAAGGCCTAGATCTTTGTATGCTTTTCCTCCTTCAAGATCCTGGGAGAAGTGATCAGGAAATTCTCAGCGTCGGAAGGAACAAGGATGACTTTAATAGCCCCCTTTTGGCCAGCAGCGGATTGGTTCACAGAGGTCATGACCTTCCTAGTGGACTTCCCAAGGACACTCCCCTGAGAGTAGATCTTCTCAGGCAGCCCCATTTCCTAAGATTCCACAAAAACCTCCCGCTCTGAGTCTAACTGCATTCAGACTATCTCGAAGTTGGCAAGAGCGAGGGGGTTTTCGAGAGCAGTGGCAAAGGCTATCGCCAGTGCCAGACGACCCTCTTCTATTTCAGTCTATCAATCGAAGTGGGCCAATTTTAGGAGATGGTGCAAGAGCAGCGGGATTTCCTCGACCACGACCTCTGTGCCCCAAATAGCGGACTTCCTTCTTATCTCAGGAGAAAGAAAAACTGGCAGTCTCTACCATTAAAGGCTATAAAAGTATGCTGTCGGCAGTCTTCCGACACAGGGGCCTTGACTTAGCCGACAACAAGGATCTCCACGATCTCTTGAGATCCTTTGAAACTGTTAAGGTTCCTAGGCCCATGACTCCTCCTTGAACCTAGATGTGGTCCTAAAATTTCTTATGTCAAGTCCTTTTGAACCTATGTCTTCTGCTTCTCTCAAGAACGTGACTAGAAAGGCAATTTTCCTAACCTCTCTGGCGACAGCGAAGAGGGTTAGTGAAGTTCAGGCTATTAGCAAACACATTGGCTTTAGGGGTCCTAATGCCGTTTGCTCCTAAGTCCATTTTTTCTTGCCAAAAATGAAAATCCTTCAAACCCGTGGCCCAAGACGTTTGAAATCAAGGGTTTGACTAGATTCTTGGACAAGAATCAGAGAGAGTCTTGTGCCCTGTCAGGGCTCTCAAATTCTACTTAGCCAGGACGAAGAAAGCCGAGGCCCATCGGACAATCTGTGGTGTTCGGTTAGAAGACCTGACTTACCTATGTCCAAGAATGCTCTGTCATTCTTTTTAAGAAGTACCATCAAAGAGGCTCATTCTTCCTGCCAAGAAGAGGACATGAGGCTTCTTAAAGTGAAAGCTCACGAAGTGAGAGCCATCGCGACTTCGGTGGCTTTCCAGAAGAATATGTCTCTTAACGATCTTCTGGGTACCACCTTCTGGCGGAGTAATTCAGTTTTCGCCGCATTACTTACGAGATGTGAAGTCAACTTTTGAGGACTGTTCTTCGCTGGGACCATACGTTTCCGCAGACACAATGTTGGGAGAAGAGGGCAATACTCATCCTATCCTTTAGGGGTTAGGTGGTATTTTTAATCTTGGTTTTTGTATTTTGGTTGTTGGGTGGCCACCGATGTGGACGTCCCAATCTTTAGCCTATATTAGGTTCAATGGCTTAGTTAGGCTCGGTCAGGTGGTTGGTTGTTGCTCTTTTCCTCTCAGTATGGTCATATGATCTAGTCCCATTGTGGTCTCGCCCCTGTGGACAGGTCATCATCTAGATCTCACCAGCTTTATAGGTCCCTACCTTGCTGGAGAATCTAGTAAAGCAGAAGCAGGCTTGGGTGACAGTAACCTCGAAGTCAGCTATGCTAACAGGTATGGAACCAAGGCGTCAATCGCCTACATCTATTTGTTTCCTAAATCCTATTCTGTCTCTACCCACCTCCAATGGTGGGATTCAGCTGTATATATATCTGACAGGTAAGTTTCATGAACAAAATGATATTTTAATGATAAAATAAAGTTTGTTCATACTTTACCTGGCAGATATATAAATTATAGTGCCCACCCACCTCCCCTCAGGAGACAGTGGCACTAGAAAATCTGAATAGAAAATGGGAATGGTTCCCGATTCCGCCACCCAGCGGCGGGAATGAGTACTAACCACCTGGCCACACTGCGTGTGCCGCAAGTTTTGAAATTCTGTCGGATTTCGGAGAAATACAGCTGTATATATATCTGCCAGGTAAGTATGAACAAACTTTATTTTATCATTAAAATATCATTTCCCATCTAGATTCAATATCAATAAAGTTCATCCTGATTTCTACAACAGTTCCAAATGATTTCAGAGCTGTCGAGATCATTTCATAATCACAACAGACTGGTAAGTCTTTGATATGGAGCATTCTCAAATTTTTCACACAACCTGGCTGTGTTGATTTAATTTTGGAGAAGATTTCTCAGAGCAGTCCGTGTCCTTGCTTGAAGTAGTCATCAATGAAGCATGGCTAGAGGGTCCAGTGAAAGGTAAGTCAGGAGGGGGATCAGGATATTTATTATTACTGCTTTTTGTCAATTTATTTTTGGAGAAGTCATCAATATTTGGAGAAATTTCAGTCTCCAAGGTGGGTACAGAGGTGGTCATCTGTGCCAGAAAAGCACCATCAGAGGGTCCAGGGGTACTCGAATTCTTATAAATGCTAGACGTAAAGATTTGAGAGGGGTAAAAAAATAATAATAAACCTGAAAACCTTAGAAAAGATATCATCAGCCTTTCATGGGGATTATTCTTCCACCAATGGCACAAGTGAGAACCGACTCCCAAATATGTGTGTTCCTACCCTACCCCATAGGGAATGGCACAACACGATTATAGTGACCCAAGTGTAAGCCAAACCTGCTTGCTAGGGCCGAAGGTATTATGAGAATACTATCATCCCCACTCTAATCGTACTATGGGCAAACAGGATAGAATGCCGAGAGTCCTATCCCCAAGACTGGAACCCCCTGGAATCCGTGGTCCAGCCCTAAAGAATAGTTCCACCTGATATCTCTCAGGTCCAAACATTATCAGGTAGCTGATGGTCCTACCACAGTTCCCACTACTGTATTTAGCTTCAGATATAAACCCAATCCCAGTTATATCTTTTCCTGTTTATCAGGTCCAATAAATTTTAGCAAAAGCAGAAAATTCCACAAAAATTAATTTAAAGAAATATATAATGGTCTATGGGACTCGGACTCAAACCTGGGAACAGATTCCTAGGGTTCAAGAGCCCCCTCACCACGTCAGGGTGGTCCCAAATCGAGGGGGATGGGGCCTTTGACTTCCTCTTATGCTGCCCCTTCTCGGCAAACCTCTTCCATTGCTCAGGAGACCAAGAATTACATTCTGAACAAGTATTGACTTCACTACATATATTAGCTCTGCACCTACTGCAAGTTGAATGAGGATCAGTACTCAAGGAGGCTGGGAAATGCAAACACATATAACCTCCTGCGCCTGGTTATTTCCTCCGAGTCTTGTGGGAGCCAGAACTAGAGCTTGCAGATGGATTGTGGGATTCCATGATACCCACAACACTCTCTCACAAACACACAAACCTGTACACTAAAACACAGAAGAGAAAACACGGGCATAGAAAAAAGACCAACTTTAGGGAGGAGAGAAAGAACAAGGCGTCCTCACTCAAAGGCTGTAGAAAAATAACTGAGACATCACGATATCAAGCTTGGGTCAGTGGTGTCACCTACCTTGTTCGTGACAGATGCCAGAGGCCACCAATTCCTTGCATATACAATTATATTTTATGTTTACCGGTTTCCAGTTCGCGCCAGATGATTTATCCTATGTTAAGACCCAGATTTGTTCCATGTATGAACAATGACAAACTTTAAATCAATTTGTATTTTTCATAACTAACAAACCTAAGGTCTTTATGTGAAGGGATTTCTCAATCCCTAGCTGGAGTCCAGTTATTAATAGAACAGGGTTTTGGTGGTAACTGGAGATAGCCAATGGGGAAAGAGGTGGGCGGAGCCTGACCTGGTTTCCCCATAGTTAATGTTGTGATGCTTCAGTTTTCTTCCAGCCCCGGTAAGTGTATGAGGGGTGCCTCGAGGTGGGCCATGTACATGAAGACCTCAGGTTTGTCAGTTATGAAAAATACAAATTGATTTAAAATTTGTCATTTATTCAGTATACAGAACAAACCCCTGGTCTTAACATAAGGGGAGACTTGCTTTTGGTGGGAGGATAAAGTAGGTTTTAGAACTGACTGGTGGTTCAGCAAAAAACTCACATTAGCTACCAACCTTGTTTTGTTGCCAGTTTCTCCCTCCCCTTGTAGGATAGAGGAAAGGACTTGCTTCTACTAAGGAATTTGTATTGTGTAGGAACAATCAAATATGACAAACAGAATGGGTGCTCACTCACCTGTATCTAACCAGTTCCAGTGATGGTTTAATTCTCTCCGCTGCCCACCAGTAGAGGAGGAAAAGAAAAGAGAAAGGAAGGCCAGTCATCCCATTCACCCTCCCTTTCATAACCAACATCTTAGGTAAGACACAAAATGTCCTGCTAGGGGCACTGGTTGAGCTACACAACTTGAGCAGCCACCACCGGTCTCAAGGAAAAGGTGTCCAAGGACCTATGAGCAACATCCCACAGAGAGCCAAGTACCAGCCTTCAGTATCCTATGAACCTTACATGCATGTTTTGGCATCTGCATGTGAAGAGGTACTGTATGCGTGTTTAATCACTTCACATAGCCAAAAGGAGATGGTATGCTTGGACACTACTTTCTTGTTCCATCTTGTGCTAACAAAAAGTCTTCAACATTCAGGTCTGAGATGTCAAGTCCTTTTTAGATAGCTATGCAGTACCCTGACTGGAGATAAAAGTAATTCGTCTGGGTTGTTACCAACAAAATCTCCAAGGGAGGGGATCAAGAATGACTAGAGCCTGTCATTGTGAATCAATGGATTTTGAGTCTTTATCTACGAATTCCAGGACAGATTCAAAGGTTACAAAAAAAAAAAAAAATCCATGAGGTTCACTTACTCTCTCTGATAAAGCCAAGGTCAGTAAGAAGACTGTTTTGAGAGTTAAATTTCTGTCTGATGAACCCTGTAAGGGTTCATATGGAGCACGAGTGAGGCTGCTAAGTACCAGGGTCAAATCCCAATTAGGAGGCTTATGATCTCTCGGGGACTATTCAAAACTTTAAGAAGAATACAGATTTCCCAGGAGGCAGAAAGGTCTACATACACCTTTCCAACACAGATCTAATCCTAGAGCAGCTCCATAGCCCTTGATTGCTGACACAGAGAGTAGCTTCTCCCTACGGAGGAAGTCCGCTACTTGTTGAAAAGAAGTTCTGACTGGAGAGAAACCCTGTTGACGACACCAACCACAGTAGACAGGACATTTTCCCTGGTGCTCGGCTGTAGATGACCTTCTGAGATAGCCAGACATCTGTGTCTGCTCTGCAAGAAAAGCCTTTCACTTACTGGAGATACTATTTAGTCTCCAGCCATGAAGAGATGGGGATGCTACTGATTGGTGGAACCTCTCGATGTGAGGTTGGCAAAAATGGATGTGCCAGGGGAGAATCTCCCTAAGTGCCTTGGTCAGCAGAGCTAGAAGATTGGGGTACCACTCTGCATGTGGCCTCAAGGGTGCCACTAGGGTCATCCCGAGGTTCTGAGAAGTCATTACCCTGTTGATTACTTGACGGATCAGGCCAAAGGGGGAAAGGGGTAAACATCCAGGTTGTCCAAAGGGTGTTGCAGGGTGTTTTCTGCTGCGGCCCAGGGATCTGGAACAATCAAACAAAAATGACATTTTTATGATCTGATGTTTCAACAATCAAACAAAATAAACTTTGTTTGGAACGCCCGAGAATGAAACTGACCTGGGTTTATGGGTTTTTGTATCTGGTTGCATTTTAAAGAGATAAAAGCTTTTACAGTGTTTTGGTAAGTATAATGAAACATCTACTGCTGGCCTTCCTCACAGATAGAATAGCCTTTATTTCCAGATGAAGAGACCACTCTGTTCCCCGTTCTTGACCCCGACGACTCCGCTTGTCTGCCACGTTCCTCATGCCTGGAATGTATCTGGCCGAGAGATCCACTGCGTGAGTCACCGCCCACTGGTGTAATTTTACTGAAAATTCGTGAAGTTGATGGGAAATCCAGCAAAGGTGTCCCCAAAACTTGCTGAAGGGCCTGTCAGGCACTTAAATGAAGGGGCTACTCCAAAACTTCCAAGGAAGGCTCTGATGGGCCCAAGTCCGGAAGCTGCAAGTTTCTCCTTAACTCCTCCCTCAAAGAAACTATGACCAACCACCTGTCTGGATAATGAGAAATAGGGCCAGGCAATATCCCCAGGCAGACACAGCTACCACAGTTCTGGTGAAGACCCGAAAGCTTTACACAGTATGAAACAAAAGGCAAGTAACTGGAGCACATGATCCCAGCCAAGGAAGCATGGAAACTTCCTAGAGAGTGGTGATTAGGAATGTGGAAGCATGCATCCCCAAGGTCTATTGAAACAAGGAAATCCTCTGTGTGAATGGATCTCAGTACAGGCTCCACCATCTCCAACCAAAAGGGAGTCAAGAGATGTTAACCCTTTAACGCCGAAGCCCTATTTTCAAAAACGTTTCCTGTATGCCGGCGGCCTCCGAGAGGTAGCACGCTGCAAGCGGAAAAAAGTTTTTTCAAAAATCACAGCGCTTAGTTTTCAAAATTAAGAGTTCATTTTTGGCTCCTTTTTTCTCATTGCCTGAAGTTTAGTATGCAACCATCAGAAATAAAAAAATATATCATTATCATATATAAATATTGGAATATATGACAGCAAAAAAAAAAACTCGTATATAATTGTATACAAATCGCGCTGTAAGGAAAACGGTTGAAGCTAACGAGTTAATTTTTTTTAGTTGTATTGTACACTAAATTGCGATAATTTTGGTATATAACAGATTGTAAAACGATTGAAGCAACACAGAGAAAATATCACAAAATGATGCATGAATTCGTAACGCGCGGACGTAAAAAAGTTTTTTAAAAAATTCACCAAAAATCAAAATATTGTGCTAGAGACTTTCCAATTGTGCCAAAATGAAGGAAATTGATTGAATATTACTAGGCTGTAAGTTTTTTAGCTTACAATTGCATTTTTGAACCATTTCGATCGAGTTAAAGTTGACCAAAGGTTGATTTTTTCTATTTATCGTTATTTCGATGTAAATATAAAAAAACTGTGAAGAGCTAAAGGAATGATATATTTTTTGTTGTATTCTACATGAAATTGCACACATTTTGATGTATAACACTTTATGTAATGAATAATATGAAATGGCAGAAAAATTACGGCACGCTGACGCAAGAAATGACAGGATTTTCAGCGGAGTCCTTGCAAGGAGTGAAGGAAAATTTTTTTTTTAAAAATTCACCAAAAATCTAAATAATGTGCTAGAGACTTTCCGTTTGTTGCAAAATGAAGGTAAATGATTGATTGTTACTCGAATGTAATAATTATGGCTTACGGATGCGTTTTTCTATCATTTCGGTCGAATCAAAGTTGACCGAATGTTAAAATTTTGTCAGTTATCGTGATTTCGATGTAAAATATTAAAAACTGTGAAGAGCTAAAGGAATGATATATTTTTTGTTGTATTCTAAATGAAATTTCGCACATTTTGATGTATAACACTTTATGTAATGAATAATATGAAACAACGAAAAATTACGGCAAGCTGACGCAAGAAATGACAGGATTTTCAGGGAGTTCGCATGCGGAGCGGGGAAAATTTTTTTTCAAAAATTCACCAAAATTCTAAATGTGCTAGAGACTTTCCAGTTTGTTGCAAAATGAAGGTAAATGATTGATTGTTACTCGAATGTAATAATTATGGCTTACGGATGCGTTTTTCGATCATTTCGGTCGAGTCAAAATTTGACCGAATGTTAAAATTTTGTCAGTTATCGTGATTTCGATGTAAATATTAAAACACTGTGAAGAGCTAAAGGAATGATATATTTTTGTTGTATTCTACATGAAATTGCGCACATTTTGATGTATAACACTTTATGTAACGAATAATATGAAATGGCGAAAAAATTACGGCAAGCTGACGCAAGAAATGACAGGATTTTCAGCGGAGTTCGCGCGCGCGGAGCGGAGGAAAATTTTTTTTTAAAAATTCACCAAAATTCTAAATATTGTGCTAGAGACTTTCCGTTTGTTGCAAAATGAAGGTAAATGATTGATTGTTACTCGAATGTAATAATTATGGCTTACGGATGCGTTTTTCGATCATTTCGGTCAAGTCAAAGTTGACCGAATGTTAAAATTCACTTTGGTTGCTGGGTTCTTCTCCAGCATCCCATTCTAAAACTCGCCTCACACGCTCACTTCCGACAGGCAGTATGCGCCTTTCACGGTCCTGACTCCTTTGTGACATATCTACAAACGTCCTGTTGCAGCATGAATACGCAAACACTCGCCAAAGTTCTGCAAAACACGCCTGCGTCAAAAATATTGCTCCCGCAAGGTCCGACGCTGATGCTATCTGGCGTGAGTAGGAGGGAATTCGGCGCATGCGCCGTCTGGGTGATGCTCAAAAACAACACAACACCTGGATCCGTGAACTCCCAGCATCCGCCAAGGCGCGTGATTTGAAATCTTCCGCAAACTAGGCCTATAATTATTTTTCCGCGAATATTTAAAAAAAGCATTTTCAGTCGACGTTTGCAACGTCCACTCGGCATTCAACAGACAATTTTTGACGACGTTTAAAACGTCCAACAGGCGTTTAAGGGTTAATATATGTGAAATCCAAAATTGGTCTCCAACCTTCAAAAAACTTTGGAATGAGGAAGAGTAGACAAAAATCCCCACTTCATCAAATCTCCTTGATGGCACCCTTTTGCAACATGGGGCCCAGATCATTACTGGATTGAGGTTAAAAGGTTTTGAAGACAATTGGTTAAGACACTGGGGGGAGACATATATCCGGAAAAGGCATTAGCTGTTGCAGCAAACCTCCAGGACCCAAGGTTCTGCACTGATGAACTCCCATACCCCAAAAAACTTCTGAAAGCAGGCCCAGACCAACAAACTATGGATATTTGATGGTTAATGGATTAGTCTGAACAACCTGTCCCTAATTGTTTCAAGAGATTTCCCCCTTGTCACAAAATAAGAATTTCTATGTTGGCCTTTGCTGCTTTATCAGTCAGTATCTTCATTAATTTTAATACCTTCCTGAGCAGGAATCAAGCAGAGTTCATCACAACCACAACCTTCATGTGGCTAATGGGTACAGTACTCAACAAGAAGTGTTGAGTACATTAGTGAAAGTAACAAGTTTGAAAAGCATATGGACACATTATACTACAGACTGAAAGTTAACATAAATATAACTCCAGTGGCAGAATATTGACATTATATGGCTCTCTTCCACATAAAAACCAGTAGTTTGTAATAGTTACAGAGGTAAATGAAAAAAACCACCTATGGTATAAAATATATTATCTAAAGTAATACAGAATGCAAACATACATACACCATTTATACATAATATATGGTCAAATCGATAAGCAGCTATGCATTGGTAAAAAGTGGACTTTGTGATAAACTTCACTGTCTGGCAAGGTTCCCACACTGATTTCTATGACAGGGAATAGTCTCACATTTTCACAAATTTCTTGACTGCACACAGCCACTTTATGGACCAGTATAATGACTGATCACACTATTAAAAAATAATTAACTAATGAGCTTGTAAAGAAAAGTTTAAAAACACCATTTTAAATCCTCC
Organism: Macrobrachium rosenbergii; assembly: GCF_040412425.1. NCBI lineage: Eukaryota > Metazoa > Arthropoda > Malacostraca > Decapoda > Palaemonidae > Macrobrachium > Macrobrachium rosenbergii. Next base: position 4,231,389 of record NC_089798.1, read on the forward strand.
TTTTCACTGTTTATGTCTTCTGCCTTCCTGCATGACGCTGTAGGAATAAAGACTACAAAAGACAAGAGAAGAGAAGAGTACAATGTACAAAGTTGAAGGAAAGGAAAATAAATAAATTCTAAAAAGATACAAAAAGTGAACTGAATGGAATTTAAGACCTCATCAATAAAAACAACAAATACACACAGAATACAATCTATCAAAACTAAAAGCAGATCTTGAAAAATTTTACAATAGAGAGGCAGAATGAAGGACGGATGTGGCTACAAAACTCTATACATAAAACAAACATGGAAGTTTTCCATACAATATTTAAATCGTAACTGCTGCTCACAGATGGAAAAGATCAACCCCACCCTAGACTAGCAATTTAGATGAATTTGAATATATTAGTCAAAAGGAGGCCATACTGCTTAAGTTAAATTCTGCCCATTTCAAAATACTGGAGAGTTGCTTATATTTTGAGATTCTGAAAGAATGGTACAGTATTCCCAATATCAATTTTATATTTCTTAAAATCTTGACTTGGCCAACAACAATAAAATATAAATTTTCATAATCAAATTGATTATCTGGACACTTACCTACTGTTAATATAGCTTACAGTATACCTCCTCACCCACTGCTACAGAAAAATAAGCTACTCTTCTCAGTAAGTAAGGTTTATGCAAAATAATACTGTTCTCAAGATATAGTCCTCTATATTAATTGTACAGAAGATTATGTCAACAGAAATTTTTGTGAAAAGAAAAAATTGCCAGTACTAATATCTAATAAAGCTTTTGCTTATACTTAATCAGGTAAGAGAGAATACAACTACCATTTACTGAGATGGAAATAAAGGCAAGTCAAAATTAAATTAATAAAAAAAAACACTTGAGCAATCAACAGAAAAATGAGCAGTAATTTGAAAAATAAAACATAATGCTTGCAGTTCTACCAAATTTCATGTCTGAATGAAATTCACTGGTCACAATACTAAGATATAACCTGTAAAAAAGTATACAGCTTGACTTAATACATGCCACACAATGCTGGACTTTACTTAATAAAAAACTTGCATTTCTTTAACAAATGACGTTGGCACAAGTTACACAACAATTATTTAACAACACCTAAAACCAAATTCATTCTTTTTTTGGGAAAGTATCTGTAACTAAAGGCCAAGAATAAAAATACTTTCCTGAAAGTCATGCCTATATGTAAAAGGAGGCCATTATTTCAGCCGATTACATAACAAGATAGAAATTTACCTACAAGTGTCCTAGTGTACTTTTAAAAAAGTTCACCTTCTGCTTAGAAGTTTTAAAATAAATCTTGCAACAATGGCTACTTATGAAGGTTCCTGCATAACTTTGTGATCCCTGCTACTGAAAATTTTTGGAGCAACAAATGTTCCCCTAATTATTAATGTATGATAGTTATCTGCCCTACAAGGTAAAGAAATAACCTTTGAATCCATTTACTGTTAAATTCATACTACATTATTAAAAAATTATTTTACACAATAAGTTTTAAGTACATAACATTTTGTAATTTTCTAGTACTTCCGATAATTTAAAAAAAAAAAATGCTAAACTTCTTTGAATAAAACTGCCTTTTTAAGTACAGTACAGTATTGGAATCGTATAAATTTATGTAATAAATCCTCATCCTCTTTGGCTTAACTTTGTGACTGTCAAAACTATTCTTGTATGTCATATGATCACAGAACAGAAAATGTATAACAGAATTACTACTGTTGCAGCCACTAATATTGGCAAATACTGACTGAGAAAAATGACCAGTCTTCTTTCCTTTACTATGATAATCTTGGTTCATATTTTTTAAATAAAAATGTTTTAAATTCTCATTCATAAGGTCATAATTTTTTTGCTTAACTATACAGCAGGGAAGCAACTTTAGAAACAGTGTGTTTATTTTATGAAACTAATAATTTGCCCATACAGCAGTCCAATTTATTCCATTCTTCAATATCCAAATCATACAATTTTATTATCTGGCTACAACTTTACAACTAGCTTTAGTAGTCTACTTAATTTGGATGCTTATTTCAGTAATACACTTAGCACGAAATCATAATAAAATTTCATATTGAAGTATTAACCTATGAGAAGAATGTCAAAAACCCTTTTCAAATAAAATTATGATCCTCCCAAACAAACAAGTAACACATAATTTCTAAGCAGTAATTCATCAAAAATGTAATTCAAACAAAATTGCTTTGGTATCACTTATAATAACCTAAATCATTACATAAACAGCCTGGATAACTTGCTTACCCATAACTTACAAGTGTTCCTCACATATATAAAGATAACTATCATTAGCTTGTTAAGAGGAATGACAATGCAACAAAAATATTGTAATAATACTCAATAAAAATAAGCTAAAAAATGATTTACAAAGAATTTTGTAAATTATTAAAATCTTTATGCAAACATGCCTTATGTTTCTCAAACTACAGGAGTGTAGATACCTAGTACTCATGCAGGCTATTCTACTACAAAGACAATCCTAATAAATCCTAATAAAGTAGACTAAATTTCATTATACTGCTGAACTATGACTGCCATTCAGTAAAATAGCTAACCATTTTCTCATTGCACATTGTTTAGAAATTTTATTTTAATAACATTAAAACCATACAAAAGTGTATCAGTAGAACAAGCATTTTTCAAGTACATACACCTTTCTTCCAGCATATTAAAACACATGAACCCATTTACTTCATCCATGTCTAAATTCAGCACATTACCACAAAATTATGACAAGCTGCCTTGTTTGCTACATGCTTACAGCACATTTTAAACCATAAAAATTTATTCCCTTAAATTATTCATTACCACAACAAAATTATGATAACTGCAATTAAGCTGACTTATGTTGTTTATCTTCACTCACCAGAATGAAAATGTTTTGTATCATGAGATTCACAACCTCCATTTTAACATTTCAAATACAGTGTAATACTGTACTGTTGGGATTTAGAGGATTTGCTCCTCAAGGTAATGAAAACTAGAGTAGTGTGTTACTACTTACTACAAACAAGACTGGTATCTGTGTAAATACATATGTGAATATCTAACACCATAAAAATATGGGTGTATTATTTCAAATTCTTTTATGAAACCATATGAGTTCTAACAATAGTAAACAAAGATGCTTAAATTATGTCACAGTACAACTAAATATTACATACATCACTGCAGCATAAGATCACTGAAAAAATGGGTTAGGATTTATATAATCAAACAGGCAATACTACTAAAAATTGGCTGGCAGGATACTGTACAATAAATTGGCAAAAATATTACATAGATATTACACTATACATTGTACCTCTTTCTTTATACATAAAATGTCCTTTATAAAATATACATCATGAAGAGAGGTTCACTTCTGCAAGATTCTGCTTCTCCTGCTTTCCCTGAAATTCTAGATGAGATATGTGACTATGGTTCCAGGCAATGTAAAATGATGTTGGGATGAAATCCTTTCTTCTGTTTAGCCAGCAAACTATTAAATGTACATTTCCATATTCTTTTTAACTTGATGCCCTGTCATAGAATGCTGTACAGCCCAATCTGCATCTGGTGCACTGTCTGCGCCATCAGCCTCATGAGTGCGGTAATCACCTTTGTGACGGGCCATGTATCTCCCAATCAAGAACCCCATGCACAGCAATGCAATGAAAAGGATTGCCAAAACTCCTGAAACAAAAATTCCAAATAAGTTTTTATAACCATATCTCAGATTCTGCTATGATAAAAGTATATATCAAGCAAAAACTAAAATCAACTCAAGTTTTTATCAACCAACTAAAGTTTTTATCAACCACATTTTCCCTTGTGGTTGTTAAGTGTTGGCAAATACAGTCATCTTTAGCAATGACAGTAATATCTTAGATGGGATCCTACTGACAAGACTTCATCAAAATCTTATAATCCACACTTGTGGCCTTTATTTCTGATTTAAGACCTGATAATGATCATGATTACCGTTGAAGCAATGGAAGGAAAAAACAGGGAAATGGACCACTAAGCAGAAGAAATGAAGATATTTGTTACGTAGAGGAAGTAAAGCATAAGGAACAAGCACAAAAGCAATTCATATTAACATGTAGAAATACAAATTCTGGTGGCGTGGCAACAAGGAAATATGAATGGACTAAGTATAGTGGTCAAGGATGATGCAACAGATATGGAACAAATCAAAAGAAGAAAAAATAAAAAATTCAGGGAAAGCTTATATAAGATACAATGACAGAAGAGCCAAGTCAGAGGGTATACTGGTAGCAGTAGACCCGAGTGGCCACACAGGAATTGAAGAATGATTTTGAGAAAGTGATGGGTATAGAGCTTTGAACAGAAAAACCACAGGAGGTAGAAGTCCAGGAATTCTATAAGAGCTTATGATTAAGGCTGCTACACCAGTATTTAGGAAGCCCAGAGAGAAGTTCATCAAATACAAGAGTGGAAAAGGTCTAAACTGTTAGGCCATATAATGTAGATTACTGTGAGCTGATTTGATGATGAAGAACGGAAAAATGAGGAAGGAGAAAGTTAAAAAAATATACCCTGTATACACACCAAGATAAAAAAATATACCCTGTATACACACCAAAAATTGAACAAAAAAAGGGGGTACAAAAGTATTTAGAAATGTCATCAAAAAGATTTCACTACAAATTACTAATAAATGCACACAAAAGCTACAAAGGTGTGCAGCATTACTCTAGGGAGAGGATACATAGAGACCTAGCCTCGGAACGAGGATGCATAAAAGGCAGTTCAAAATAAAAGAGCCTTTAAGCTCTGGCAGAAGACAAGCAGGGGAGAGAATAGAGATATATACAATTAGAAAAGGCAAGCAAACTGATGGGTGACAGGGCAAAGATGACAATTAGGAAGAGAGGAATGAATCTTAACTCACCAAAGGAAAAAATTAAAATGTTGAAGATAGTAAACTGGCACAGAAAGATGGAAAAATGTGAAAACGGCAAAGCACATAACAGATGAAAACAAATTGTTGAGAAGGAAATTACAGAGTAATAGCATAATTTTGAACACATTCTGACACTGGCATGAGAAGAGAGACAAATAGAGAACATGAAGTTTTGAGAGGTTTTTAACTTCTAATCTGAAACTCCAATTAAGGAAGAGATAAGACTAAAAGCATGGAGAAAAAATTATTTAATTACATAGGGGTTGCAGTACACTGGGGTTATTGGAGAACACAGCAGTACACTGGAAATTATTGGAGAACACAACATGCTTGAAATGCTGTGAAAATATTGGAAAAGGTGCCACAGGAAAGGCTGAGAAAACTATTAAAATGAAAAAAAAAAAAGTCAATTAGGGTTCATCACACATCTGAAAGCTCATTCTCTATAATGAGGCAGCTACAAAAATACTGGGAGCAAGGTGTGGGACTGAACCATGTGCTGCATATCACATGAGATAATTGCTGTCACAAGAGGTACTGATCACTGCATATATACATAAAGAAAAGTTTGACATAAAAGGTTAATAAAAACTCTGATGAGATTAGAAAAGTTGCTTGAGGGAGACAAAGGGATATCATGGTTTGCAGACTTAAATATAACCATGATGAATTAAAAACATACAGTTCTTGGGTTGCATTTTGACTCTGGTTATTTAAAATATTTTTAGTCTTTAACATCTCTCTTGTTAAGTGAATGAGCAGAAGCGGAGCCTTTCTGTAAATTATTCTTTGCTGTGTATATTTCCAGTCCTTACCAAATCTAGGTTTGTCCGTTTTAATGGTTTGTAAAAACTTTGGTGCATCGTGTTTTATACCATGTGCATTTTCATTCTCTGTGGCAAATCTAGGAGTTAGTATTTTAAATTCATAAAACATTGCTGCATTTTTTGCCTTACTGTGTATAATTCCATTTTCCATGTCAAATATAAATGTTAGCTTTCTATTAATTCATAAAACTTTGGCACATTTCCTTTACTGTGTATATTTCTGTTCTCTGTGCCAAATCTAGGTGTTTAGTTCTTCATTATATGAAAAAACTTTAGTAAATATTTTTAGTGAAAATTTCTCTAATTTGTATGTTTCATTCTCTGTGCCACATCTAGGTGTGTTAGCTTTTTATTATTTCATAAAAACTTTAGTTCATTATTTTCTTTACTATGTATATTTCCAGTCTCTGCACCAAATCTAGGTGTGTTAGTTTTTACAATCTAAGTTTCTAAACCCTTTGATACTGGCACAATGATACTGTTGATGAAGCTGTCACTTCTGGTTTGATGGACAAACAAAAATTTTATCAGTGTATGCAAAATTATTTTTCTTTGGATATATCAGTTACACTTCAAGGGGAAGAGCCCTTATCCCTGACCTACTCTTGCAGTTAACAGTAATATCTACAAAAAGTGGTTGCAGAAATTTCTAAAAGGTGGAAAAGCAGAATGGAGAACAGATGACTGAAAATTAACAAAATCAAAACAAAGCTTATGGTGAATGCAAAGGAAGCAAATGAAAATGTGTAGTCTGGTAAATTTCCATTTGGATTCCATAGGAAAGGTGTGGAAGGTGAACTCTGTACTATGTACAAAATGTGACAAGGGTGTCACAAGAGACACTCAGCATTACAAAATAGCCATTGAGTATGAAAACCCAAAATGCAGAAGAGAAACAGGAAGAGAGAGAAGTGGAGAACCATGCTGTGACCAGGACAGGTCTTAAGTAAAAACCAGAAGGGTAGTAGCAACTTTGCTACCTGAAGAAAACTGGAATGGAACTGAAAGAGATAGAAAAAAGTAGCTGCAGCCCGGCTCAAATGACAGAAAATACGGAGGCTGCCTGAAGAGGTGTGAATATGGAATGCTACAATTCATGGCCAGAATGCAGTAGGAAGATGATAATGTTATGAATGAAGCAATAGCGGAGATATGGGTATCTAATGGTTGGAAAGTAAGCTACAACTTAAAAGATACAGATATTTTTGGACGCTGACAAGACAGGAGGAGGAGAAATTGGTCACGAAAGCAGTCAATATGGAAGTAGTCTTAGGGACACTGGGCTTAACCTAGTGACCGAATTCACACAAGTTGGCTGACCGGAGTGCAATGGCGTCCAAACCAGCATTCCTCTCTCTCTCAATAACCCCTCCTTTTACCCACTCTCTGTGCTGCCATGTTTCTGTATCTTTTAGGCTTAATGGGAGTGGCATGCCCAGCCGCTGCCATCTTGTGAAAGTTGCCCTGAGGCAATCCTTGTCCCATCCAAAGAAGCATGGCCCAGGGAGGACATGCATTCTGCTACTAGGGGCCATTTCAAGTGGACGCCTATTCCTGCTCTACCTCACAGAGGCCGCCATTTGCCTCGTGTCATGTGACACCAATTCTGCGACCCCAGCTCATAAAGAAGTGATCACTTTGGATACCCAAGGCAAGTCTAAAACATACACGGGAATTCGGCGGCCCTTTTTCCTTAAGATTATCCTCTATTCTTCTTACTTTTTATCCAGAAACCTTCCCAAATTCCCCCGTGGTCTCCCATGTGTATCTCTCTCTCTCTCCCTTTGTCACTATGTGTCCCATCTTGGACCCCATTCCTCTTTTCGATGCCAAAGCCTCCCACCATTTGCATGCTTAGTTAATTTCAAGATTTGAAAGTGATACCGAGGCATCTTTTTCCTGGCTGTGCCGTCCATGTGCCGCCCAATTGGTTAGAGCAATCTTAAAGCATTCGGGTGTATTTAGGGCTTTAATGCATGCTGTTCATATAGTTAATTCAACACCTCTCCCTTTCAGAGGGATGCTTTTATTGTGTGAAGTAAGACCATCTCAGATCTTACACCATTAACCATCTGTGCTCCACATGTGAAGAAACAAGGGATTTTTACCTCTCTACGGCACCGCCGAATATTTATAATTTCATTTCAATTAGCACGTGTGCCAATTGTATAACTCTTTGTGGACTATTGTTATTATTTGTTAAGTAAATGTAGTTTATCATTAAACCGAGTACAATTCCGCCTTACAGTAACTTGACGAAGGGAAAAATCAAGATTAATACTCCCTGTCTTTTCATTCTTTTCAGTTTTTGTATTATCATTTTTCTCTGTTTTTGTATTACTGCCAGCCATTTTATAGCATTCCGTTGCCAAGGTCATGGCTGGCAAGTAAAAATTGCATTTTTATAGTAAAGTTTTACATATACTTATACCAGTAATTACATAGCTATTAGTTTTCCACGTACGGCAGCCTAAATTCAAATTTCACGGGTAGCATTTCGATTGCTGTGTAGGTGCACAGTACCGGCCCATGACGGCAATACTAGGAACGACTTAGCTAACCACCTCATTCTGTTTTATGCCTAATGTCCATCAGAGGGGAGGAAGGAGGGCTCCGATCATGTAATTACTGGTTAAGTTTATATGAAACTTATTTTATTATAAAAATGTCACTTTTATATAGGTGACTTACCCAGTAATTACATAGCTAATTCCAAAATGATAGAAGGTGGGATCATGGATGTATTCTACTCCAAAACATTGTCATGTAATGAATTTGAAATGGAAAGTTGCTAGCACTGAAAACAATGTTCGTTGTTTCCTATCCATTAAGAGGACTACTGCAGGTGGATATTGCCTCTGGTTGGTGATCATCTTAACTTATAGTGGCATGGTGGTATAGCCAAGGATCACCTCCCACTCAGGGGGAACTTTGCAGCCAGGGAAGTGCTCCGATGGGTAGCACAGCATGATAGGTGCCCGCCCTTGCCCTGGGCACAGTTCCAAAATAAAAACAACCAGCTAACACTGACACCTAAACTGAAATAAAACCACAACCCAACCACCGAGAGTGGGTAGGTGCTCCAGGTACATTGTGCCCCCTGGCTCTCCAAACTCAGCACCTTACTGAAAAGGTGAAGAGATAGTAGGAGAACATCCTGTGCTTACTTCCGTGATGCCATGCCAGTCACTAAAAATGGTCTCACGATGTTGGAAATTTTGATGCTAAGCTTTCATAAAAATAGTCAGAAGCAAAGATAGCTTACACTTCCGGTAGGTCAACAGTAGAATGGACATAAAGAGCATATAGCGTCTGAAAGCTAAGTAGGTAGAAGCTGTTCTGACGTCCTTAGCTTCGCTTCAAGGTAGGCAAAATGCACTCCAAAAAAACTGAGTCTCAAAAATGAAGTCCATATAAGATGGAGGACAACACAATTAGACAGAGGGAGAGATGGGTTCTTGCCATAACTCCCCAGGTTATGGATGGTCTGATTTCTGGTTCAGCTCAGGGAATTTCTGAAAAACTCCAACTGGACAGAGAGCTCTCTATACTAATTCCGAGCTGGGGAGCGCTACTGGGCCCTTGTAGCAAGAACTGGAGCCAGACGAGCTGGGTGCCTGGCAAGCTAGGGGGTTGGGAGCTGGTGGACACTCGGAGCAGGAGTTGGCGCCAGGTTGTGGCTGGTGCCAGAAGAGCAGGGCGCCAGATGAGCTAGGAGTTCAGGAGCTGGCAGACACTCAGAGCATGAGCTGGCACCAGAGCAGCTGGGTGCCAGGTGAGCTAGGAGCTTGGAAGCTGGTGGACACTCGGAGCATGATTTGGCCTGCTGCCAGAGGAGCAGGGCACCCGTCAGGCTCGGAGTTCGGGAGCTGGCCAACACTCAGAGCATGAGCTGGCGCTGGGCTGTGGCTGGCACCAGAGGAGCTGGGGGCCAGGCGAGTTAGGATCATGAGACGTCTGGTGCTCCTGGAAGTCAAGGGAGTCCGTAACGATCTAAAAGGAGAAAGAACATATCCAGGTCTTGGATGGGGCCTTGAACTTAGCTAAAATACCCAAGGGTAACAAACAATCCAAGTCAATTTCTTCCTTGCTTGGATGGGTAAAGGACTTGAGGAGAGATGGAGATTAGGAATAAATCTAGGTCCTTGTGCTTAAACCTGAGTTAAGCATAGCTCTATGCTCCTAAATGGATGAGTACTAGAGAACCTTTACCTCCTAAGAAAAAAGATAAACTGCCATTGGGTCACAGATGTCTAAAAAGGGGAGATTAAGTGTATGAGGTAATAGTTACGGAAAATCAACCCCTTGGTCTGGTAGATGTAGCTAAAAGATTGATGTTTGCATGCCAGTCTTTGCGACACGTCTCACAACCCTTTCAACTGACAAGCCTCTGGATCGCCTGAAACCTGTTAGGGCAAGAGCGGACCACCTTGGGCGGTATCTCTTGAGGGTGGTTAATGGAGGAAAAACAGTTGGCGAAGGAACCTGGAAGGTCCACCAACAATCATCACAGATTCAGGAGTCATTCTACATAGAACAGAACAGGGCTATGAGGGTCCTCGTTATGTTACAATGAGCCTGAAACTTATTCAGGGTTTCCCTGCACCATAAGAATGTGCATGGCAAGGAGAACCAAGAAGGATTGGTCTGTATGTGGCAACTACTGCATGGACTAGAAGGTCCACAGATCCCAAGAGACCAGGGTATCAAAGGCCCACTCAGAAGGAAGGACACACTTCTGACGGCTTGATAAGACTGCCAGACCTTTAGAGCCCTAAAAAATTTATGCGGCCGGAATACTTGAATGATTTGCCCAATGAAGAGTTCTTTTGTTGTTGGAAGATCATGGCATGAACTGTATACAAAGTGCGGACTCACTGTTGACTTTGGGGCCTGTGTGGACTGACAGTACCTCATGCAGCCTGAAGCATATGCAGAGCTGTACGTGGAACAGAACTTACATCTGGCAAACTTAAAAAAGGGCAGCAAAGTCCATAATCCACCAAAATCTAGGCACAGCAAAAAGCAGAGGCCTACTAACCCTCTAACGCCGAGCCTCTTTTTACAAAAACGTCTCCCGTATGCCGTGGCCTCAAGAGGTAGCGCGCGAGCGGAAAAAAAGTTTTTTCAAAAAATCACAGCACGCTTTAGTTTTTAAGATTAAGAGTTCATTTTTGGCTTCTTTTTTTGTCATTGTTTTAGTATGCAACCATCATAAATGAAAAGAAATGTCATTAACATATATAAATATTGAAATATATGACCGCAAAAAAAATTTTTCATATATAATTTTATACAAATCGCGCTGTGAGCAAAACGGTTAAAGCTAACAGGTTTTTTTTTCTTTGTATTGTACACTAAATTGCGATGATTTTGGTATATAACAAATTGTAAAACGATCAAAGCAACACAGAGAAAATATTATCACAAAATGATGCATGAATTTGTAACGCGCGGATGTAAAAAATTTTTTTTTTTTAAATTTACCATAAATCGAAATATTGTGATAGAGACTTCCAATTTGTTGGAAAAAGAAGGTAAATGATTGAATATTACTACTGTAGAATGTAAGATTTTTAGCTTACAATTGCAGTTTTCAACCATTTCGGTCAAGTTAAAGTTGACCGAAAGTCAAATTTTTTCTATTTATCATGATTTATATGAAAATATTTCCAAACTGATAAAAGCTACAACCATGAGTTATTTTCTGTTGTATTCTACATGAAATTGCTCACATTTTCATATATAAAATTTTATGTAACGACTAATATAAAACGAACAATATAAAACGATGTAAGTACAAAGTTTTTTTCAAAAATTCACCATAAATCGAAATATTGTGCTAGAGACTTCCAATTTGTTGGAAAATGAAGGTAAATGATTGAATATTACTAGAATGTAAGATTTTTAGCTTACAACTGCGTTTTTTTACCATTTCAGTTGAGTCAAAGTTGACCAAGGTTGAAATTTTGGCAGTTATCGTGATTTATATGAAAATATTTCCAAACTGATAAAAGCTACAACCATGGGTTGTATTTTGCTGTATTTTACATGAAATTGCACACATTTTCATATATAGAACTTTATGTAACAGCTAATATAAAACAGTGCAAAATTATGACAAAATGACAAAAGAATTTCTGAAAATTTTGGCCGAGTTACCTCACGGATGTAAGGAAAAAGTTTTTTTCAAAAATTCACCATAAATTGAAATATTGTGCTAGAGACTTTCAATTTGTTGGAAAATGAAGGTAAATGATTGAATATTACTAGAATGTAAGATTTTTAGTTACAATTGTGTTTTTTTACCATTTCGGTCGAGTCAAAGTTGACCGAAGGTTGAAATTTTTTGTAGTCGACGTACGGTACGTCCACTCGGCACCCAACAGACAATTTTAGTCGACGTATGATACATCCAGTCGGCGTTTAAGGGCTAAGGGATTCAGAGCCGATGAAACACGGTTTTTCGGCACCATCTTTTTATCAAAGCATCGGACAAAGGAGAAATGTGGCAAGTGTATATTTTATAATCCTACTTAATTTTTGCAAGTATTGTTTAGTACATAAGTTCAATAGTTCTGATACTTAGAGTAAAAGTGGGTTTCCTATGCCAGAGCCATCAAAATCACAGGTAAGTGTTTTGAACACAATAGTGACGTTAACCTATGACGTCATGAGGCTCCATCCACAGTGATGAGACGTTTACATATGGGGAAAACATCTCTTCACTGTGGCTCTGCCCACTTGCTGATGACATATTCACTAATTGATACTAGTACCCATCCTAGGTTTCAGCAATATCAATGGTGGCAAGCAAAATTTGTCATTGCCCCCTTGATTGCATTATCATTCTCAATAATTTTATTATTATTATTAATTATTATTTTGTGGAGGTTTCATTGCAAATTCCAAAGCAGTTGTTGAGACTAAGTTGTTAGCTTGGAATTCCTCCATTTTCTTGATATCCGTATTGTTTCTACTTTACAAATAATTCAATATATGTAATTCATCCACATAACAAACCAGTCTATAACTCATTTGTTAGATCTACATCTATTCAGGGCAGGAATACAAAAAGACAATCCGTTTTATTTTACCTCAGGTTTCGACACTATAGCCTTCTATTTGCAGCAAGTCAGGAGTAGTCACTAGAAGTAGAATTCAAATGAAAAGTAATGATACCTCATTTCCCTCAATTGTTAGAGGTGTAAAGGTCAAAATCATTGTTTATTTCAGTTAATGTAACCCGCTGCTATTTTTCTTTTTCTTTTGTATCATACGGCACCCTTAATAGCACTCGTATGATCACTGCAAATAAAAGGCAATGGTAGGAGTCAAGATTTTGAGGGCAGGCTATTATTTACCTACTTAATATGAATCAAATGTAACACGATTCATATTGATATGCATAGAAAGGAAAATATATTGAAATCAGTTTGAATGAGGAACATATTGTTATAATCATTGCATTTTAATAAATATGTTTTAGATGTACAAATAAAACATCTAACACTATAACATAATTTATTTACAAAATGTCTTCATCACTCTCGAAGAAGAGGTCATCATCCCCGTCCTCATCGTCACTAGTGATGGCAATGATGACTGGTTCCAACTTCCAGGCTCTCATGGATATTGTGTGACTTCCAGTACTACGGGATTGTCTAACAGCTCCTGCCCTCACTTTTGGGGTGGCCCAGTAACTATTACCCCCATTGAAATAATTACCTATTCACACTATAGTAAATTTTGCCATGGGTCTTCTCGCTTGTATATAAGGTGGCAAGCCACAGCACAAATGCAGTTTTGCAACCATGGGGACAACTCCATATCCTGCTGGCCATATCGAATTTGTTGAAGCTTAGATCGTGTAAGCATATCCATTCACCTCCTACCTGGTGGATGGGAGGAGCCTCATGACATCATATTATGTTTGTCACAAAGTGTTTTAGGATCCTTGTCTGTGATTTTCTCGGTTCCAGCATTGGCAACTTCATTTTACTCTATAAATATCAAAACTATCAAACTTACGAACTAAATAATACTTGCAAAAATTAGGTAGGGTTATAAAATATACACTTGCCAACCTTTGCCTTTCTCTGATGCTTTGATAAAAAGGTGTTGCCGAAAAACCATGTTTCATTGGCTCCGAATCCCTTAGTAGTCCAAAACCAGGCTGTGACCAATTCTGTAAGTCAAACACAATCCTCTAAATAAAAAAAAAAAAAAAAAAAAAAACTAGCCCATGAGTGGGTGTTACATGCTCAGCGGTGGAAGCCGAGCACCAATGGTGCCAAGCGCTCTGGAAGAGGGGAAGGGCATTTGGGAATCAGAGCCTGATGCTCGGTGGTTGGTGCCAGAAGACTGGAAGTTGAATCCATGTGTGAAGTCAGACCGAAGGAGTGACAGAGGAACCACAACGAAAATGTACGAAGGCTGAGAGATGAAGCTAGCCTCCCTACCTCTTGATAGGAAGCAGAGAATGGCAACTGTAACTGCGTGATGAAACAGAAACACATTACAGTGCTTATCTGCACTGGAAACCTCGGAACTAGATGAAAAAGTAACACTCTCCTATGATGTGTAATCCTGACTAATGATGGTGGACAACAGTGTCCCTAGAGGTACATTCACTTTCCAAGCTAAATAAACTTGTGGACTGTCTGAAAACCCTCTTGGCAGAGGGAAAAAATCTAGAAAATTCCGAGAGTTGAGGCTGAAAACAAAAACAGAGGACTCTGCGACGATGGTTGTGTTCTGAGGAAGAGGTGATGAAGATCTGTGAGTGCCCGATTTTGGTCTCCAAGTGACAAGATGCCTCAAATAAGCACCCATCTCCTGCTAAGCACACTCTTCGGCTTGCTTGGCGCCCACTTCACCGCTTCAGACTTCTGCACCTGACTGCTTGGCACGAACTTCTGGGCACTCGGTGCCAACTATGGAGTGTTCGGCACCAAAGGTAGGACGCTTGGAGCCTCTTCCTTCTTCATCAGCTCAGGAAGACTGCTTTAGCCCTGACTAAGCGTCAACTTGAGGAGCTCATGGGCTTTAAGAAAGAAGAAGACAGTTGTTTCCAAGAGTAAAGACACCTTATCCCGTCTCTTTGGACATCTCCATCAAGACACCTTTCCAGTGGCTGACTAAGACTACACCTCCATCAAGACACCTTTTCAGTGGCTGACTAAGACTACACCTCCATCAAGACACCTTTTCAGTGGCTGACTAAGACTACACCTCCAACAAGACACCTTTTCAGTGGCTGTCTAACACTGCACCTCCACCAAGAAACCTTTTCAGTGGCTGTCTGCCGACACCTGGAAACAGATTACAGGTTCGACTGAGGGGGCAACTATCGACAGCAACCCCCTAGGACTCCCTTGGACTGCCAGTATATCTTCTCCCTAGTGAGGTGGAGTGGGACAGTGACTTTAGGTCTAAGAGATCCGAGGGGCCAGATAGCCACCTTCTCCACTACACACCCAGTAAGACGCCTTTCCAATGGCTGTCTTGTCGATACCTGGGACCAGAAACAGGCACGACTGAGGGGGCAACTACCTGTGTGTAAACTCCCCAACCTCCCTTGAACCTCCAGTATGTCTTCTCCCTAGTGCAGGGGAGCGGGAAAGGGACCTTTGTCTATGAGTATCGGGGGACAAGTAGCCACCTCCTCCACTGCACAACACTTCACTGTTACAATGGTTAAATTCATGATAATTGAAATAAAGGCTGGCAAAGGCATGGGAAGGAAGCGAGGGAGCCAGGCGTGGGAGCAAGTGGATAATATAAGAGGCCTAGTTGCAGGAGAGAATTGGCACCAGGTGGACATGAGCTGGCACCAGGTGCTGTGTGCCCGGGAGGCAGGGGGAGGTCGCTCCTGTGTGCATGGTGGCGGGAGGAAGCAGGAGACGGGTGGAGGCTAATGGTGGGCATTTCACTGATTTTGGTAATCATGGTTACCAATTACTGTATTTTCATGAAAAATTATTGGTTAGTAATTGAATACTAACTATTGTACTTTTTTTATATCTTTATAGCAATTTCTGGTAGCTGGGCATAAAAACGTGTAAAAATGTATGAAACAACATTAGCATTTAAAATGTTCAGGCATGTATGCATTTTAAGATCACATGTGTGTGTATGTTCTAAAATTAGAGATAACATGTCAAAAAGCAGTTTTAGCATTAAAGTATTAAAGCAAATCCAACTCTAATAGTGTAGAACAATGTGTTCTTATTCTCTAATTAGTGATCGAATCCAGTAACTGATTATGCCCACCACTAGGATGCAAGTGGCCAGCGCTGGAGGCTAGGAGCTAAAGATGTGGAATGTTCACGATTGCATGATACAGGCAGTCCTCGTTATCAGCGGGGTTCTGTTCTGAAGATTTGATAACCGAAAATTGCCGCTAACAAAAAATTGGCGATTTTCGCGCTTTTACGGCAAATTTTGGGGCTTATTGGCGCCAAAAAGCACCGATTTTCAGTTAACAGAGCCTCTGTTAGGTATGTATTGGTGCCAATACCCAATTATCGGTGGACGATAAGTGGAAATCGGTGATTTTTGGCGCCAAAAATTGCCGATTTTCATTGCTAGACTAGCGCCATAAAACTGGATTGCCGTTAACCGGGGACTGCCTGTACATGTACCATAAAAATTCTCTCCATAAAAGAGAGAGAGAGAGAGAGAAATTATTACTTTTATTATCAGATGTTATTTAATTTACACATAAAAGCTTGAAAACTTATAATTACATAAAAAATTTAAACATAAACATTTTTGCAAGGTTTCTCAGTATTCGTGTGTTTGTAAAAAACTCATGTATGACAGTTAGTTAGGTTCCAATGAAAAATTCGCTTGTCTATGAATTCGCGCAACTCGAATCGAGCAAGTTCAGGGTATTACTGTACAAGCATTCCCTGAATTTCAAGGATTGCCTTGGAAAGAAAACTGCCGTTGTCCTTGCACTCAACAGGTCTCTGTAATTTAAAGACACTGGCACTCAAGTCTCCCTCATAAGGGTCAATCAGCCCCGCAAAAGTAGGATTTGTACATTGGGAGTAGCCACCAAGATTCCAGGAGACTATGAACTTCTCCCAGGACAGGATCTCTCTCTTGAGACCCTTCGCGGGCCTTCCACGGGTCCTGCCCCTACTGAGTCTCCGTCAGGAGCTGATGATCACTCCAGCCCTGCTGTTGAGCCACTGCCAGTGCATGTACCTGGCCAGTGTAGTGCTCTGCCCAGTCTGGTCGTTGAGCCCACACCAGAGCCAGATCCTGTTTCTTTGCAAAATGTACCAACATGAAGTCCGGCACTCTGGGCCCCGAGGCCACTGACATCTCTTCTCCAAATCCTGTGCCTGCACCTGCCTTAGTGCCAGTGTTAGTGCACACTGCTGATCTCCCTCTGGGGATCCCAATCCAACAACCCCCTTGTCTGCAGGTCTGGCCCCACTACCAGTGTCTGGCTGAGAGCCAGCCCAAGATTTAGTTGGGTCTCCTCCAGATTCCCCTGATCACAGCGTTAGTTCATCCCCCGATGTGGCCTTGCAACCCATGCCCGAGTTGATCCTTGTAACCTGCAAACCTCTCGTGTCTACAGCCAACTCTTCTTCGCAGCTGGTCACTGATGTGGATATCATGCCACACAAAGAGCCACCACTACCCAGGTTGATGCAGCAGCTGAGGCAGTGTCCAACTCGGTGCCCGTTTTGCCAGTGGACGTAACGCCCACAATCAATCCAGGTCTAGGTCCCAAGGGTAGTTGCACTGCAGGCCCAAACCTGGCCCAAGAATCTTCTCAGCCTCCTGTGGAGCTGCATGCCCAGATCCCAGATGGGAGATGTCAGCCTAAAGGGCAGAGGAAATCAAGAAGAAAGAGGAGTAAGGGGCGTAGCAGGCCCAGGTAGTTAACAGAGCCACAGACCTCTCATGGCACTCATATCCTATGCAAATACAGTCTGTGCTCCACGTGTGACAAAACGAGGGATTTTTATCGAAACACTCTACGGCACCATCGAATATTTATAATTTCATTTCATACGTTTTAACACGTGCCAATTGTATAACTCTTTGTGGACTACTGTTATTATTTGTTAAGTGCCAATTGTATAACTCTTTGTGGACTACTGTTATTATTTGTTAAGTAAATGTACCGTATATACTCATGTAATGTTCGATAATTAAAGACCAATTTTATGGCCTACAATTTTGGGGTCAAACATTGCATGAGAGGTATAGTTTTGGAAAAGTGCTAGATTTTGGGACTAGGTTAAGCCTAGGCTTTGGATTTCCTAACAACGGAAGTCAACAAAGTACTATTTCCTTCCACAGAAGTTGATGAACTATTTTTTTTTTTGTAGAATAAAGACAATAAATATAAATACTGTTTTACTTATCTGAGAATCTTTTATTATTGTTATGTTATTTCCATATTTATGGGTGTTCTAGGCTATAATAAGTGTAGCCTATATTTCCCGAACGTAAACAAGTATTAGCCGCCATTTGTATTTCATCCACTAATTTCTCTTCACTTATGAAAACTTTTGATATAAGAAACTGTAACAGGGCAATGGAGTTAAAAGAACAGTGGAATTGGGTAAAGAGATTAAAGAACAGAAACGAATGGTTATTATACGGTTCACTAGTTTTAGTGGTTGAAGAGAGATCATAAAATAGAAAAGTATGATGATTATACTGTTCACTAGTTACAGTGGTTGCTTAGCAAGCTTTTGGTAGTTATGACAAAACAATTGTAAACAATGAAGGTTGGAAGTTTTTTTTCATTTTGTTTATTATAGTTAATTTTAATTATTTGAAATGAGTATATACTGATTTTTTTATACATTTTATAGGAATATTCTAAGCTTTTAGCTTCTTAGTTTAACTCAATTTTTAGATGTCAAAATCTTAGACTAGGTTACAGTAGTGACTGCTAACATAGCCAAGGCTACCATCATGTTTTGATTCCAAATATATAGAAACGTAGCCTAAGCTTATTGCCAGAATCAAAACTCGAACACTACATGGGGTATATGCTAAAATCCTAATATATGCAGTACAAAATGGAGGTCAAACATTACATGGCAAGTCGAATATTACAAGAGTATATATGGTAGTTAATCATTATCTGAGAATAATTGCACCCTACAGTGAGAATAATTGCACCCTACAGTAACTTGACAGTGGGAGAAATCAAGGTTAGTATTCCCTGTCTTTTCATTCTTCTCAGTTTTTGTATCACTGTCAGCCACTTTATGGCATTCCATTGCCAAGGCCGTGGCTGGCAAGTAAAAGTAGCGAGACAAAGACTTGTCAGTAGGCCCAGGAAATCACAAAGGAGGACAGATGAAAACCTTACACGTGGTGTGAGTTCAAGCAGAAAATGCACTGAGACAGAGGAAACTGGGGAGAAATTACTAGAAGTTGATATAAAAACTATGATGATGTACAACTTGGGTAATAATGAGTCTGGATAGAGATAACATGCTGTACAGTATTTAGAAATCAATGTTAGCATTCAACCTCTGTTAATCTTGCATCCTTAGTCAAAGAGCAAATTAATATAATTAGAAATCTGGCAAAAAAATGGTCAAAATGAAATGGGTAGTGGTGACTAATCAAACTAGTTGATTAAAAATTGTAGTATTTGTTAATACAGTTCACATCCGCCTATTCACGGTTCAGGATTCAGGGCTTCATCTATTCACAGATTTTTCTGTGGAACATATCCCCAAATTATTCACGGAAAATTCAGTAATTCGTCAATTTTTTTGTCAAGAAATATTCACTAATTATGTAATTTTATGAAAAAATATTATTTACTAATTTTCATAAATTAATATTAATGTAAACAGCAAAATATCAATAAAATGTAATTTTTTTAATGCATAATCAATATTTAGTTACTGTACAGTACCTGTGAATTCCTAGTGTTTCCCCTATGTGCTGTTAAAAAAGAATGGGACAGCTTCAATACTGTATGAGAGAAAATGGCTGTGCCTGAATATAGGGAGAACTTGATTAGTTTTAACTCTTAGCTGTAAGCCATATATTTTAAGGGTAACATTATAAGATGACTTTGAAATTATATTAAAGTGTTTTACTATGATAGTTGAAGGTATATTTGGTGTAGGACGATAGTTTAAGGTACAGGCAGTCCCCGGTTATTGGCAGCATCGGTTATCGGCGATCCGGTTTTACGGCGCTTGTCAAGCGACGACGATAACTGGATTTTCAACACCGATTCCCGGTTATCATCGCTTATAATCGCTGATAACTGGTTATCAGGGCGCTGATCACCAGTTATCAGCACCGATAATCAGGAATCACTGCTATTATTGCCAATTTTCGGTTAGCAGCGATTTTCAGTTATCGTCACGCTGTCAGGAACAGAACCCCTCCGATAACCGGGGACTGCCTGTATACATTTGGTGTCTGAACTATTAAAATAGGCATTTATAAACATTTTTAAAGGGTGTCTTTGGTGTTTGAACTACTGAAATAGGCAGTTATAAATGTTTTTAGAGGGGGATGTCAAGTATTCGCAGACTTTAGCGATTCGAGGGTGGTTGTGGTGAGGGGGATGTCAAGTATTTGCAGACTTTAGCGATTCAAGGGTGGTTGTGGTCCCTATCCCCTGCAGATACCGGGGGTTAACAGTAATATTAACAACAGCGACAAAAACAGAACAATTCTTCCCTTGGCCAATAACCTGAGTACTGCATAACAAGTATATAAATACAAAGGCCATCAACTGTGATACTAAATAGATAAGCAAAGATGCATGAAGCAAAAAATTAAGAACTGCATGTCATTGAAAATTTGTTTCAACATACAGCATAGAGATATATTTTTGCTCAGTATGGGACTGGCATTTCTTATATTTTTTCTCAACAGAATAAAAATTAATTTTATATAAAACAGTTCTGGTTAGAGTCATGACAGGCACTGAGCTATGATTTAAGTAGGGGGCAACCAAATCATCATCTAATAGGCATCAGTGCAGCTGCCCCCAAAACTGCCATGATCCTTGAAATGCAAAATTATCACAAGTAAAATACAATTTCATTGTATGCTTATTTATCTCTCTTTAAATTAGGTTACCAAGAACCACTCATAGGGTTCATCCAAAACTATTCAGGTCTAAAATTTGAAGTGGAAACTGAAGTAAGTTGAAGGGAAGAGACCAAATGAGAATGCAAGAATAGTAAAATCCAGAAAGCAATGCAGTTGGGCTAAGTGGATTTGAAAAGGACCTTTAATACCAAATACAATGCTAGACAAGCCATTAAAATAAAATTTAATTTTAATTACAGTTCATAACCAAATGATGTCTTTCCTTTGCCAGGTGCAGCAAATTTGTTTCAAAAACAAAATCTATTTATAAACTTATTGACAAATGTGAAACTTCTGTAATATAGCGGTATTTGGCAAACAAAACAGAACTGGGCTGTGAGGTCTTCACAATTTCTAGACTACCTGTACAAAAGAAAAATACAGAATCATTCAACCTCTAAAAGCAAAACATACCGCCAAGGACTGCCGAATTGTCTGAATACAATTCCATGAGGACGTCTTCCGAGATTTCTGGCGGAGGCCTGGTTTCTGTTTCCTCCTCAGGGTAACGAATTGGTTCGATGCCACAGTAGTCCTCGAAGATTGTTGATGCTGAGGGGTATATTATTTTCAATAAACAAAAACTACAAGAAGTTTGAAAGATCTCAATTGCTAAATTTATTTTTAACAGATCATTGATTTAAAATTGCACACTGAGAAAAAATAAATGCTTCAATATTATATAAATAACATGTAGACTAGACTGCTTCCTGGGCTAAAACTCCTATATATTTTACCATTTTATCAATGGAAGTGCTTTAAAGTGGAACAAATAGAGAGCAAAATTACGGCTGCAACAACCTAAATGAGCACCACTCAATCAATGTGAAATTCAATTTCTAAGGAAATAAAAGTATTATTATTATTATTAATTATTATTATCAATATCATCATTATCATTATCATTATTATTATTATTATTATTATTCAGAAGATGAACCCAATTCATATGGAACAAGCCCACAGGGGTCATTGGCTTGAAATTCAAACTTCCAAAGAATATGGTATTCATTTGGAAGAAGTAAGAGTAGGTAAAGGAACATAAAGAAAGATCTCTCGTTAAAAAAGAGAAAATACATTAATATATTAATATAGATAAAAATGTATTAAAATGTAAGGAGAATAGTATTAGGGTAGTATTGCATTGCCAGTGATCATACACATATCAAATACGAGGTGAAAGGAATCATAAACATATCCCCATAAACTCTAGAAAATTTTACAGTACATGAAGGTGACATAGTGTGTGAGTGAGAACCCAGGAATACAAAAATCCAGTTATGCTTCACTTCCTCCTGTTTTTCTTTCATCCCCTGGCATGTGGTTCAAGTGCTCAGAAGTCAGGTACAGTATCACCAGCCCTCCCTTTCCATAAAGGGACTGAAGATTTCTAAACATACCAAATTTACGTGATATGAATCTTCTCATCTTCCCCCTGCACATTCACTTCTACATAAGAAGCACAAATGGACTAAAATCTTTATTCAAATCATAAACCATGCCAAAGAATTGTGAAATGACTGGTAAAGTTAAGTTAATATGTAAAAACATAAAAAACAAAAAGTAATCAAAACTGTAAAATGAAACATGCCTTGATCTAAGATGGTAGTGAATTACTTTACACTAGCATTTTGCAACTGCCAGAAGGAAAGCTTCATGATAATGTTTATTATATTTTGGTGAAAGTATGACAATACTGATATTTACTAAAGTATGACAATATTGATATTTACTAAGAATCAGGCTTCTAAGATGTGCGGGTTCAAAAAGTACTCTTTACGTAAAGAAAAATGAGATAATAAATTTAGAATTCTTACCTCAAGCGAACTGGTATGATGCCCTACAAGTAAATGCTCTGTTGCCAAACTTACATAGAGACTGAAGAGTAATGAAACAAAATTTTTTGTGAATTTATCTTAAATTCTACAAAATTATTGCACTTCCAACGTAAAGTCAATGAATTCAATTCAGTTACAAACTCATTTGAGAAAGAGGGAGAAGATAAGCATCTTTTTTTAATGAAGCTATCTTCATGTTTGGATGTCTGTCTAGTCCATAATCAATCAATCAATCTCTCTGTCTCCAACTCACCACATATATTACTACAGTCAGTTCCATTTCATCTGTCCACCCATGAGTGAAGAAGCGGAACGTGATTGGCTGACGATCAACATTTCCAATACTGTGGCTTATTATGATTAAACTATTTCTTCAGTACAGTAAGATATTTGAATTTTTATGTATACAAAGAACCTTGTATCAAAGTCTACTCAGATCAAACACAAATGAACAATGGGCTTTAAATATTTGTTTTATCTCACTGGTATATTCTAGGCTACAGGTAGGCTTACAATCACAAACTGTTCTGATCACAATATTTCCTTATCATTCAGACTTTAATCTGTGTACTGTACAAGCAGTCCCCGGTTATCGGCAGCCTCAGTTATCAGCTATCTGGTTTTATGGAACTTGTCTAGCGACAACGATAACTGGACTTTTCGGCACCGATATGCACCGGTCTCCGATTATCGGCGCCAATAAGCAGGGATTTCGGGAACAGAACCCCTGCCAATAACCAGGGACTGCCTGAACAATTTTATTGCTTCAATATGAAAAAACTTTATTGCAATACCAAAGTTATATCTACTGTATATCCATAAACTGGAAAAATAACCTTTAAAGATGTTACCGCTAGATTATGAAACACTGACAAGCGAAAGATACTGGCCTTCTTTTAAGCACACTTTCATTTCATATGTCAAAATTACTTTCTTATAGTAACCTTTATTTATTTATTCTATATAAGTATCATTCCAATGCCCTTAAAAAGAATAAGTCTAAGCTAGCCTTTTCTGCCATATATGCAATCAACACAAAGGATGACAGGATCTCAATGAAATTCCAAACTTTTGCTCGATAAGTTATTTAGCAAAATACGCCTGACATATCCTAACCCCCTGAGGTATTATAATGTTTTGTATGCTCAAGAAAACATTATGTAAGTATGCAAAGTATTCTGAAAAAAAAAACCGCAATACCACTGCCATGCATTAATTGAGATTTCCCATCTTCTAGCCAATGTTGCCATAGTTGTTCTTTTCACCTACTTCAGGCAAACTCATACACAAAAATATTTCAAGTTATTTCAAATATTACCTTACTCATGTAATTTACATGCATGAAATCATTAAAATGCCTTTTAATCACACTTGCATACCCAGGTATCATTTTATTTGTCTACAATGGGATAAAACAAAAGTACTGAATGACCAGCATTTGTTTGTGCTTGATCTGCGTAGACTACTGATACAAATTTGTCTTTCATGTGCTTGAATTATTATTTCAATGAAATAAACCGGCATGTTTATCATCTATATCAAGGCATGAGTGGTGTTTATATTTATACAAGCATTCAGATGAATTACTACAGAAATAATTTGCATCTTTATCACAGTATGCCTAAGATATTGGAAACATTGATTCAAACCAACTACAAGCTAGCTGTGCATGTTGCCACATCTACCTAAAACCTACACTGGTGAGTGGACAGATGGAATGAAATAGACTATAATTATTACTACAATTCTAGCTTATTAAAAACATCTTACAATATTAATATTAAAAAAGAATGACATAAACTACATGATGATGACAATTAACGCAACCCAACATTTAGAAGAGAGCAGATAGAAGCCTCCTTTTGAGACAACATATTTGACATTATTTTTAAGTTATTGCAATTCATAAGTATTACAACTCTGTTACTATAATGAACTATTTGCCACAGCAATACTGACTTAAAATACTTATAATGCACAGCTGCATGGTTTTAACATGAAAATGAAAACATTTCTTCTATCTCTCTCTCTCTCTCTCTCTTCCAGGATCATGAGGTGCTTTCTATTTTGCTCAAAATTTCTTTGACAGTCAATACACAGGTATTAAAGGTATTTAATTTGCATTAATTATGCTTATCATATAACATCTGCTGTGTAAAAAATCTGAATAGTTTTTTTAACTTTTTTCAATTTTTCTAATTGCTTTCTTTCAGAATTAATTTAAAAGTTTGCTCTGAGCACTGTAAATTTGCATAAAGCAACGACTGTCATTACAAGAACATCTCTGAATGTATCATCCAGTTGGAATCCTCTCTCTCTCAGACTCTTCAAAGAAATTTTATATAACAATTCATCTTTTTCCCCTAAGCTTCAACACCTACATAAAAACCACCACTGGGAATAACTGCTTAAAGTTACTGCAAAGAAAAATCACAACTCCACTGTACTCCTTGAACCTCTGCTAAAATTATTCAGACTTTCTGAAATTTCTCTACAGTTTTAAAAGAAAACCCTACTAGACTTTACATCATGATTTACACATAGTAGGTATTAGATAGAATCTTATTCATAAAAATAGTTTGCTGTAATCCCATTCTGTACGGAATTCTCAGCGTCTTTTCATCACTCTCAAGATTTAAAAGTTCCAGTGTGTCAAAAGGATCAGAATATTCAAACTTCAGTTTATACAGTCTAGTGGCTTCTTACTTGATTACACATTTTCTGTTCATGGGACTCGATCTGGATTTTTCATGCGTAAAAATATTAGTTATTTCCTCTCACTGACTCTCCTACTATTCAGCAAAGAAGGCCTCCTAGATATTTCTCTTCTCCCTTTGCAAGAAAGACTAAAATCTCAAATTAACCTTTCTTCAAACCACTCTGACCTAAGAGCATTTATGATTGAATTTACTTTTTCTTTCTATCTCCCATTTTCTTAATCTGGAAACTAAATCTAAACAACCCTCCTTTTCTCACTTTTGTTAGAGCATTGACAGACTTGAAAAGAGCCTTCTAAAAAATTGTATTACAAGATATTGCACAGTATCAGTATAAATCAAAATGTCAACTGCTTTTATGAAGAAAACGTTCCATTTTAATTTTTCCAGTTCACCTACAATGTTAATACTATACAAGCATAATCAGCCTATTCTGATACTGGTCTACAATTTAGGTGCTTTCTGTTCCAACTCATGAAAGAACAAACTCAAGAAAGTAAACTCCAGCATTAATTTTACTCTAAATGAGATATGTTCGTATTTCACACTGCAATATAGCATATATCAGGTAACATCCCTCCATACATACTGCACTGGGTTAGCTATGAACAGGTTAATTCTATTTTACATTCAATATACTGAACCACTAGGTTCAGTGGGCTAGTTATTAAATATCCATGAGAATTAAAGTGTGGCCAGCTCCTAAGCAAGAAGAAATTGCTTTGTAACAGAAAATCTTTCCATCCACTTTGAAGCTTATGCAAACTTCTGTTAATGCTGAGTACTGTATTAGCATTTTCACCATATGCTGCATTTCAAGTAAGTTTTTGTGTGAAGATGTAGTTCATTCAATGTAACATTCTTAAAACCCCTGTTATAGACAAGTTTACTAGCTTATCAACCAAGCTAAAAGCTTTGTAAATTTGCATTACTACACAACCTAGCAATGACATTAATGAGCTAAAGCACCAAAACAACTGAACATCTACAAAATGCCTATTTTTGCTGGTTTCGCAGTAGACTGATCCAGCAAAATCTTAAATCTCTCTCATATTACAGCCTGTAGTCTAAATGCAATGTTTTTATCCCACAAAAAAACTTACTTATATTTCTATATCCTAACTGTGGTGTTTTTCCTTGAGAAGAAAGTTGGAGAAAAGGGTTTCCTTTTTCAGCATGGACTTTTTCCTCTAAAACTGAGACACGTTCAAAAAGGCCTTCAACCTTCTGCTGTGTATCAAGTAGCCTCTTCTTTAAGTCGACCACTCTTAATTCATTATCATTTAGCTGCTCATTGACATTAATAAGATGCTTAAACATTTTCTGCCAGAGCCTTACAGCCTCTTTATCCCCTTTCACAAGGTCACTATTCTTTGTTCCTTCTTCCACCACATCTCTTTTATGCTTGGTTACCCACATTTGAATATGAAGGTTGTGTCCCTTTGCAATACATTAAAAGTGTAATTTCAAAATGAATGAATTTTGAGGAAGCTTTCTCTATATCATAGACATACATAAATAAATTAAATATATAAGGCTTGGTCCTCAATTACCAAAAAAATTACATATGGAGATGTTTCTGTTAATTAACATATCAAAGTAGTTTAGCTAGGCCACAAGTCTCATTTCAAAGCTTGTAGAGACCTGGTCCAAAGGATTAGTTCTTAGATGAGGGGTGAAAACTGGAGCAACTTGTCAAGAAATAAAGTGCTTTTGGCTTCAGTGATTGCTCTATGTCATATTAACTTCATGCTAAGCTACTGATGTTGGTGTCATTTTGAAGCTGAGTTGTTCATTATCATGGGATATTCTAATAAGCGAAAAAATTAAGTCATCAAAATGACTTGTTGAAATAAATAAAAAACAAGCTTCTTTACACTGCCATAAAGATATGTTAAAAGTCCGGTAGTATGTATTACTAAAGTGAATTGCCTTTCCACTGATATACACTGCTATTTATGCAACCTATTTATGTACCGTGCATAATGCATGGTACATCATTAACCCTTGAATGCCGAGCCTCTATTTACAAAAGTGTCTGTCGTATCCCGGCGGCATTCAGGAGTTAGCGATGAAGCGGAAAAAAAGTTTTTTAAAAAAATCACAGCACGCTTAGTTTTTAAGATTAAGAGTTCATTTTTTGCTCCTTTTTTTGACATTGCCTGAAGTTTAGTATGCAACCATCAGAAATGAAAAAAAATATCATTATCATATATAAATATTGGAATATATGACAGCACAAAAAAAAAATTTCATGTATAATTGTATACAAATCGCTCCAAAACAGTTAAAGCTAATGAGTTATTTTTTTCCATTGTATTGTACACTAAACTGCAATGATTTTGGTATATAACAAATTGTAAAATGATCAAAGCAACACAGAGAAAATATTATCACAAAATGATGCACGAATTCGTAACGTGCGGACGTAAAACCAAGTTTTTTTCTAAAATTCACCATAAATCAAAATATTGTGCTAGAGACTTCCCGTTTGTTGCAAAATGAAGGTAAATGATTGAATGTTACTAGAATGTAAGTGTTTTAGCTTACAATTGCATTTTTCGACCATTTCGGTTGAGTCAAAGTTACCGTAGGTTTAAGTTTGGCACTTGTCGTGATTTATATGAAAATATTTCAAAACTGATAAAAGCTACAACCATGAGTTATTTTTTTTGATGTATTCTACATGAAATTGCACACATTTTCATGTATAACACTTTAAGTAATGCCCAATAGGAAAACGGTGCGAAAAATTACGACAAGGTGACTAAAGAAATTCTGAGATTTTCAGCAGAGTTACAAAAATTCACCATAAATCGAAATATTGGAAGAGACTTTTTCAAAAAAAAAATTCACCATAAATCAAAATATTGTGCTAGACTTCCCGTTTGTTGCAAAATGAAGGTATATGATTGAATGTTACTAGAATGTAAGAATTTTTAGCTTACAATTGCATTTTCAACCATTTCGGTCAAGTCAAAAGTTGACCGAAGGTTGAAATTTGGCACATCGTGATTTATATGAAAATATTTCAAAACTGATAAAACCTACAACCATGGTTATTTTTTTTTGTATTTTACATGAAATTGCACACATTTTCATATATAAAACTTTATGTAACGCCTAATATAAAGCGGTGCAAAATTACGACAAAGTGACTAAAGAAATTTCTGAGATTTTCAGCAGAGTTACCATGCGGGGAAGGAAAAAGTTTTTTCAAAAATTCATCATAAATCAAAATATTGTGCTAGACTTCCAATTTGTTGCAAAATGAAGGTAAATGATTGAATATTACTAAATGTAAGAATTTTAGCTTACAATTGCGTTTTTTCAACCATTTTGGTCAAGTCAAATTTGACCGAAGGTTGAAATTTTGCCACTTATCGTGATTTATATGAAAATATTTCAAAACTTATAAAAGCTACAACCATGGGTTGTTTTTTGTTGTATTCTACATGAAATTGCACACATTTTCATATATAAAACTTTAAGTAACGGCTAATATAAAACGGTGCAAAAATTACGACAAAGTGACGAAAGAATTTCTGAGATGCGTCGCTGATGCTTTCTAGTGGGAGAAGAAAGAAATTCGCGCATGCGCAGCTGGATCACGCTTGTAAACAAAACAACAGCATGATCCGTGAACTCCCAGCATCCCTCAAAGCGCGTGATTTAAAATTTTTTGCAAACTAGGCCTATAAGTATTTTTTCGCGGATATTTAAAAAAAACTTTTTGTAGTCGACGTACCGTACTTCCACTTGGCACCCGACAGACAATTTTAGTCGATGTACAATACGTCCAGTCGGCATTTAAGGGTTAAGGAAATGTCGTCAGCTGCATGATTCCATTACAGAAATTAAAGTAAAGAATTTTCTTCTGAAATCATCAGAACCTCAAAGGATTAATGAAGTAGGACAAAGTGGTGCAATATAAACAAAGCTAGAGAACAAAAAGTAATGGGGAGAATGCAACAAAGTTGGGATTTAGGAGCCAATGCAAAGAACCTTTATTGCTTTAGTGCTGCCTGCAGAGTCCCATGCACCCAATAATGTAGTAAGTAGCAATCCCCTTCAAGTGCTCTAGCATTTCTTTGCATTTGCAAAAAAACACTAAGTTATTTCAGTAGCTACAATTTAGTGATAAATGTACCCCCTACAGCTATCTGACTACAGTATTCTCAAGAAAATTTGAATTCATGCTAGAAATGTAGTAAACTGAATCATACTTAAGCTATATACATTCTCCTATGGATCACAAGAGTACATACAGTACGGGTAACTTACGCTTTTCTATTAATTTTTTTTATCAATTTAAAATCGCAAGCAAAATTTATATCAATAGTAATTTACTTAATCTGCATATTGCTTCAGTATCTTTACTTTGTTAATCCTTATACAAAACACCCAATTACATACAGAAGTGGGAAAATTTTGTAAGGGAAGAGTTCTTCCTATATATAGAGGTTATCCTAATGATTATTACATAGACTGGCTAGAACTTAAAATGCTCTTTTATACATGGTTTGTTAAATAAATTAGCACCATTCACTTTGCACACAATCTTCTCTATTTAGCAAAAACTGTTTTCTTTCACAGGAACAGGGTTGAAGTAAATATTCAGTGACATTTATGAAGAATATTCAGTGATGTACATATTCTAAGGACATTCATGAAGAGTCAAATACAGGGCCTCAGCCTTCAAAATACAACTCCACATCTTTTAGAGGGGATGAAAAAATGATACAATTATTTTGAAAGGGTATATTATGTTTACCAAGTATGGTTTTAGATGGTACACAACTGGCTGCCAACTGGAAATTCTTTTAATAGTATTTAAGCTTCTGGCACTTAAGTAATCCTTCAATTATCCGATTCATCATTATACAGAACTTGACATTATCCGACACACCCGGACCAGGGATCAAGGACCCAAAGTTATATGATATATATAAATTTTAAAAAATTTGAAAAAACCGCCCTCCTATGGTTGGCAATGCGCGGCCTCAAGAAAATGTTGGTAACACTGCCAATGCTCGGACTGACCAGAAAAGGGTTTTGGGGGGTGGGGGAGGCCTCAAGAAGTTTCAATGGTGGGGGGGGGGATTGGATGGCTTGCCACCATGGAGGGGAGTGGTAGTAAGGCTGGGTAGAGGAAGGCTCAGAGAAGGGGGTTGTTTTGGAAGGTGGGTGAAGCTCGGGAGCAGTTTCTATAGCTGGGAGAAGGGTGGGGATGCAGTGCTGGATGGATGAAGAGGGCTAGGTAGACCAGACTTTATAGAGCTTGTTTGGTTTTGTTTTTATGTTTATGATACAGTAATTCAAACTTTATAAAGGATATGTGCAGTACTGAGAGAGAGAGAGAGAGAGAGAGAGAGAGAGAGAGAGAGAGAGAGAGAGAGAGAGAGAGAGAGAGAGAGAGAGAGAGAGAAACAATAACCAAGGTACGATGTGGAGCTGTTAATAGCAATGCATGAAAAAGAAATGATGGTAAATGCACTGTAGGACTACAATTTCCCTGTCATTTAAATAAAAGACCATCATGTCTAGACATATTCAAAAATGTAGAACCTCATATCTTCTCTACTACTAAGCACAGTTGTATAGCATCCAATCCAAGTTTGCTTCATTAAAATGGCAAATAGCAACCAATCCTGACCATCTGTTTCAGAAGTACAGTACTACCATAACATGCAAATTCAGTGACTGATTTTGACACATTATAGCTTTGAAAAGTCTGCACCAAGATTGTTTCCAGAAAATAACATTCATATTCACACTATATGACTCCTACACTAGCAAAAACAAGATTAGTGATTCTGACAATACAACACTACTGTTTTTATGAAGTGTAGCATCACATAGCATCTTTTTCAACATAGGGGGCCAAAAATCAAAGCAACACCCATAAATCATCTCATTGGAGTCAATCAAGAAATGTACATTACCATACGTAGTTTTCCTGATAACAGGGAAGTGGGGGTAAGGTAATATTAGACCCACTGTCCCATCACAATACCAAAAGAGGTTTCCTGTACGTCAGAAGTAGGTACTGGAGCATCTCATCATGACAGAGAGCATAACTGTGTTTGATGTAAGCACTAAACTGATTTCCCATTTTCAAGGAAAATGAAATACCTTACATCATCATTAAATTGAGGGAACTGCCAAAAAAGTCAATCCCTATACCTATATGCACTAATTGGAAGAAAAAGTATTGATATTCAGTGGGTTGCAAAATTAGTTTGTAAAATACAATCCTTCCATGACAACTTTTACATATAGCTTCAGTAAAAATGACACTAAACATCAGTTTTAAACCTTTATGAATTCTTTTATATTCAATTCCCAAAATGAGTTATAACTAAATATACTGTAGTACATGGGAGAGGCAGTAATATTTTAACTATACCACGAGAAAATGGTTTTCAGAAATCATCTACCAATCAA
Organism: Macrobrachium rosenbergii; assembly: GCF_040412425.1. NCBI lineage: Eukaryota > Metazoa > Arthropoda > Malacostraca > Decapoda > Palaemonidae > Macrobrachium > Macrobrachium rosenbergii. Next base: position 4,263,279 of record NC_089798.1, read on the forward strand.
ATGACAATAAAATGTAGGTCGATAAAAGATCCTTACACTTGGTCTTGTCACCACAGCACAAGCAACATAGTAAGCCTGCCACATGACTGCAGCACTGCTGGATATTGACTGATACACATTCTCGGTGTAGTGGAAGGCAGTGGCATGAAAGAAGCCTAACAAAATCTCTTCTTACGCAGTTTGTGTCTTTCATTTCTATGGCTGCTCATATAAACAATTTTGCAAGGCGTTTGCCTCCCCCAAATTAAACTAAAATGTATCCAGCTGTTGTATTTTAACATTATAATTAATTTGTCAGCTATAAAACTTTTTCTTATTTAACATTTGGTGAAAACATTAGATCCAACAAACCCAAATGTGAAATCATAAACAGTCATCAAAGTAATTTTGCAAAAATTTTCTTAAATGAAACTCTGTTGACCCTTTCCAAGTTTTAAGGGGTCCAAAATTCATTTGTGATAAGAAAAACTCTTCTGGGTTACTACTCTCCAGTTAAAGTGATAATTTTATTTTACTGCTTGTTGTAAATTTCTTTAATGTAAACTACTAGAGCTTAGGCTATTGTAATATCACTGGTTGAAACCTTTGGTAATATTGAGAGAGAGAGAGAGAGAGAGAGAGAGAGAGAGAGAGAGAGAGAGAGAGAGAGAGAGAGAGAGAGAGAGAGAGAGAGAGAGAGAGAGAGAGAGAGAGAGAGAGAGAGAGATGCAAAACTGAAATTGTTACCTTTGAAAAATTTACATTTCAAATTTTAACTACATTGATAGCAAGAGCTTTTCAACCTGCAGAGAGAGAGAGAGAGAGAGAGAGAGAGAGAGAGATTATGCTGTTTTTAAACGAATAAACTGAACGAACAGTAAACAAGATCTAAATTCTACCGTGCCTTGGATTTGTATGGACATGCAATACTGTACTTATCCCCAAACACAATCTAATTTAATCATTACAAGTGAATGAGATGCGGTACTGAACTAAATGCATACCTAGCCTTTTGTTTGCATCATATGGACAGGTAGTATCTTTAAGTAATTTTGCACTTCCATGGGCAATCATAATCAAATTATTGTCTCTCTCTTGTGTGCACACATGCGCTGTGCATGATTATTTTATTACATGTTAATATCCTTCAATAAAATATGATATACTGTACAGTATAATTGTTTTTTTTTAGTAAACATGTTGCAATACCTGTTTATTCAAGGTTTCTGCAAACAATGTATGATTGCCTAAGTTGATGTCTGTTGGATGAGCAACAATTCATAAATTGTAAATTATCACATGCCATACCACACATTTAAATGTACAAGAAGTGCGTATGTGATGAATACCTGTACATATACTGTACACCAGGACCCTATCATACAGGTCACCTAACTCAGCCAGAGAGTAGCAGTCCTTTTCTTTCTTTCTTCCTGATGTGACATGCAGCCCAGACCTGAGTTGCAGTGCTTAATGCATTGCACTTTTGCCATACTTCCTTTGTATATTTCACTGTTTTAGTTACTTCACCTTTTGTATTTTATTGCACTTCATTAAAAAAAAAGCTTGCATAGTTATGTAAGTTTTATAATCTAACATGTTAAAAAAATATATGGTTTCGTCCTTTTTTTACCTTAATAAAATAATGGGTATACAACTTCTATATAGAACTCAATAACTAGGTATGATAATTTTAGAAATAACTTTTCATTCATATACAGCTCATGTTTTGATAAATACTAATCAGGATATAATATTCATGCAAGAAATAATAGGCTATACAGTATACCCATTTACAGACTTAGCTTGATTCTTTTCCTAGCCTCTCCCCTACTAGTTTTAGCTTTCCTCTTTCTTACTGTTACTTTAACTGGACTGTTTAGATGCCTCATCCTACAGCGTACCGATATTTTGGCAAAAAATTCTATTCTATTATACC
>NC_089798.1:4270196-4300196 GCF_040412425.1 Macrobrachium rosenbergii
CTGAGTATTTTAATAGTTTTATCACAAAAAGTGCATTTAGTCATGAAAATTATATGAAAATACAGTAATTAGTGAATATTTCTCAGTGAAAAATACCATGAATGGGCAAATTTTCCTTAAGTAATGGGTAGATACGTTCCACAGAGAAATCCACGAATACGCGAGTCTGCGAATCGTGAGAACACGAATACGGAGGGTTTACTGTATATGGAAGTCAAAGAGAACTATATCTGTTCAAGCAAAAAACCATGCCAGCCACAGGTAATAGGCTTGTCACCGCTTCTCACTCCCCTTGCCAGAGAGAGAAGTACAGGCTACTAAGAAGCAAATTTGTATGTTGTATGTAACATAAAAATGCTGTAACAATATGGCTGCAACACTCACCTGTATCAAGCCAGTTCCAGTGTATGATGTGTCTGATTCTTCAAAACCACCCAAAGGTGGAGGAGAAAGGAAAAAGGGAAAGAAGAGAGACCAGTCATCTCATTCATTCTCTCTTCCACACTATCATCTTAGGCAAGATACACACGGTCCCGCCAGGGGCACTGGATGAGCTACACAACTTGTTGAGCAGCCACCACTGGACCCAAGGAAAAAGTGTCCAAGGACCTGTGGGCAATGTCCTTCAGGTAGAAGGAAGTGAATGTAGTCTGACAAAGCCAAGAACCAGCATTCAAAATCCTATGAACAGACCAGTTCTTCATAGGCTCGCCTGATTACCTCATGCAGCCAAAACAAAACTGTACTCCTGGGCACTTCTTTTTGGCTCAGCCTGTGCTACAAAAAGTCTACGGCACCTAGGTCTTAGGTGATGAGTCCTTTTCAGATAGCAACACAGTGTTTTGACGGGGCAAAGCAGTAACTCCTGAGGATCGCTGCTAACAAAATCCCTATGGGAAGGAATGGAGAATGAGGCAAATCTGTCATAGTGAACTGAGGGATTTTGAGTCTTAGCCACAAATTCCAGGACAAATTCGAAAGCCATAGATTCCCAACCCTTGGTGTGTTTAATGTCATAATTTAGACCATGGAGCTCACCAACTTTCTTCGAGGAAGCCAAGGCCAGGAGAAAAACTGTTTTCAAAGTCAGATCTCTGTTTGACAATTGATGCAGTGGCTCAAATGGAGCTTGAGTGAGACTATTCAGCACCAGTTAGGTCCCTTGTAGGAGGCTTGAGTTCCCTAAGAGAACAAGACTGCTCAAAGCTCTTGAACAACATAGAGATTTCCCAGGATGAAGTCATGTCCACATCTTTCAGACAGAGTACTAATCCTAAAGCAGCCCTGTAGTCCTAGGCAGCAGAAACAGAAAGGTTCTTCTGTGTTCTGAGATAGATTAGGAAATCCACTATCTGTTGAACAGAAGTTCCAAGTGGAGAGAAACCCTGTCAATGACACCAATCAAAGTAGACGGCCCACTTGCCCTGATACATGGTCAATGAAGATCTCCTGAGGTAGCCGGACATCTGAGTTGCTGCTCTGCAAGAAAAACCTCTTGCTCGTAAGATACTGGATAACCTCCAGCCGTGAAGAGACAGGGACCATACCAACTGGTGGTACCTCTCTACATGAGGTTGGCAGAGAAGATCGTGCCAAGGGGGAATCTCTCTCAGCACTGCTAAGAGCAGAGACGGAAGATCCGGGAATCACCCTGCTTGGGGCCACAAAGGAGCTACTAGGGTCATCCTGAGATTCTTGGAACTCATCACTCTGTTGAGGACATGACGGATCAGACAGAATGGAGGGAAGGCATAAACTTCCAGGTTGTCCCAAGGATGTTGAAGGGTGTCCTCTGCCACAGCAAACAGATCAGGAACACCGAACAATAGGCCTCTAGCTTTCTGCTGAATCTTGTAGCAAAGAGGTCCAATAAAGGTCTTCCCCATAGATAAAACATCCTGTCCGCCATGTCCTGATGCAGAGACCACTCCATACCTAGAACTTGTTCCAGACTATTTAGTTTGTCGGCCACTACATTCCTTTTGCCCAGAATGTACCTGGCCATAAGTTCCACCAAGTTGTCGGTAGCCCACTGGTGCAATTCAACCATCAGCAAGCAAAGCTGGCATGACACCAGACCCCCGTTTGTTCACATGATGGAGTGACCTACTACCCTCTCCTGAAACTCCAGAAGATCCAGGAAGGCAGCTTTCAACTCCCACATGTTGATGTGGAGCCACTTGCCCTGAGCACTCCACACCCCCAAAGTCAGGAGCTCTTCCAGATAAGCACCCCAGTCCTACGGAGGATGTGTCCAAGAACAGGAGAAGATCCAGAGGGGGCGAATGAACAGGACCTCCCACTGTTGGGCTCTGGTCATCCAACCACCACAGGAGGTCGCATCTTACCTCTGCCGACAGAGGAACCTGGAGCTGAGGGGAGTCTCCTGCTGGGGACCAAAATTCCTTTAGTCTCCACTGACTAAATATGAAGCACCCATGAGTGACCAGCTTCTCCAGAGAAGTCAAGAGGCCCAGAATTACTTGCCACTGGTGAGCTGGTTGCTCCTTCTTCGTAAGGAAGGAGTGAGCAACTGCCCTGAACCCCTCTATCCTCTGGTCCGACAGGAAAACTCTCGACATGGCTGTGTTTATCACCATTCCCAGGTACAGAATCCTCTGGCTGGGAAGATTGGATTTTTCCAGATTTATCACAATACCTAGGTTGTGACAAAACTGGAGAAGACGGTCCCTGTCCTGAATCTGCCTTTCCTGGGAACTTACTATGACTAACCAATTGTCGAGATATCTCAACAGGTGAATCCCCTGAGCATGAGCCCGTGTTGAAACCAGGGTAAAGACTCTTGTGAACATTTGTGGAGCTGTTGTCAGTCCAAAGCCAAGGACCCTGTACTGGAACACTTGCACCCCAAGACTGAAGCGGAGGAACTTCCTGGATGAAGGGTAAATAGGGCTCTGAAAGTAGGCGTCCTTCAAGTCTACGGTCAACATGAAGTCGTTGTCCCTTACGGCTGATAAGACTGTCTGGGGAGTCTCAATTCTGAACTTCGTCTTTCTGACGAAAAGGTTCATTGTTGAGAGATCTATCACTGGTCTCCAATCACCAGAGGCTTTTGGTACCAGGAAAACTCGACTGTAGAACCCAAGAGAAAGACAAACTACCTTTTCCACCACCCTTTACACCATCATTTTCTTCACTTCCTCTTGTAGAGCTAAGTGATTCGGAGAGCCTTGGGTGTAATTCAGGTGTAGGAGAGGTCGATTGGAGAGAGGAAGAGGGAAGTCGAAAGGAAGTAGATAAACCTACCCACAGGACATCTACTACTCACGGTTCCACTCCTTGCTTCTGCCATGTAGCCCCGTGGCTCACCAGGCAACCCCCACCAGTGGCAACAGGTGGGGTGTGGCCCCCAATCTATCATCATCCTCCCCTGTCTTTGACCCTACTCCCCATCCCTGGTTTCAAAGGACGAGACTGACAGGGATGTTGCTGAGGCTGCTTCCTTGGTGCTGGAGTCGGCTGGGAAACCTTGGTTGAAGCCGCAAGTCTTAAAAGACTTCCTGGGAGGAGACTGCCTACTCTGCTTTGGAGCAGACGGGTGAGACTGAGATGAAGACTTTAGCCACTGCCTGTTGGGCAAGACGATCATTAGTGTCGGCCCAATGTCTGATAATTGCAGCTTCCATTTGTTCTGTAAGCAGGGGAAGCTGGGATCCTAGGAGATCTCCATGCCACAAGGAAAGCAAAGAGTCCGCATCAACTGATTTAGCTACCTTAGAGAGGGCTGCATCCCTTCTCCTCAGAATGAAGTTGGCCCATAAATTAGCATTCAACTGGCCTAGGTATGATATGGCCTTAACACCCGATTGTAGTAACCTAATGAAAGATGAACTTTCGAATGAAACTCCTACACAACAGGATGAAGAAATCCTAGTTATCGCTGAAGACCACAAATCTAGCCATGTGACAGTCTGAAAGGCAGAAGAGGCAGTCAACTCCAAGGTAGATGCTTCCTGAAAGCTTAAAGAAGGACTGTCAGCCCTAACCTGATCTAGTGTTAACCCAGGCTTCAAGCGAATGACATCAGAATTGAGCTGTCTACTCAACAGAGATGCGTGACTTGTTGAGTAATACTTCATAAGACAAATCAGAGGAGGGGGAAGAAGCTTAAAAGATCTGTTGGAACCAGAGAATTATCCCGTCCCGAAACCAAAGAATTCACATGCTTTAAGATTGAAGTAGCAAGCCCAGAGAACAGGTAAATCAAAAGAAGTTCTTACATCCTTCTTCGGTCCAAGTAAAGCTTCTATGCCCGTAGGAGTCATTGAAGAAGGAGCCTCAGACCTCTCAGAGAGATTGTTGAACTCACGAATGAGATTAATAACTTCCCTGTAGGAAGCAAGAAACTATTCGGCTCTCCCCATCCTCTGCTTCATGCACAGGAGGCTGACGCCCTGAGGTAGACGGAAGAGAAGGATCCCGATCACTTGACAGACATAGGCTATCCCTTGTCAACGACGAGTCACATCCACGAACATAGGAACACAGCAATGCCTCAGCTCTTGGGCCAGAAGAGTTACGTACGCAGGCGCACGAAGACGAATGACGTACACAATCCCTTACAGGAGAGCGAGAAACCAAAGCACGAGAACTAGGCCTAGGTGAGTCACATCCACGGATTCAGGAAGATGAACGATATACGTGGATCCTTCTAGGTGAATGACACGGAACATTTCAGCTTCTTGGGAGCCGCAGAACCAGTCATTATCAGATCCATGGACGGTTCTAGAAGCACGTTCGTGGTAAGCTAAACGTCCGTTCCTATCATCACGGAAACCCTGATTCTCGAAGGAGAACGTCTTGTAGGCCTTGGAACAACTGGACTTCTAACGGGGGAGTCCACCACTTTCGACTTCTTTATCGGAGCCTTATCATCTTTCCACCGAACTTGCAGAGAACGAGGAGGAGGAGAAGAATGAATGACTGAAGCTGACTTCTGAGGGGTTGCAGAGCAATGAACACCAACCACAGGAACACTGACGTGACTACGTCCACGTACGTGAATTGGAGACACACGTCCGCGGGAAGCAGCTGATGAAAGTCCTGGGCTTCTCTAACAGCAAAGCAACAAAGTCTTCAATCCTTGGAAGTCCAACTTGAGCAAGAGTAGGGGGAGACAAAGATGACGAGGACGAAGAAGAAGAAGACAGAAGCCTATGCCTTTTCTTGACAGAAGGACTGCCATACCTCTCTTGAAAGACAAGAGTCCAGTCTGTCCACCATAGTCTGAACAAACGCCTCCGAAGGATCGGCAACTGCAGAAGATTACGTCATGGCAGCAGTCGGAGGAAATGACATCACAGATACTGTCGATACAAGGAGTGACATCACGGGAGTAGGAGTCTGACCCAGGGCCAATGGAATTGCTGCAGGTAAAGGCAAGCCAGGATGATGCGAAGTTAGTAACGAAGGCGTCCTACTAGGTGGCATCACACAAGAACCAAAGAAATGAAGGCTGGGAGGTGGGGAAACTTCAAGGGGAGCCGACACTGGTAAGCGTGAAGAGACAAAATGCGATGACAGGCCATCCAGAGAGGGTACACCCAGGTAAGCCTAAGGATGCCCAAACAGACGACATCTTTTTCGCATCAGAATCTGAAACAAAGGAACAAGATGGCGCTGCCCCCTCTCTTCCCGAAGGGGAAATATGCCCTCCCGAGAGAGACGGGGCAGCATGATACATAAAATCACCTTGACCAATTCCCGGTGCTTCCAAAGACGAATCATTGGAAAAAAAGGAAGGAGAAAAGGCATCGGTGGATGATGAAGCAGATGGAATAGGCCTGGAAGAAGGGGGACCAGAAGCGTCCACTTGAGGAGGAAGAAATCCCTCCCAAGATGGAAGCTCTGACTTCCTTTGTGTTCCCTCTTCTTCTACAAATTCTACCACTGCACAACAGGCTAGGAATGACATTCTGGGCACGGACCAGTGATATTACAAAAATTAGAATGGCACCTAATGCAAGAAGAATGGGGGTCTATCTCAGAAGTCAGGAAGCAGGAACATGAGAACCCTCGAACACAAGGACACATGCGTTGGCGCTCTTAGGTTGATTAGTGGAATGCATGATAACACCATGAAACACACACAGACACCCAAAAACACAACACAACCAGTAGGAAGGTATCACAGGCTTAGGGAAAGGAGAGCAAAAGTGAATGTCCGCTCTCCATGGCAGTTGAAGAAAGACCGAATGCGTCACAAGGTTCCAGCTGGGTCTCTGACCCGCTTCCACCTCGTCTATGCATCAGATGCCAGATGCCACAGATTCCTTGCATACATGATTTTTTTATTAAGATTTTTTATTGTTTTTAAACTGGTTTCCAGCTGGTGCTAGAAGATTTATCCTAATGTTAAGACCAAAGGTTTGTTCTGCGTATGAACAAAAAATCCTTGGTGGGGTCACCCAAAGTAAAATTCCTTGACTAAAAGGTGAAGATAGTTCCCACTACAGATAAGCTGGATAAGACCAACAGAAACCCATTAAAATAAAAAACAACATAGTTAACCTGGACACTAAGGAACAAATGATGTAAGTAACCTTAAGCAGTGCTTACATTTTGTACATAACAAACTGTAAGCATCCTCTACTAATGGTCATGTGGTTTAAATTATCATCATCAATATTTGTTCTTGCAAGATTGCTGAAAATAGACATCTAGTACAAAGACATCATAGTAATGGGGAAAAAAGTATAAGGCAGAAAATAATGTTGCTGGGACCAAACGGCAAACTGGAAAAACTTATCCCCTGCACCACTACAGTGGAGTGTAAATAAAATTAAACCAAACATTACCAACAGTAGATGCCAGCCACTGTAAATATGAAGGCTGGGTTATGTGCAGAATATTTCCACATGAATGACAAAAATCTAATTACATAAGTGAAGAACTTTCTTGGCATTTACATGAATACTTCCCCCTAAAGATATCAATGTACCAATGTACACAATCCTATGCCTTTGTAATAGCAACACTGTTCCTTCTAAAATTTTAAGTGACAACCATGCCAAAACAGAATTATATAGCATCTGCAATATGACAAATTTTTTTTTATTAATTCATATTTTTCATAGCTAACAAACCTGCAGTCTTAACATTTAGAAAAATCTTCTGGTGCCAGCTGGAGACCAGTAAAAAACAATATGAGCTGTTTATTCAAGGAATTGGTGGCATCTGGCATCAGTCACAGGGATGAGGGAGGAAACAGACAGCGACCTAATCTCCAACCCTGTGACGTATTAAGTTTTCTTCTTACCACCTTCCAAGAAGGACGTACTTTTCGCTCTCCTCCCTAAAGCCGGTTTTTCCTTCCTTGCCCGTGTTTTCTTGGTTTGAGATTTTTGTATTTAGTGATATACCGGGTGTTTCGAAATTAGAGCCCCCCCTCCACAGAACAAATGGAAAGTTATGAAGTTTTCAGCTATAGCCTATCTCCAAGTACATTATTTTAAGTTTCTATTACGCTATTTTTCATTTTACATTTCTTGTATTTTCAGACTGAGTGACGGAGTTAGCTACAGCCATGGCTAACGACTCAGAGGAAATCAGGTGGATTGACCGAATCCGGGCTATAACCTTCAGAGAGGCCAGGGATGCTGGTGCATCCTTAATTTCACGTTCCTGGATAGCTAAATACATTAAAAGAGATGAATCCTTTGTTAAAATAAACTGGAACAAAAATCCATATGACTGTCATCGCGAAAAGAGTGAGAATCCTGGAAGGCCTGAAGTCCTTTCTCAGGAGTCAAAAGACATCACAGCTGAGGCAGTGGGTAGACCAAGAAAGTCTTTACGTAAATTGGTGCTTGAACTAGAAACAAAAAGGGGAAAGAAGAGAAATTATAGTGCTGTATATCATGAGTTGAAAAAATCTGGTATCAAGCCATTTCATGTTATCAGAAAGCCCAACATCACTCAGCAAGAGAGAGAAGACCGTGCATGGTTTTGTGGTTCATTTCTTACAGATTAGGATGAAGCTGACTTTCTCCATGTTGCCGCATCAGATGAATTCTTTATTTACACAGTCAGGAAGCCAAATCATAAAAATGATATCATCTAGGCTGCAAAGTTGGATGATATCTGCGATGACGTGCGCTATCGCCAAGTTGAGAAATTTCCTGAATGTTTGGGAATTTTTCTCTGTTTCACAGCCAAACAGTTAATGTGGATCATCAAAGAAAAAGGAGTCATGGAATGGTGAATACTTCAGAGAAACTGTGCTTACTGGTGGAGTATTTCCTTTCCTCAAAGATCCTGAAAATGTGTTATCTGTTGAAGAAGTCACATTTTTGCATGATAAGGCACCATGTTTCAAGGCTCTTCAGACACAGGAGCTGCTTCGAAACAGTGGTATCAATTTCTTCTCGCCAAGTGAATTTCCAGGTATCTCCCCTGACCTTAATGTGTGTGAAAACATTGGTAGTATCTTAAAAGATCGTGTTGAAGCGCACACAGTGAACTATGATGGTATACCAAGCCTCGACGACCTGCAAAGAGAGGTGACTGAAGTGCTCAGGGAAATGGGAGTTTGAGTCTCAGGTTTTTTTGCGATTTGCTGAAATCATACCCCTCAAGAATGCAGGCTGCGGTACAGGCAGATGGAGGCCACACAAAATATTAAATACTCAGAGAAACTTAAATAAATATCTGTTCTGAATTACTTTTGATTTTGTCCATATCAATTTTAGTTTATGCTGTAGAGGGGGGCTCTAATTTCAAAACACCCTGTATTGTGTGTTTTGTGTGCATATCTTTTGGCTTTGGTAATGCAGTCCCAAAATTCATCTAAGCATTCCCTTAAGCCTCAGAGGAAATGTCCCAGTGTAGCAAACTACCCTAGTTTATGTTTTCTTGCTTCCTTTGAGACCTATCCCCATTCTACTTGTAGTAGATGCAGATCTAATTCTTGTAACATAACTAACCCTTGCCCTGAGTGGTCTCCCGAGATCTTTGTCAATAAGAAGCAACATAAGAGGAAGTCAGAGACGCTATCATGGGAAAGGTTCTCTCCTCCTTCAATGGATGTTTCTCAAGCTCCTCATTGTTCTGGTTCTCCCTTGTCCAGACCTCCTCCAGTTGCTTCTTCCTTGGAAGATATGACCCCTTCCCATCTTCCATTGCTTTGTCCCTGGAAGTTTTGGGAGAGGGGTCAGGAGATATAATTCCTCATGCTTTCCCCTCTTTCTTGGGTGGGAAGGTTCCCCCACCCCAGGAGGGTGGAGGCAGTGCCATCTTGTTCATCTGTTTCAGGTTCCTTTCAGAATATCTAATGATCTCTGAATGTTTGTTACTTAATTTCTCACAAAAAATTCCTACTATAATCAAACACCTTGATAGAAAAAATATCTATGTAAAACCTTGATAGAAAAAATATATATATGTAAAATGATCTGTGTTGTGGTAAACACATTTATGCCTCTTCATTTACCATGTGCTCACTGATTTTAGTATGTGCCAACAAATAATTACCTAATGTCCAGTCTCAAGAAAAAATCCAAAGACTGTCAAGTACCTTTCTCATAAGCTATACTAGTCCTTGGAAGCAAGTAGCACCATAGTCCTGAATCTTACAAAACTCTTCAAAATAGTATTCCCTATATTAGAAATTATGAAAAGGTACTTACTTGATTCTGCAGTGACACTTGATGGGCGGTCCACCTGGAAGTAGAACTTGAGCGGGTAGATATCATCAAATTCAACACGGGATATGCAGCCGACAAATCCTTCAGCCATGCTCTCATTCTTGCCAATATATACATATTGTATATTATTAAACTGAGCATCAGCTGATCCCTTAACATCAAATATCCATGACACAGGCTCATAGTTATCAACCTAAGAGAAAAGAGTGTTTCATGTTTAGTATCATGATCTAACACATACTAAATATACAAAAGAATACCTGTATTACCAATAGAGATGATATCACTAGATAATGTACAACAATACAAATATGAAAACTTTTCCTCCCTACAAAAAGGAAATGTTTTATATTTAGTATCATGACCTAGCACATACTAAATAAACAAAATTTAATTACCAGTAGAGTTATATCACAAGACAATTTACATAATATAAATCTGAAAACTTTTTTCTGCCTACAAAACAATGAAAGTCTGTATAGAAGGCAAGGACTTAATTTCAATTGTCAGCATTTCTAACTGAAACTGCTTCATAATTGATATCCCATTTGGCTCCTTAAAAATCTGCACAAATTCTAACATAAGACATATACTCAGCTAAGCATAACTGTAATAAGAAAGAGTTAAGTTCTTTCGTTACTGCCTGTCATTTTAAGTATTCACATATTGATATAAATTTAAATTCTTGATATGAAGGCAATGTTATAAATTCCATCTCATTTCCAGTTCGGAGAAAAGGTGACCCATCTACAAACCTATGGGTCTTTCCTAGCTACCAAATCAAATGGACAGGAGGAAGATATCATCCATTTGAATACACTCCAGTAAGAACAAGGAGACATGCCATTTTTAAAATGTTGTTAGTGGTTATTTAAGTTACTTAATTTAATTATGTGTATAGTGGATGTAAAGTCCACTTAATAATCGTGTTCAACCCTGTAAAGGGCTTTAACTTGGGTTAATAATAGTCTCAGGGTAAAACTCAGGGTACAAAATAGGTGACACACAAACTGTTTTTTACCTACATACCAAATGAATAGTTTGGAAATTTTAAGCAAACCTGTATTCAAACATATGAAAGTGACTGAAAATTTCAACTACTGAGATTAAATAAAATACATTCAACCACTGAAATTAAATAAAATACAGTCTACTTAAATCAGCATTGGATGATCCACAGACAAGAACTGTCAATTGAAGCCATTTTTGAGTGGCATCCTTTATGGCCACCAGGGTTAGGCTGCTGACTGCGAGGTTTTCATGTGCCAGCCACAAAGAGGGAAGACTTACTGTAAGCCCCAAGAGCTCAAGGCAGTCAAATTTGTGGGTCTTTTCTTACAGTGTTTTCACAAAAAGATCAGGGCATATGCATGTGGTTTAGATTAATTGTATATACATTGGAAAATACAAATATATACTGATAATGGGATGTTTCTCATGTATTTTATTTCTACTCTTTATCACTCAGCCAAACCACATATGTCCAAGTTTTCTTAATCTTATAACACATCTGTCCAAGTTTTCTTAATCATAAACAGCTCCTAGCAACCTGATTGAATGGCAGTTTCATCACAAGGACTTGTGACTATGGTTTTCCTATTAAATGGGTTACATCAATACCCATACTGACCTTGTGGAGCATTTTGACCCTAAAATGTCACAGATGGGACACACTTTGACCCTAAAATGTCACAGACGACAATGTCCCTAACCTGTCACAGCACACTGTGTCCTTCCCTGTCCCATGACAGTGTTCCTAACATGAAACTGTGTCCCTAAACCTGTCACAGGAAGCTGTCCCTAACCCCTACTAAGGAGACATTGCCTAGGTCTAACTGTTATACTTTCTGAAGTTGTTTAGAAGGTATGTCTGAGATTTTCAATCCATAAAAAATATTTTAATCAACAAAATAGAAAGAATATATAAGGGCAACATTATCTAACGTGCTTACACCACAACTTCAATGCATTAGAAATCCCTGTCTATTTTAGTGTAATTAGTATGTTATGTTGAAAATCACTAGTGTTCACTAGCCTAGCCTAAAGTACCTATGAACGTCAGGTTTTGTAACCTATGTTCCATTATCAATAGTTCTATAACAGAATATTTCTTATAATATACACAAAAAAAACAGTAAATACCAAATGACTTTGGGACTGTCAAAGCCTTTATGGCTTATCCTATTTGGGATTAGGCATTTGATTTTGACCACATGCTAACTTATGATGAGATCTGGTGCCTAAGTTAGGCTTTGCTATTGGAGGTTTAGCCAGCTCTTGAAGACTAGACACAAACATAGACTGTTATACAAGATTAACAATAACAACTTCCAAATGGTTTCATGGAGATGGAGAACAGACTAAATCCACTGTTCGATCCTTATCCCTGTTCATGACACCTGCATGGAAAGACCAGATCCACCATCTCCTGGTTGACCTACACCCCAGCCTGAAGGTTTTCATCTCTCCAAGTAGCTCTTAAAAGCTCAGACAGGACACAGCAACATCTCATCCAGCTTATCACCAAAAAATTTTGGAGGGAAGGAACCAAGAAATTCTCAAAACTCGTGTCCAGAACACACAGATTTTTCACTGAGAAATATTCACTAAATACTGTATTTTCATCTCATTTTCATGACCAAAGGCACTTTTTGTGATAAAACTATTAAAATACTCAGGTAATGCTCAAGTTACGATAATTCACTTCACGATAATTCGATTTTGCAATGGGGTAAGCAATTAATACCGATACGACAATATTATTTATAAAATATTTTTAAATTTCGCCTGGCAGTGAGAGAGACCAAATTACAATAGAAAACTTTTCCTCCACCTCTTTATCCCATGTTCTAGTTAAAAAAGTAAAAGAGAATGATAAAAGTATTGTTAGTAACTTTATACTCTTGCGTAAATGCGTACGGCCATAAACAACCGACCAAGAAACTGTTGTTTTGCTTATAACCAAATCGGATAACAACAGCTGTTTAACTATTTCAACCATCGTACAGTGATAAACAACTACCGTAGGTTATGGCACAAACGACGTTAAGTAGAATAGGACTGATATATTTTTACATTACAGTATACCCTTATACGGTATGGATAAAAGATCGTCAAGGAAATATACTGCTAAACTTAAAGTGCAAGTTGTAGCTGAAGCTGAGAAAACAATGTTCAAGCTGCTAATGACTATATTGTAAATTATCGTGCATCGGCAGCATGGATGAAACTCGATTGTAATTAAAATTGGAGCGAAAGTATTTTAATCAAAACTACTGGGCATGAAAGAACACATTACTGTTATTTTTACACCAATAAACGATAAATACGTAAAGCTCGTATTATGAAGTGAAAATAGTGAACGGAATCTTGAATTTTTTTTACACAAAACAAACGCCCCCAAACGGCCATCGTCAATCGTCATCTATTAAAAAAAAATAATATATAAATTAATTTCACAACAAGACGTATTTTAGTAATATTTCGACTTAAAAACACTTCGTATAACGAAAAATAACCTTGCCCCTTAAAAATAAAGTATCTAGAATCTAGAGATTGATTTACTCTAAGTAGAAGCAAGAAAAGCGCTCTGAACTGAGTTAAATGTGGCGAAATATACAGGGCATAACCATCTCCAAACCAAAAACTGATCGCTATGAACACAATTTATAATACAAAAGCAATATAAGAATATATATAATATTATTGGATACAGTGAATTAAGGCATAACATTTTAAAAGATCCATGGAAAAGACGCATGTTCATTATGGTGACGTTTGTATAATACGATATGCTAATATAGAGTACAGTATAATGTAGGCTATGATACTGTGTATGTATACAATATACCCTAGTGTAGGCTAAGCTAATTCTTGTTTGTTATTCAATTTCTCTTTGTATTGAATTATCATAGGTCACTTTGTATGAACCTCTAGAATTAGCTGATATTAATAATTATTATACCGTGTATGTAAAGAGTATATTTTATAGTGCAGGCTAGGCTACCATATAATGTATACAGTACAAGGTACCAAATACCCTAGTGTTGGCTAAGCTATGTTCGAGATATATACGTTTTGGTATTTCTTACTTTTTTTCCAACAAACAGTGGTTTTTTTGGAACCTAACCCCACCGTAAGTAGGATAATACCTGTATAAGCATTTTTAGTATGTTTTGTGTGTGTTTGAACTATCAAAATGGGCAGTTCTAAGTGTTTTTAGAAGGGTTCTAAGTATTTGCTGGTTTTAGCTATTCGCAGGGGGATGTGGTACACATCCCCTCGCGAAATCGTGTCTGTCTGTCTGTCTGTGTATATATATGACCCATTTTTCAGAGGTCATCTAGGGTTCTTAGCGTATGCAGGTCATGCAGGAATGATACGCACTGCTACAAGTTCACAATGCTTATATTAACCCTTAAACGCCGACTGGGCGTATAGTACGTCGACTAAAATTGTCTGTTGGGTGCCGAGTGGATGTACCGTATGTCGACTACAAAAAATTTCAACCTTCAGTCAACTTTGACTTGACCGAAATGGTAGAAAAACGCAATTGTAAGCTAAAACTCTTACATTCTAGTAATATTCAATCATTTACCTTCATTTTCCAACAAATTGGAAGTCTTTAGCACAATATTTCTATTTATGGTGAATTTTTGAAAAAAACTTATGGTAACAATTACCAATGGTAGGGGCAGAAGTACCAACCACCCAGTTGGTATATATTCATTTCTATTCAGTTTACCTTTTGGCCCAGGTAAGAGAATGAGGGGTGGTAAGAGGTGGGTCTTTAACCCTTAAACGCCGAGCCTCTACAGTATTTACAAAAGTGCCTGCTGTATGAAGGCAGCGTTCGGGAGTTAGCGCCGAAGCGGAAAAAAAGTTTTTTTCAAAAAATCACAGCATGCTTAGTTTTCAAGATTAAGAGTTCATTTTGGGCTCCTTTTTTTTGTCATTACCTGAAGTTTAGTATGCAACCATTAGAAATGAAAAAAATATCATTATCATATATAAATATTGAAATATATGACAGCGCAAAAAAAATTTCATATATAATTGTATACAAATCGTGCTGTTAGCAAAACAGTTAAAGCTAGTTATTTTTTTTTTCGTTGTATTGTACACTAAATTGCGATGATTTTGGTATATAACAAATTGTAAAACGAACAAAGCAACACAGAGAAAATATTATCACAAAATCATGCATGAATTCATTATGCGCGGATGTAAAAAATGTTTTTTTCAAAAATTCACCATAAATCAAAATATTGTGCTAGAGACTTCCCGTTTGTTGCAAAATGAAGGTAATTGATTGAATATTACTAGACTGTAAGTGTTTTAGCTTACAATTGCATTTTTTTACCATTTTGGTCGTGTTAAAGTTGACCAAAAGTAGAATTTTTTCTATATCGTGATTTATATGAAAATATTTCAAAACTGATGAAAGCTACAACCATGAGTTATTTTTTGTTGTATTCTACATGAAATTGCACACATTTTCATGTATAACACTTTATGTAACACCTAATAGAAAACGGTGCGAAAATTACAAGGTGACTAAAGAAATTCTGAGATTTTCAGCTGAGTTACCGCACTCGGAGGTAAGGAAAAAGTTTTTTCAAAATTTCACCATAAATCGAAATATTGTGCTAGAGACTTCCTGTTTGTTGCAAAATGAAGGTAAATGATTGAATGTTACTAGAATGCAAGAGTTTTAGCTTACAATTGCATTTTTTTACCATTTCGGTCGAGTCAAAGTTGACCGTGGGTTTAAATTTTGGCACTTATCGTGATTTATATGAAAATATTTCAAAACTCATAAAAGCTACAACCATGAGTTATTTTTTGTTGTATTCTACATGAAATTGTGCGTATTTTCATATATAAAACTTACGTAACGGCTAATACAAAACGGTGCAAACATTACGACAAAGTGACGAAAGAATTTCCGAGATTTTCGGCCGAGTTACCGTGCGCAGACGTAAGGAAAAAGTTTTTTTCAAAAATTCACCATAAATCGAAATACTGTGTTAGAAACTTCAAATTTGTTGCAAAATGAAGGTAATTGATTGAATATTACTAGAATGTAAGAGTTTTAGCTTACAATTGTGTTTTTCGACCATTTCGATCAAGTCAAAGTTGACTGAAGGTTGAAACTTTAGCACTTATCGTGATTTATATGAAAATATTTCAAAACTGATAAAAGCTACAATCATGGGTTATTTTTTGTTGTATTTCACATGAAATTGCGCACATTGTCATATATAAAACATTATGTAACGCCTAATATAAAACGGTGCGAAAATTACGACAAAGTGACGAAAGATTTTCTGAGATTTTCCGCCGAGTTACTGCGGACGTAAGGAAAAAGTTTTTTTTCAAAAATTCACCATAAATATGACATTTTTATGATAAAATGATGTTTCATTATACTTACCAAAACACTGTAAAAGCTTTTATCTCTTTAAAATCGACACGTCCGAGATATAAATTTTCAAACTTTGTTTGGAACACTGATACAATTGGCGGGAGACCCAACCCCACCGGATGCCGGTGGGGGTAGCGTGGCAGAGACATACCCATAAACCCAGGTCAGTTTCATTCTCGGTATACACAATTAGTGAAAACCTGAGATAACGTCTCCCCCTGCGGGAGGAGGAGGTTTTATTACAGTGTTTTGGTAAGTATAATGAAACATCATTTTATCATAAAAATGTCATTTTCATTATAATGACTTACAAAACACTGTAAAAGCTGATTCCACATTTAAGGTGGAAGGGCAGGGATGAGGTACCAGTTATTGAAAGGTTACACACACAAAAAAAAAAGAAAAGGAACAAACTCTAACCATGGGTATCTTAAGGATCCATACCAACAAAGGGCAGGAGTCACCTTACCTGGTAGATGGGCTTTGCAGGAGGTACTGCTGCTGGTTGAAGCTCCATTACCTGCAGAGGCCTTGGGCGTAAGCACTGCTAGCCATTCTGCTCCATAACAACCCAAGCAGTCAGGGAAGTACACCGCTGACTGAGACAAGGGGTGACTTCCTTTTGCTCTTGCCCTGAGCAATTGGAAAGCAACCAGACTGAAAAACGGGTCTCACCGCCTAACCTACAAATAGTTAAATACATCCCCCTTCCCTATACCCTCAGCAGCTCAACAAGGATGGAGGGTACTCCAGGTGAACTGAGCACCCCCGGCTTCCCATTAACTCAGCAACCATAAAACCACAGGGGGAAGGAAAGATAAGGAACCTACCCCCCCCAGTGTGTTCCCCCTAAAACCAAGCCTGCTACCGATATGGGACCTAACGCAAACAGGTCCTGATACGCAACTTCAACCTCCCTAAGGTAGTGAGAAGCAAACACCGACTTCGACCTCCAGAAGGTGCTCTGTGTGATCTGCGAAAGTGACTTATTATGACGAAAGGCCACTGAAGTTGCTATTGAGCGCACTTCAGTGAATATGAGACTTGACTAGGCGTGCGTCCTCTTCGTTGATGTGCCTGTGCGCCTCTAAGATGAGTTCCTTGACGAAGAAAGCCAGAGCATTCTTGGATAAAGGTCTGGTTGGATCTTTCACTGAACACCACAGGTTAGAGGAACGTCCTCTGATGCTGGTCGTTCTGGCCAAGAAAGTTTTGATAGCTCTAACGGGCACAAAGAAGCCTCCAATTCTTGAGGGCCAGCCACTTCGGAGAGGTTCTGAATGGTAAAGGACCGAGGCCACGGGTTGGAAGGAGACTCGTTCTTGGCCAGAAAATTCAAGGTGAACGAGCAAACAGCATTACCTTGTGAAAACCCACTTCCTTGTCAATGGCTTGTATTTCACTAACCCTCTTTGCCGTTGCTAAAGTAACCAGAAAAAGGGATTTCTTAGTGAGGTCTCTAAGAGAAAGACCTTCTAAAGGTTCGACCTTGGAGACATTAACCACCTCAAAACTACATCTAAATTCCAGGCAAGGGCAGGTTTTGGGGCCTTAGCTGTGTCTAAGGACTTGAGGAGGTCTGATAAGTCTCGGTTATTTGATAGGTCTAACCCCCTATGGTAGAAGACGGAGGACAGCATAGCTCTGTAGCCCTTGATGGTTGATGGCATCAATTTTCTTGAATCCCTCAAGTAAATGAAAAAATCGGCAAGTTGAGTTATAGACGTCGAAGAAGAGGAGATACTATTTTTCCTACACCAGTTCCTGAAGACTGTCCACTTGGATTGGTATAATTTGCTCGAGGAGTCCCTTCTGCACCTCGCAATAGCCTCTGCAGCCTTGCTTGAAAAACCTCGCACTCTGATGAGCTTCCTGACAGTCTTAAGCCTGTCAGAGCGAGAGTGGACAATCCCTGGTGGAACTTCATTAGGTGGGGTTGTCTGAGGCGACTTCTTTTGAGGAGAAGCCTCGGGAAGTCTATCAGGAGATCTAGCAAGTCCGGGAACCACTCCTTCCTTGGCCAGAACGGGGCAACAAGGATCAGCTCGACCTTCTGATGGAATTTCACTTTGTTTATCACTTGCCTGATGAGCCCGAAAGGAGGGAAGGCATAGGCAAACAGGTTCGTCCAGTCTAGGAGCATGGCGTCCACCAAGTGAGTCAGTGGGTCTGGAACTGGTGAGCAGAACACTGGGAGACGATGGTTCTTGGAGGTAGCGAAGAGATCTATTATGGGAGTGCCCCACAGATTCCACAGATCTAGGCACACTTGCGGGTGCAGGGTCCACCCGTGGGGAGAGTCTGGTTCCGACGGCTGAGTTGGTCCGCCAGGATGTTCAGTTTTCCTGCACAAACCGAGGAACAGGGCCACCCTGTTGCTGTCCGCCCAAAGAAGAAGGTCCTCGCAGCTTTGAACAGGGGCGAAGGAATGGGTACCTCCTGTTTCTGGATGTAGGCTAGAGCCGTCGAGTTGTCGGCGTGAACAGCGACTGCTTGGCCTGAGACGTGGGTCGAAAATTCCTGGAGGGCGAGGTGAATGGCCAACAGTTCCTTGACATTGATGTGGAGCTGCTTCTGTTCGTCCGACCACACTCCTGACGTCCTGAGGTTGGCTAGATGTGCTCCCCACCCAACATTGGACACGTCTGAGAACATCTGCAGGGATGGTTGTCTTGGGAGGAGATCCAGACCCTCCGAAAGCCTTTCCGGCGACCTCCACCAGAAAAGATGCCCCTTGACGTCGGGGGGAATGTTGAAGACCGTGGAGTCCGTTTGGGTCCTTCTGTCCCAAGAGTCCCTGAGGAAAAACTGTAAGGGTCTCATGTGCAGACGGCCTAACCTTACAAATTGCTCCGCTGACGACAAAGTTCCCAGGAGAGCCATCCACTGACGGGCGGAGCAACTGTCCAGGAGGAGAAACTTCTCCACCGTCTGAAGGCAGGAGGAGACCCTTTTGGGAGACAGAAAAGCCGAAAAGCTAGACTGTCCAGAGTCATCCCAAATAAAGAATCCTCTGTGAAGGAACTAAGCTCGACTTTTCGTGTTTATCAGAATCCCTAAGTCCCGAGCTAACCTTAGGGTTCTGTGAAGGTCCTCCATGCAGCGGTCCCTTGATGATGAATGGAGTAGCCAGTCGTCTAGGTACAAGGAGATCCGAACTCCCTCCAGGTGGAGCCAATGACCTGTCGGGCGAGAATCCTGGTGAACACTTGCGGGGCTGTCGACAGGCGAAAGCAGAGGGCCCGAACTGGTAAACTCTGTCCTTGAAAACAAAGCGAAGATACCTCCTGGAGTCCTGATGTACTGGAATGTGGAAGTAGGCATCTTCCATGTCGAGGGGTCACCATCCAATCCCCCGAGTTAGTGCCTGAAGAACTGAGCGGTTCGTTTCCATGGAGAACTTGGTTTTCACTAAGTACATATTGAGAGCACTTACGTCGAGAACTGGCCTCCAACCCCTGATGACTTGGGGACTACAAACAGGCAGTTGTAGAAACCTGGGGTTGACACGTCCTGCACTACGATGACCGCTTTCCTAAGAGAGACCGGACTTCTGTCTCTAGGGCCGAAAACTTGACTGAGCCTCTTGAGTATGCTGTCAAGGAAATGGGAGAATTGGAGAGAGGAGGTGGTTGGGGCGAACGGCAGATGGTAGCCTAGCTGGAGCACTTGCACCACCCACTGATCTGCACCTCTGTCTCTCCATTCCTCCCAAAAGAGGCTGAGTCTGGCCCCACCGCGCATGGAGGACAGGGATCCTACTTACTGGTATGACGACCTTGTGGCTTTGAGGAGAACTTGTGACCCTGGAGTTGGAGCGGGACCTTGAGTAAGGTTTGGACCTGGAGTTACTAAACGGATGCCTGTTAAGAGGAGATACCATCTTGGTCAAAGGAGTGGGAGCAGGCCTCGGTCTGGTGGAAGACATAGAGAGGATGTGTGGCGCACGCCCCTCTTATCCATGGCTGACAGGACGTCTTTCACTACTGTTTCTGGGAAGAGGCCCTCTTGTCAAAGGGTGCGAACATCAAAGCCGTTCTCTGCTGAAGAAGTCACAGCCTTAGACAAGAACGAGCACCAAGTTTCCCTCTTCTTCAGAGTGGCCATGGCGAAGAGGGAGGAAATTCCGCCTGCCGCATCATGGATAGCGATATCGGTGCAGGAAAGGAATCCCGTGATTTTTTCCAAGACGTCTTCTGCGAGATTAGCCTGCTCCACCTGTTTGAAAACAGCTCCCATTGACCAATCGATAAAGCTGACAATCTCTAGGAGCTTGAAGAGGTTCCTGGAAAATGTTCTACATCTAGGGCAGAAAAGAAGGTCTTGGCTGCCTCGAATGAAATGCGTCTTGAGGGGTCCACAAGGGAGCCAAGTCCCCTTGTGCTGAAATTGGATCCCAGTGAAGGAGATGCTCCTGTGCTGTAATAATTTTGCCTCCTTTTCAACAGCTTTGAAGGAGGGTACGCAAATGACGACTTACCCGAGGACCTCTTAGCTTCCAACCACTCCTCTACCTCTTTTAATGCTTTCTTGGAGGCGGTGGAGAGTACCAACTTGGGAAGTGAAGTGGCAGGACCTTGTTTTCCCAGACTTAACGTAGAAGTCGGAGAAGAGGGGGCTGTCGGCTGAAAATGTTATGGGTACGACTGCAGCAGAAAGCTGAGTAGAGAAGCGTAATGTGAAGAAGGCCCCGATTCACCTGGGCCTTCCTCTTCACCAGAAAGAATCGGTTCCGTGCCCAGACCATCCAGGAGTTGAGGAGGAACGACTTCTTTATCCTCGGGAATACCAAGGACTTTGCAGACTACCTTTTCTAGCTTCCCTTCCAACAGAATAGACTCCTGGGAGGGCGAGGATGTAGCCAGGCGCAGACACTTCGTGTGTAGGAGGAGGAGTAAGAGGCCCGGGCACTTGCGGCGGAACTTCCTGGAGAGGCCTAGGCCTCTTGACTGCACTAGGTGACCTGGGAGGAAGCGTCTGAAATGTATCTTCTTGATCGGATCCCCACGATGAGCAACCAGGTATAGACCTGGCTGTCCTTCTCTTGAAGAGTTTAGTAACCCTAGAGCAGGAATTATCCGAAGAATGCCTCTTTAAGGGCCGAGAGGTCTGATCCCACTTGCAATGACGAGGAGGGGGGGGATCCAAAGAGCTGGAATATGAAGAGACTGAAGATGAACTGCTGCTACTCTCACCTGAAGAGCTTAACCTTAGGTAGTGCCGCCGACTGCGACCGCCGCCTTGATGAAGCTTCTGGGGACACCATCCTGCGATGTCGGCGATGGCGGAGAAGATCGACGCGTCGATGGATCACTTTCACGTCTCCCTGAAGCTTTTCAACACTTCAAGGCGAGTCAAGCTTACTACTTCCGCCACCAGGACTAAGGCTTTCCTGTGCCTTAGAGGACGAGCCTGCTCGTGGGCAATAATTTCTGACCTTTTCGCCAGCGCCAGACTGTCTTCTAGCCTCAGAAGGCGGCGGGACAGTTGCCTTTGCTCAAAAGATTCAGAAAAAGCGAGCAGACTCGCCTGAAACGCGATCGCGAACAACCACATTGTTATCACCAACACCAACACTGACGTCATCACCGACGCTAACGCCGGACTACAGGTGCGAACGCACTAAACTTAAGACCGACTCCATGAAACCGTTCATTTGCGCTTCCATTTGATTTCTGAAAAGAACGAATTCTGATTTATCAGCCTCGAGGCTGGGCTTGGCTTTAGGGAAAACATACTGGGAAGCTGGTGAAGAAGAGGGGGGAAAGAGCAGCGGTAGAGGAGGGTAGGGAGGGGGTAGGAAGGAACAGCCGGTAGAGGAGGTGACGCCAATGCCACCACCGACGGATGATAGCCTTGCTTCCCACGCTAAAGGCTTTCCTATCCCTATCCCTATCCCTAACCAGCTTTATCTGATGGGAACTGTGTTTGCCAAAACTCCTGACTCCATTCCATACATTCACTGCATGTGTTCTCCTGGGAACACTCTTGACCCTACATGCTGTACACAAAGAATGGCGATCGTATTTAAGTTTAACTAGTTTGGCGGAGCACAAATTCCCTCTCGCAAACTCTGGATCCCGAAAGCTTGAATCCGACATAGCTCACGAATTCCCAGAGCTAGGCTAGCTAGATAAATAAACAGGCAATTGAGTACTTCACCAAGGAGAGACGCCACAACTAAGTGCAAGCAGACAAAGGAACCCAAACAGTTTGAGGCAGATGGACGCGCAAGATGCGTTCCCAATACGCCCGAGAATTAAACTGACCTGGGTTTATGGGTATGTCTCCTGCCACGCTACCAACACCGGCATCCGGTGGGGTTGGGTCTCCCGCCAATTGTATCAGCGTTCCAAACAAAGTTTGAAAATTTATATCTCGGACGTGTCGATTCTAAAGAGATAAAAGCTTTTACAGTGTTTTGGTAAGTCATTATAATGAAACGAAATATTGTGCTAGGGGCTTCCAATTTGTTGCAAAATAAAGGTAAATGATTGAATATTACTAGAATGTAAGAGTTTTAGCTTACAATTGCGTTTTTCGACCATTTCTGTCGAGTCAAAGTTGACCGTAGTTTAAATTTTGGCACTTAACGTGATTTATATGAAAATATTTCAAAACTTATAAAAGCTACAACCATGGGTTGTTTTTTGTTGTATTCTAGATGAAGTTGAGCACATTTTCACATATAAAACTTTATGTAACGGCTAATATAAAACGGTGCAAAAATTATGACAAAGTGACGAAAGAATTTCTGAGATGCGTCACTGATGCTTTCTAGTAGGAGAAGAAAGAAATTCGCGCATGCACAGCTGGATCATGCTTGTAAACAAAACAACAGCGTGATCCGTGAACTCCCAGCATCCCTCAAGGCGCGCGATTTATAATATTTGCGCAAACTAGGCCTATAAGTATTTTTCCGCGAATATTTAAAAATTTTTTGTAGTCGACATATTTTACGTCCACTTGGCACCCGACAGACAATTTTCGTCGACGTAAAATATATCCAGTCGGCGTTAAAGGGTTAATGTAAAGGCCTCAGGTTTGTATGTTAGGAAAAATACAAATTAATTGTGGAGGGAGGATTCCGAGTAAATCTCTGAATTGACTGGTAGTTCCACTCACCTGGGTACTCATTCCTGGGCATGAAAGAGCAAAGGAAGGAGACCATCCCTCTGATCTCTTGAACAAAAAGATGTTCAATCATCAGACCTTTGGGCATGTTGAATTAAAGGAATGTAATATCCCTGATTCGAAAAGGTTTGGATGAACCCACAGTGTTGGAGACTATAAAGCTAAGAATAACCAACTGGTTTGCTCATAGTCAGTCCCTCTCTCCCCTTTCTAGAGAGAAGGAAGTACAGGCAGTCCCCAGTTTACAACGGGGGTTCCGTTCTTGCGCCACGTCGTAACCCGAAAATCGTCGTAAGCCGGAAAATCGTCGAAAATCGTCAAAAATCATAAGAAAACCTTACTTTTAATGCTCTGGGTGCATTGAAAACGATGTAAACTGCATTATTATTGAGTTTTACATCAAAAAACCTTCAAATTATGATTATTATGCCGTTTTGGGGCCAAATTTCTTCCGTCAGATCGGCGTGATGACGCGTCGTAACCCGAACATGCGTCGTAAGCCGGAAATAATTTCTGATGAATATATTTGAAAAGCGTCGTAACCTCGGAACGTCGTAAGCCGGAACCGTCGTAAACCGGGGACTGCCTGTATTTGCATCTACTAATCTACATAGTTAGATTATAGATAGGATACTCAGTCATCTAGATCACCTGCATACATGCCAGTCCAGCACGTGACGGCTCATTCACTGTCCCTCTGCCCAGTGGAAGAGGAAGGAAGACAGAAAAAAGGGAGCAGGCCAGTCTCACACACACCTTCTCCTAGCAGCCACACACCATAGGCGAGATACAACCTGTCCCTCAAGAGTTACGTGAACTAAAGGACTTGTTCAGCATCCACCATAGGATCCAAGGAAAAGGAGCCTAAAGGCCTATGGGCAACATCCAAAGGTAAAAGGAGATGAATGTGATCTGCACAATTATATTCCATCCTAGTATTCAACCGACAGGTTCTTCCTGAATGCGATGGACAGACCAATGCCCCTGACCTCGAAAGATCTGATCCAAAAGGTACTGATGTCCACGAAGTTGTGGATTACGCTCATCTGATCACCTCAATAGTCAAAGAAATGACAATTTGGACACTGTTCCTCGGCCAACTCGAAGGTAACGAACAAGTCGTTGTCAATGAGTTGAAAGTCTAGCCTTTATGGAGGCAACATAGATGTCATACTGTCATTGGTACCACAGGACCAAGGAAGTGGAATGATCCACCTCAATGAACACTTTCAAAATATGTAGAATGATAAAAGGCGTAAGCTTCCAGATGTAAATGGGTACCAAAGATGCCTTACTTATTCACAAGCATGAGAAGACAGAACAGAACAGTGCCAACTTCAATCCAGAGGTCAAAGTGCCAAGATCAATTGTCCTTATCTCCTGACTTCAGCAAATAAATGTAATGACATTCATCTTCTGTCTGCTCATGCATTTGACCATGGGACTGTCATGGGTGTGACTATAAATTTAAAAGAGAATTGTGTTAAAATAGAAGGATTAGGGAAAATAAAGGTAAGTTAAGAGAAGACAAACAAGGTCACTTAGGAATACCAATTTTGAGGAGGAGAGCAGAAGAAGAATTGTTACTGGAGGGATGGAAGGGAAAGAGTTTAAGGAAAATTAAAGGTGCAGTGATGTAGTTACATCTACAATTTGGTCATGGAAGTGGTGATAAAATACGGAAGCTACCAGATGAAGCACAGTGGAGTGATGGCTTGAAAGAGAAAGAAAAAGAGGAAATAAAAAAGTTACTAACAGACTTAATTGCAAGTTGTGAGGTATGTAAAAGATACAAAAGAAAACCAGCTAAACCGGTAGTGGGATTTTCCATTACTCCTTTCCACTTGTATGATGGCTCACCGAAATTAAATACTTTATTAGACTCTTTCTTAGTATCATTCATTCTCCTCAACTCTTCCTGATTCAAAACCACGACAATGCATGCTAGTTACAATCCCCAACAAACTGTCATTTCCATCCTGTGTCTAAAACTGCATCAACCTCTTACCAAGATTCTTACCCTATTTTACAAACTTCTCCTATATAAACTGTTTCTTCTTCTTGTCAAGTTTCTGTTTTCTTCTTCTTTTGAAAATTCTGAGGACAATCCTTAGCCTAATGCCATTCCGATTTGCATATTGCACACAATGTTACTTTCTCTTCTCTATTTACAGGATTTCTTCCACCTCTACTTCGATTCCCTTTTCCCCAATACTTTTGGTTTTTCCTCCCTCCCGAAATTCGTAAAGCCTTCTGATTCCCACCATTCCCTCTCCTCTTTATTTCCTAATCCCTCAAATATTCTTTTCATTATCTGTGACACTGTTCTATATTCCAACTTTCTTTGACCACAACCTTCTAATACCGTTTGGTTTTTTTTCCTGTGAGATTCACTTGTTCTAGTACATGAAAACCTTTTGCTTCCCCTTCAAGCATGCTTTTCTCTATCGCTCTACTAAACTCTGATTCTATCTTTTCATATCTAATTATAAAATCTCTCATCTTTTCACTAGATTCTCTTTCTATTTTAAAACAGTTTTTCACTTTACTATAATTTTCTATTACTGTATCTTTTAGATATACTTCATCTAGTTTGGATAGGATTATCTTTGAACCCTCTAAGTTCATCTTATCTATTCCTTCTGTTACTTCTAAAGCTTTTCCTTTTAAGCTCATTCTTATCTCTATCCCTAGATATTTCACTTCTTCTCCTCACATCACAAGCCAATCTTCGACTTGTCTTCTCCATCCTTTATAATCGCCCTGTGTCCCACTAAACCTCAGTCAGTCTCTTCTCCATTTCATCTCCCTAAGTTTACTGTCCGATCCATCCATTTTTAACCAACCATGCACTGCTACCACTTGAAAGTTTTCCTAGCCTAACCCATCCAAAAATACTACAATTATGCAATCCACCCACCCACTTGTTCATGTTGTTGTTCTTGTGTAATCTAGCTTATGACTAAAATAAACACAAAACAGACTTACAACCCAAAATCGACGCCCTAACCATCAGAGAGCTCTCTCTACCTGACCAGTGTTTTTATTCCTCCTACCTCCAACGTTTACATTTCACTCCCTCCCACCATTTGTTGTCCTAAGATGTCACAGCACAGACAGATGCTATTAAACATAAAGAATATTTTGCTATAAAAATCTTATAAAATTAAACATGCTTTTTAAAAATTTCGTAAATGAATAACACCCATACATTTCACTAACGCAGAAAGTAAAAATCAAATAATAATGATTAAACTTCTAAAACTGACATATAATCACAGGATTGGTAAGTTTCAGCTAGAACTTGTTAGGCTAGGCTAAGCACCAAACCAAACCTAAAATAACCTAGTCCCTTGTTGAGCAAGAGACAAAGCTAACTAGATTTCTGTATTTTTCTAATTTTGTTTACCAGGTCTACACTTAAGCAGCAAGTAAAAGCTATAGTCGACATTACATGGCACCTTAATAAAGTATTAATTACTGGAATTACTGTGCCAAATTTTATATAAAAACAGGTATGCATGAGATTTTAATTTCTTTGTAAAAGCTTGTTATTATGAAAATGTAAATTTAATAATCACATACGTCAAAGCAACTGTCATGAGAACTTTCTGAATGTGACATCACTATCAGTAATATCTGTTATAAGCAGATCGACAAAATGAGCTTTCGTTCAACTTGATACATGTCCCCCCATATTAAGAATAAATGGGGAACTTTCTATACCACAAAAACCACTTTGTTTGACCACTGATGACTTCAACTGGCAAACCAGCTTTTACTAAACACCAAGGATTGGAAGTCAAGCATGACAGGGAACTGCTATCGCCACTACCTTTCATAAACGAGAAGTTAGGCCACCACAATTCCTGATTGCAGGTAGCCTAGAATAATCTGTTAAAAAGTCATTTAGCCTAGAATAATCTGTTAGAAAGTTATTAACTAATGATTTTCAGAAACCAAAATGTCTAATATTACCGCATTATTGTTAAATATTGCCCTATCAGACAGGAAAAGCGTAGGCTACCAATCCAAACCTAGCTTCTCGCCTTGCAGGAGACACATCGGCTCTCATCTTTACCAATATAAACCTACCAGTTAAAAATGTTAAAGATCTAAAGCTTTTCACTGGGACTTAAACCTATGCACTTAACCCTTAAACGCCGATTGGACGTATTGTACGACGACTAAAATTGTCTGTCAGGTGCCAAGTGGACGTACAGTACGTCGACTACAAAAAGTTTTTTTAAATATTCGCAGAAAAATAGTTATAGGCTGTGTCGAATTTCGACTCAGAAACTATCTGATGGTCTGTGATGTCGATGACGTCACGTGAAAGTGCTCTAGTGTTTAGTTTGTTTCTTTAGTTACTAATGTGTTTGTAGGTTCAAGTATTATGTGTTTTGGATTTGAGGTTATTTGCCTTGGTGTCATATCCAAAGTGAGGCTAATTCCTATGTTTAAGTTTATTCATTTGTTGTGAGAGAGTTTTTCATTTGGTTATGTGTTTGGAGTTCGGATACGACTTAGGTTTAAGAGTTTGTGATTGTTGTTTATCAAAATTGATTGTTAACTGTCATTTTGTTATTTATGGTATTGGATTAAATTCCTTTTTTCCATTTAGAAGTGTCCTCCCTGCTTACCATCTCACAACCGATTATTTATGTCTTGTATATTATTTGTTGCACTAAACGAACATTGTGCTTTCCTCTGGGTTTTCGCGCCAAGCCGGGCGAGCATTCAATCATTCTCACTTTCCAGAGTCGGACATTTTTAAGACTCGTGCTGAGATACGTCGAGGCACAAAGTTGCCGGTTTAGCGTGTTGAGTAGTGATATTTAGCAATAATAACAAGGTAGTGGTGAGTATATTGTTGATGGGCCTATCACGTCGATCATCTATTACAAGTTATATTGCATTCATAGGTAGGATAGTTTATTCCATCCTGTTGTTGTATTGTATAGGACTTGTTAGTCCAGCATCGACATTCTACTAGTAGTCTAGCCTATCGTTGAGTTAGGACTAGCCTAGACTACGTTATAACATATTATTAGCCAAGCCTTGATTCACTTATCAAGTCTGGCCTATCATTTATTAGTTGGTTTATCTATTGGCCAGTAGGCCTAGGTACCATAACAGGTAACACGTTGCCCAGTCTGCCATCAAGTTAAGATAGCCGACAACGTGGCAGTTTATATTTATATGAAGTTCAGGATCTGTTGATCCATAGCATATGTCTCAGTGTAAGCTAGAACTTAGGGCTAGTTTAGTTTGTGATTATCATTAGGCTTGTTAGTCTTTTCTTGCTAAGACCCGTGCAACTAAACCAGTCCCTGGGGGGACCACGGTAAGCTCTTATTATTAGTAGTTATTTGCTGACCTATTACAGTTCCCAATCTAGGCCTAGGCCTAAATATTCTTTTTCACTTTCATAGGATAAAGTAACCTATGTTTTTTATTTTACTCCTAGACTAACCTACATTTGTTTTGCATTCTTAGGTTAGCCTATGGTTGGTTGTCTTGTTTCATTTGTGAACTGTAATGGGTGGGATATATTAATATATATTGAAATACTGATTATGATTATGAGATCACAACCATTTGATAATCATGGTGTCCAGTTGTATGTAGCACGATACTTTGTGGTCAATTTCATCATTTCAGGAATGGTTGCTGATCTAGCCTATAGCCACACCCTGAAGGTTATTTAGATGTAAATTCTTGTGATATTTACTGTTGCCATTATGCTGTCCAGCACGGTGAGGTATGTGAGAGTAACAATTTGTTGATCTGCTCCAGGTCCTTCACTAGTTACCTTTGGAAGCGTTACTGACACTGTTATCCAGGAAATAGTTTATTACTTTATTTTGCTGTGGAGTTTTCGAATTTGCCAACTTTCCTCCACATAGGCCTAGTTTGCAAAAGATTTTAAAACATGTGCCTTGAGGGATACTGGGAGTTCACGGATCACGCTGTTGTTTTGTTTACAAGCGTTACCCAGCTGCGCATGCGCGAATTTCTTTCTTCTCGCACTACAAAGCATCAGCAACGCATCATCGGAGAGCGATTTCTGGACACATTCGTGTTTTGCAGAACTTTTGTGAGTGTTAGCGTATTTGCGACGCTACAGGACGTTTGCAGAGATGTCCCAATGTCGTCAGGACTGCGAAAGGCGCGTATTGCCTGTCGGTAGTGAGCATGTGAGGCGAGTTTTAGATTTGGATGCTGGAGAGGGACCAAGCACCCAAGGTGACCCAGCTTTTCAACGCCGTGTTGTGCGGCCACACGGACCAAGGACCATATCCTGTGCCTTTTACGACCCCTAGGAAGCATCGGAGTGTCCTGAGGGGCATTCGTAAGCATTTGGGAGGCCTCCAACAAAAGGACATTGATGAGTATTTGTTGGAGCTCGATCGAGAGCAGGTGGAAAGTCCTCATTTTGATGGCAGTTGGTCATCTAGTGACGAGGACATCACACCCGATGTCAGTGATGACGAGTATTTGCCCCCAATGTCCGTAAGGGAGCCACAGCCTGAAAGTGAACTGGAGTTCAGTGGTTTCAGTGCCTATGAGGGAGAGTCTGAGGAGGAGGAGGAGGAGGCACCGATTGTGGCTGGTGGGGACGAGACAGAAAGTGATGGTGAAAGTGAGGGAGATGGGCCAGTGGGGAGGGTGGGAGTGCGAAGTCGTGCCCACGCACGGGCCTGTAGAAGGTCGCAACTTCACAGCAGCTTAGGTGAAGGCCATTCGTCCGAAAGTGATGAGGGGTGGTTG
>NC_089798.1:4605196-4817696 GCF_040412425.1 Macrobrachium rosenbergii
TTAGAGTTTAGTAGGTTTAGTGCCTCACGAGGGAGAAAGTGAGTTGGAGGAGGAGGAGGATGACTCGATTTGGCTGGTGGGGACGAAACAGAAAGTGATGGGGAAAGTGAAGGAACAGCCCAGCTGGAGTGTGAGAAGTCGAAGGCGTGCCGTGCGTCTTGCGGCGCAAACCGTAGAAGATGCATAGCGTCGCGGTAGCGGCTCGGGTGAAACGTTAAATCCGAAAGTGAGAGGTGGTCGGAGGACCCCACCCCACCTAACATGCACCCATTCGGCAGTACCCTGGACTGGCCGTCCCTGCCGCCCTCTCCGCGGTACTGGGGTTCATTCAGCTTTTCTGCGGGGTGCTTGAATTCCTGGTTGGAAGGAGGCTGGTAGATTCGCTCGGTACTGCGTGAGGAGTGCGGACGGCGTTATCGCACACGCTGGCAGGGCGTCAACCTCACGGACATAGCGCACTTTTTGGGGCTCCACATATTCTTTGGGATGATGCCTGCTGCTGACGTCAGGCAATGTTGGAGGCGGAATTTTTTAAATGCGCCCTAATGTAGCGACATTATGTCCCGTGATAGTTTCCTGGCATTGGACAGGTATTTCAACGCCCTTCAACCGAAGGGCTATACGGAATAACCCCCGACCGCCTCATCTTAGTCCGCCCAGTGTTGGAGTTCATTCGTGAGCGGTGCCAGACTCTCGTGGTTCCTTGCCAAGAACCTTTCTTTGGATGAGGGTATGATGCCATACAAAGGGCATCTAAGTATCAAAGTGTACAACCCGAAGAAGCCAAAGAAGTATGATGTAAAGTTATTTTTTATTACGGAACCCAACACTGGATACGTCATGGACTTCTTGGTGTATTCTGGGGCCTTCTCCGCTCGTGACACTGTCTTGGTCTTGTGAATCGTTTCCGTAACCAGGGATACCACCTGTTTATGGATAATTATTATAACTCAGTATTCCTGGCCCAGGAAATGCATGAAACAGTGTGCACGTCAGTGGTACCTTCGTTGGTGCGTGGGGCTCAATGTCCTCAAGAGGTTTGCTAGCCACCCCGCAACATCTTGCAGAGGAGAGACAGAGTGGCGGCGGAAGGGGAGATGTCTTCGTCATCTGTTGGAAGGGGGTCCGACTCGTGCCCATGATTACAGTCGAGTCATGAGCCCATCAAGTGGAGATCACCCAGCGGAAGAAGACACCCGGCAGGGCCGGAAGTTACATATGAGGAGTTTCATGTCCAGCGCCCTACTGTCATCGGGCACTACAACAGGCACATGGGAGAGTTGATCTCTTTGATCAACTCATCCAGTAATATCCTTCGCCAGGAGAACCAGGAGGTGGACACAGAAGCTCCTCAAATACCTCCTTCAGTTGGCCCTCCAGAATGCCTACATCATTTACTGTTGGGTATAATTCGGACGCTCGGAGGTTGACCCGTCCAGTTTCTTGAGGTGGCTGGGAATGCCTCATCAACCCGATCCGGAGGAGTGGCGCTTCAACGCCCCCTGCCCCGAGCTCAGCTCTGCCTCGAGAGAAAGGTCAGATGGTATTGAGATACCCCGACATCATAATTCCTCATCCTGCCGGGCGCCTTGCTGCCGCCGACCTTGATCAATGACGCCGCCCCTGAAGATGCCGCCCTCGAATTCCAGTGTCCCGTCGGGTAGCCGACCCTGTGTGTCGGCTGCAGCCAGGAGATCGCACACTGGAGCTCATCGAAGGGGGCAGACAGAAAACAGTACGGGTGTGCCATATGAATGGCAAGAGGAGAGACAGCGGATGCGTGTGTCGCACCTGCAAAAGGTAGCACTTTGCAGGTTGGATGAGTGTAACCACAGGTACCACAATGCAGTTATTTATTGGAGTGCGCCTGCCGGCGACACGGAGGCGCAGCGAGCCCGAGGGCGGCCCACCAGCAGTGAAGGCGCGTCTCCCTCCTCCGCTTGTGCCCTGTCATGTCGGGAGGAAAAAATGCAAGACTCTTCAATGGAGGAGGGAGAAAACAAGAAACAGCACGAAGAGTCAGGATTACGAGTGAGTATTCTGCATTTATTTTTTTTTTTAGTTTTATATTATATTTAAATCAGGCAAGAGAGCAGTGCAAAAGGCATGAAGTAATTATAGTTATTGGTGACCTCAATGCGAAGGTGGGACAAGGAAGAACAGCGGATATTGTTGGGCCTTTTGGATTAGGTAGAAGAAATGAGAGAGAAACAGATTTGTAGACTGGTGCTTAGAGAGAACAGATTATATCAAACACCTGGTTTAAGCACCACCCAAGACATCTCTGGACATGGAAAAGCCCTGGTGACAGAGTTAGAAACCAAATAGACTTTCTAACCATCAATAAAAGATTTAGGAATTCTGTCAAACAAGTGAAAACCTACCCAGGAGCCGATTGTAATAGTGACCATGTACCAGTTTAGCAACAGTGATGGTGAAGTTGAAAAATCAGAGGAAAGTACACCTAAATCAAAGAGGCAACTGTGAAATTATGAAAACAGAGAAATGAAGAACCAATATAATATGTGCCAAGAAATAGATATGACCAGCTTAAGGAGGAAGGCCCAGTGCTCCAACATCCTCAGCAAAAGTGGCAAAATATGGGAAAATGCAATAAGAGAAGGTAATGAAATAATACCATCAACAGAAAGGAGGCTCGGGAGAGAATGGATGACAGAAGATATCTTGATAATGATGGATGAAAGAAGGCTACAGAAGGAGTAAAAATGAAGATAGATATAGAGCCCTGGATAGAACTATTAGAGGAATGCACAAGGGCAAAGGAGAAATGGATGGATGAGATTTGTGAGGAGGTAGAAGATTTGGATAAAAGGGATTTTGGAGAAAGTATGATAAGGTGAAAAAATTACTTTTAAAAAAGAGAAGTATCAGCACTGGTATCAAAAAGCGGATGGAACCATAGTAATGGAGTCAAAAGAAATATTGGAAAGATGGACGGAATATATTGGAGAATTGTTTGATGATAGAATAGAACATCTAGACTTCAATGACAACGGAGGAAGGACCAAGTATAATCAGATCAGAGATGGAAGCATCTTTAAAACAAATGAAAAGCGATAAAGCAACAGGTGATGATAGAATAGCAGCAGAGATGTTGGTAGCTCTGGGAGAATATATCATTGATATATTAATGGAAATAGTGGAAGGAATATATGAAGATGGAGAGCCTGCAACACAGATGTACAAATCAACATTTATCACAATGCCAAAAATACCAGGAACACTTGAGTGCAATAAACACGGACTATCAGTATCATGAGTCAGATCACAAAAATAATATTAAGGATTGTTTTGAATAGAATAGAAATAAGATACTCCCAAGATTGGCAGTGAACAGTGTGGTGGTTTTATGAGAGATAAAGAGACAAAATGCAATTTTTATTTTGAGAATGTTGATGGAGAGAGCAATAAGTGAAAAAAAGATCTATATATTTGTTTGTTGACTGAAAAGGCTTTTGATTGGGTTAGACATGTAGACCTTATAAGGATATTGGAACAGTTAAATATCAATGGAAAGATCTAAGATTGATAAAGAATTTTATATTGGAATCAAGAGGCATCAGTGAAAGTAGAAAATGATGAATCAGAGACTCAGCACATCAAGAGGTGTAAGACAGGGGTGTGTGTTATCACTGATCTCTTCAATTTATATAGTGAAATGATAATGAGAGATCTCAGAGATATGGAAGGAATTAAGGTTGGAGGAGTCAGTATTAATAATATCAGATATGCTGATGATACAGCACTTGTTGCAGACTCTCATGATAAACTTCAAGCTTTAGTCAGTACTTTACACGAGTCAAGCAGAGAAAAGAGGTCTGTCAATAAATATTAAGAAAACAGAAGTTATGGTTATCTCAAACGGAAATCCCCAAGAACAGATATAAATTAATGCTGAAACAGTTAAACAAACCGATAGTTTTAATTATTTAGGATGCACTATCACAAGTGATGGAAAATGCGAAAAAAGAGATCAGGAAGAGAATATCCATGGCAAAGATGCATTTGGTAAGATAAAGAAATTAGTCACCAACTCAAAAATATCGATGAATCTTAGGAGAAGATTTGTGAAATGTTTTGTTTGGTCTGTACTGTTGTATGGCTGTGAAACTTGGACCTTGAGGAAGGCAGATGAGGAGAGGTTACAGGCTGCAGAAATGTGGTTTTGGAGAAGGATGCTGAAAATATCATGAACAGAAAGGAAAACTAATGAGCAGGTATTAGAAGTAGTAGGCATTGAGAGAGAACTTTTGGCTTCAGTGTGAGGTAGACAAATGCGGTTTGTGGGTCACATGGTGAGAAGACAAGAACTAGAACATCTCTCTCTCACTGGTAAAATCAATGGAAGTCGGCCAAGGGAAGACCTAGACAAAATATATGGATGGATTGGTGAGAATGACTGGAGGAAGAATGTCTGCAGCTCAGTTGCTGCAGAGAGCCGGAAATAGAGAGGAGTGGCGAGCCATGATTGCTGACGTCCTTGGGGATATGGCACCTGGATGATGATGATGATGATTTATGTGAGTATTCTGCATTGAATTTATTTTTAGTTTTATATTTATTACAAGTTTTTATATATCTGTATTCATTGCTGTTTAGTATAATTCGGGTTTTATGCAAAAACAAGTTTTCACAACCATTCCTTTTAGTTGTTTTTAGTAACAAAGTAAAAAACAATATAATTTATATGTTTATGTATGAATGTCTGTATATATTTATATATATATATTATATATATATATATATATATATATATAAATATATATATATATATATATATATATATATATATATATATATAGGGAATATATATATACCAATATATATATATATATATATTTTTTTACTTGGGTCTCTTTTGGTAAGCAAAAATCTTATATTCTGGTGATATTCAATCCTTTTACCTTCATTTTGCAAACAACAAACGGAAAGTCTCTAGCACAATATTTAGAATTTTGGTGAATTTTAAAAAAAAAAATTTCCTCTGCTTGCTGACATGGACTCAGCTGAAAATCCTGTCATTTCTAAATCAGCTTACAGAAAATTTTCGCCCTTTCATATTATTCGTTACATAAAGTGTTATACATCAAAATGTGTGCAATTTCATTTAGAATACAACAAAAATAAATCATTCCTTTAGCTCTTCACAGTTTTTAATATTTTCGTTAAAAGAACGATAACTGAAAAAATTTTAACATTCGGTCAACTTTGACTAAATGGAAATGATCGAAAAAACACATCCGTTAAGCCATAATTATTACATTCGTGTAACAATCAATCATTTACCTTCATTTTGCAACAAACGGAAAGTCTCTAGCACAATATTTAGAATTTTGGTGAATTTTTGAAAAAATAATTTCCTCCACTTCAGGCGAGAATCAGCTGAAAATCCTGGCATTTCTTGCGTCAGCTTTTTCGTAATTTTCACGTTCATATTATTTGTTACATAAAGTGTTATACATCAAAATGTGCGCAATTTCATGTAGAATACAACTAAAAATAAATAATTCCTTTAGCTCTTCACAGTTTTTAATATTTTTAAATAACGATAACTGACAAAATTTTAATGTTTGGTCAATCCTTTACTAGACGAAATGATATCAAAAACGCTTAAGTAAGCGCTAATTATTACATTCGGTAACAATCAATCACTTACCTTCATTTTGCAACAAGCGGAAAGTCTCTAGCACAATATTTAGATTTTTGGTGAATTTTGAAAAAATAATTTCCTCCGCTCATAATTGCCTTTCCAGATGAAAATCATGTAATTTCTTGCGTCAGTTTGCCGTAATTTTAACCGTTTCATATTATTCGTTACATAAAGTGTTTATACATCAAAATGTGTGCAATTTCATGTAGAATACAACAAAAAAATAAATCATTCCTGTAGCTCTTCACAGTTTTTAAATATTTACATCGTAAATAACGCGATAAATAGAAAAAATCAACCGGTCATCCTTTAACTCGATCAAGAAATGGTTCAAAAATGCAATTGTAAGCTAAAAAAACTTACAGTCTAGTAATATTCAATCAATTTCTTTCATTTTGGCACAATTGGAAAGTCTCTAGCACAATATTTTGATTTTTGATGAATTTTTGAAAAAACTTTTTTTACATCCATGCGTTACGAATTCATGCATCATTTTGTGATAGTATTTTCTCTGTGTCCTTTAATCGTTTTACAATCTGTTATATACCAAAATCATCGCAATTTAGTGTACAATACAACAAAAAAAATTAACTCATTAAGCTTTAACCGTTTTCCTTACAGCACAATTTGTATACAATTATATCAGTGAGTTTTTTTCTTTCGCTGTCATATATTCCAATATTTATATGATAATGATATTTTTCATTTCTGATGATTGCATACTAAACTTCAGGCAATGAGAAAAAAAGGCAAAATGAACTCTTAATCTTGAAAACTAAGTGCGCTGTGATTTTATAAAAAGTTCTTTTTTTATAATGTCCGGATGCTACCTAATGAAAGTGTAGATCATAACGGAGACGTTTTTGAAAATAGGGCTTGGCGTTAAAGGGTTAATAAACACCGCCGAAAGAATCCGGCAGCGGTATAGACAAAATATGCTCTGGATTGGTCAACTAATTATGGAAACAGGAGTACTTTTTGCGCTGGTGTATGATACTCCGCCTGATTGCCACGGAAATCTTGTTTATCTCATACCTATGGTAGCGGCAGAGGAGGCGGAGAGGAGTCTTCAAATCTGGTTCAACTCTCAACGCCTGTGGCGGAACCAGGCAGTGGAAAGCGCCAACCAACCGAAAAACCATACCCACCAGGTGGTAACATGTACGAGAACCACGGGAGACCTGACAAACCCGGCGGAGAATGAACCTAGCGGAAGTCAGGATAGCGACCCTGGGCCTGTGTTGATGCTCCAACTAACACTGAGAAGCGAACAAGCGAAACACTAGCAGAGTGGCGGAAACCAGCGGTGGCCAGATGGGTGGGTAGCACTCTCTGGGCGATGTGGCTTCCCCACGGGGTGCCGGTCATAAGTGATCGGCGTCCCTCGCGCAAGAGGGAGAAGTCTCAGGTCACATGCCAAATGCTAAAGAATAGGTAAGGAATAGCAGAGTGGCGGACACCGAAAAACGGTGGCCAGATGGGTGGGTAACACCCTCTGGACGCCGATAGAAACTCTCCACGGGGTGCCGGTCATAAGTGATCGACGTCCCTCCCACAGGGAGAAGTCTGGGTCACACGCCAAATGCTAAAGAATAGGTAAGGAAGGGCTAGGCTAAGAATACGAAAAGGTCTGTGCAACCTTCGATCCCAGACCATCCTCCAACGCCAAAACTTTTTGACTTGGACAGGAAGGCTAGCAGAGGTGTGACAGGAGGGGGTGTTGGGGGAGAGAGGGGGAAACCATGTAAGGTCTGGCCACACCCTCCAACGCCGACAGTCTGAACAGGTGGAAGGCTATGCAATGAGGAGACCCTCACTATTCTAACCTCACCTTCCGAAAACCTAACGGTCTGGTCAGGTAGGCTAAAACAGGGGAGGGGGGGGTTTCACAAGCCTAATTTCACCTTCCGAAAACATGACGGCATGGTCAGGTGGGCCAAGAGAGACCGAGGAACTCCCACAACAACCCAACACCTCCCTCCAAGCCTCAAAACAACCTGGTCGGGGAAGCAAGGAAGCACGAGAATCATGAAAAGAGCCTATCCTATCTAGCCTAGCTCTCCGAAACCGATAACAGAGCTGTCGAGAAGGCTAGGCCAGAATACCCAAACCAAGAAACTATCTGACTTAAAGTACTAAGATAAAAAGTTAACCAAATGATGTGTGAAATATAAAAACATATATGCACAGATATTTATAATACGTAAAGGACTAATGTTGTAGAGAAGGCCAAACCACCCGCAATATGTGGAACGCGGGTGATACCCAAATGGCCGACCCTAACGCTGAATATAAATAAAATTAATCCAAATATATACATGTCATCCATCACCGTACATATCAGAAAAGATCATGAGCATAACAGTACCATCTTGGAGAATGTACCCGCTCGCCAGCAGAGGAAGGGGACCAGGGAAAAGTAGAATTTATGATCAGAAAGGCGGGAGGGGAAAAGGCCTCCATCTCTAGCCTAGATCAGTCATGATACGGGCTCCTCACCCCCTACCAGCGAAAGGGTAATTCACTAATAAAACTCCATGAAAGGAGTATATTTTAATTATATAATTGTGTAAGAGACAAGCAGAATTCCCTGCTAAAACCATACGAAGACTGAGGGTCCAGTATGGCGGTTGGCGATCATCGCGATCGGCTGCATCATGTTATTTAACCTAATAATTACTAAATTAAAGGTCAAATAAGAAGCCTCTATAAGAAAAAACCAAAAGGAGATGGTACTCAACTTAGGTGAAGCAAAATCTTGAACAGATGACATGGTACAGATGAAAAATCCGCAAAAAAAGCAGCACAAGAAAAACACAGAGATGTTTACAAAACGTGCTAAGTTGGAATGATACCAAGATGGCGGCTGAGGTGTTGGTTGGCTGGGAGATGAGCGTGGTATGTAATGGCCCCTCACTTTTCGGGATTTTGAGATTGGAGATCTCTATAGGGCAGAGGCCTGTGGCAGTGGCAACACTCACCCTTTGTGTATACCGACACCATTATAAATGGCGCTCGAACTGGGGTCGTAACCCTGGCATTTTATTTAGCTTTTTCTCTGGTATTTTTAACAATACTTATACCTAGAAATATGTGCTGAATGGATATTTCACCGGGTGACACAGGTCAAACCAGAAAACACGTATTTGATGCAGTGTTACATGGAAACTACATGCTTTCTCTGAGTTTGCCCCCCCTCTCTTGCCCCCTCTCTCTCTCTCTCTCTCTCTCTCTCTCTCTCTCTCTCTCTCTCTCTCTCTCTCTCTCTCTCTCAGTGCCAAATTCTGTATGAAAAAAATTTTAACAGAACAAGAGAGACCTCTGAAACCAAATTTTTTAATTAAAAAGAGAGAGAGAGAGAGAGAGAGAGAGTGTATGTGTGTGAGTGGGGTTTCTGTAATACATACATGTACATATACACACATGCACATACACAAACCTTAAAATACAGGCAGTCCTCAGTTATCGGCGGAGGTTCCGTTCTGGGGATGTGATGATAACCGAAAATCGGTGATTTCTGGAGCTTTTTCCGGCATTTTCAGGTTTATCGGCGCTGAAAGCACCAATTTTCAGTTATCGGCACCTCTGTTAGGTATGTATCGGTGCCAATACCCAAATTATCGGCGCCAATAAGCGGAAATCGTTTACATAACTTTATTTAATGACGTAGAAAATCTTATTCTAATATACAAAGTTTTATATAATTGATGTTTAACCAAAATTTTTTTATTTTTCAAACCCTCATAAATTCATGATCACTTAGAGTTATCCATTGGAGGCAAAATTGGAGGAGGAGGGGAACTTCTGAGTAGAGGAGATGGAAGGTTGAAATTTCAGTGGCTGAGATAATATTGTTAGCATGATTCCATGAACCCATGGCATATGAATATTTAGGAAATCTTACACTGTCCAAACACACCACCTACTTGATCTTAGACAATGTACAGCATATGTTGAAACCTTGCATAAATGTGAAATGCAGTCTTTATTGATAAACACAATTATATTAATCACATTTTGTTAAAGAACATTAACTTTATCAAAACTTGAAGTCAGATAACCATACATAATGCAAGAGATAAAGAGGGGGTAAACAGACAAACAGACGTTTATACAACAGACAAATTTACAGTTTGTGTGCACGATATGCAGACTGGTTTAGTTGACAATTGCAGTCTGTTAAACCTGCAATTTGGAATTAGGCATTAGGTTCTGACAGTGCTGGAATCGATCGTTTAGGTTGACCAACCACATATGTACATGTATTTGATCTGTATAATCCATCATATCTCTAAGTTGACTTAAACATTTTATATTATCCAAAAGTGCATGTAGTGTATGTTATTTAGCATATGAAATCTTATCATGGTGAACTCCTTGATTAATTTTTTTTCTTTGTATTTAACATTTTGAATGTTAAGCATTCAAACCATCTGTTTAATTTTCTTATCATTTGCATTGCCAAACCAGTTGTTTTTACTTTTGTTTATTTATAGGTTTGAATTAAATACATACCAAGTTTGCAGTATGATGCACTTTTTAAAAAAAAAAATGGCCAATCTTCCTATATGTACATAATGTAGGCTCAAAATTTGAATTTGTAGAAGTGTAAAATTCAGGTGTTATCAGTAACCTATTAAAAACAAATTTTATTATAATTATTTATCATTATCACACTACCATCACTACTAATTTTCTTGCTAGTATTTAATCAATTCCCGCGGTTATTATGATATTTTCATTGAAATGTTAATATCATTTTTCCAATGGTAGTTTTCTGCATTTATAGATATAAAGTGATTATTAGTGATTATTCCCTTTTCTTTTTTGAAGTGTTCAGTTGGTAGTTGATTCCTGCTAACATTGTCATAACAACATTTAATCAATTGGTGGTTGACAATTCCTGCTACCATTTCTTTAGGCATAATTCGTTGAGTTGTCTAGATTTGTCAGCATTTTTTTTTAACATGGCTTTGTTCAATTTATGATCCGTTACATAGGAAACATTTTTATTTATTGAATTTTTTGATTGCATACATTTTTATAATTATAATTTATAACATATATTACTGTGGTAACATCTTTATTAATGTTTTTGTTGATTCTGGCGGTAAGAAACAATGTTTACAAATGAATGTGTTTCTATTGTAAAAGGTAAGTTTCAGCAGCAGACGAAACATTTGTATTAAATGGCTGATTGTATAATACATATTTTGATAAATATAAAATTTAAATAACCTTTATTAATGTTTTTATTGATTCTGAAACAATAATGGATAACCTAATACTACAGTTTTTACTTACCAAAAATCATATGAGCATAGGCTAGGAAACCTTATTTTTCCCTCAATGTCCTGCTGAAACCATGCAGACATCTATTTTAAGCCATCAAATACGTTAATTTGTTATTACATTTATTTGCAAAAATAGAAATACAAAATACATTACAAAATTAATCTTTTATCATTTTCAGACACAAACACACAAATAGCTGAGCATCTCCGGATATTAATTGCGCTGCGGTAGCGGAAAAAAAGTCATTATTCTTACAGTATTTTAGCAAAAATATAAAATTAAATATTCAATTATTATATTGCCTACCGTCGTAAAGTGGTATGGACCAAAGTCGCGACTACCTGTATGCCATTAAGTGAGGAGTGTATGTTAGTGATGAGAACTTGGAGACTGGTGAAAGATTGTAATTTTTTTCTTTTAATTAAAGTGAATGTTAAGAAAAAGTAATTTATATCACCACAAACCAGTTGTTTTTAGGTAGTCCATTTCATGAATCCAAAATAATCCAAGTCACTGCAGTCTTTCTTAAAAAGAAAAGGGCAATCTGCCTGTAGTATTGTCCATGGCCAAGTGGATCAGGTGGTATCAGTAGCTATTGCAGGTATAGTTCATTATTGTCATTCCCTGCACTACTAATTTTCTTGTTTTAAGAATTCCCTGTGTGTAGTCATTTATTTCATTCTTTCCCAATCCTTAGTTTTCTGCATATGAGATAAAGTGATTATTAGGTTTCCCTTGGATTTTGAAGTGAAGGGTTGATAGGGGTTGTCAAGAATTTAATAAGGTAGTGCTGTTTTATTGCTTCATGTCTAGTGTCAGGTTTTCTTTTGTTGCATTTATGATGTTTTTGTAAGCGCAGCAGTTATAATTTATAAACAGTGGAACCAGCTAATCCGTTCTAGAAGGAGTGTAGAGATTGATTTTTGTCAATTCAGTACTAATAAGAAATAACTGAAAATGGATTAATACGTGACCACCAGTCACTACTCCAACCATGTCTTTTTACAAAACACTACACACATTACAATTAAATAAGTTCAGAGTTAAATAACTTACCTTATTAGAAGTCTTCTTACAGTTTTAAATGCATACTGTATCAAAAAATTGGTACCAGTGGTAGAAGCGCCACAGGCTAGGCTTTATAAGCACTGCAGAATGTTACTGTAACATACCACAAAAACTGTTGTTAATGATAAATTTGATCATTACATTAAATTAATAATACCATATTAAAAATAAACCGAATGTACTGTAGAGTCTGTTTAAAATTAAGAAAAACCCCTTCTTTACGTCGGCATCCGGAAGCTTTGCCAAGCGCGGATTCAGACCGCCGTCCTGGTGGCGTATCACGGTACTAATTACATAAACATTGTTGCGTTCAGCATTGTATTAATTTATGGTAAATTCCATTCAGAGTCTACTGTAATGTATAAAGTCACTGTAAAACATCTTTCAATAAATGTTATGATACCCTAACAGTATTTTTCAATAAAATATCCTTGTAAGCAGAATCTCGAGTTAACCTTAGGCTAAGCTCTTCTTTACTGAGAACCTTACGGCATTCACTAACCTACAGCACACGTAAACATTGCATTCGCTACGGAAATGCACAAGTCGC
This sequence comes from Macrobrachium rosenbergii, assembly GCF_040412425.1. Lineage (NCBI taxonomy): Eukaryota > Metazoa > Arthropoda > Malacostraca > Decapoda > Palaemonidae > Macrobrachium > Macrobrachium rosenbergii. Next base: position 4,617,781 of record NC_089798.1, read on the forward strand.
CTTTGTCTAAAAAAAATCGAGCAATAGACTATTCCTTGTAAGCAGAATCTCGAGTTAACCTCAGGCTAAGCTCTTCTTTTGAGAACCTTATGGCATTCACTAACAGAACAGCACACGTAAACATTGCATTAAGCTACAGAAATGCACAAGTGCCATAAAAAAAAAAAAAAAAAAAAAAAAATCGAGCAATAGACTATTCCTTGTAAGCAGAATCTCTAGAAGTTAACCTCAGGCTAAGCTCTTCTTTATGAGAACTACAAGGCATTCACTAACAGAACAGCACACGTGAACATTGCATTCGCTATAGAAATGCAAGCGTGTGCCTGTCTAAAAAAAAACCGTACATGAGACTGTAGCCTATGTACGTACAGTACTGCAGTTACACTTGTTTCCAAATTAGTGTATGTACGTAATACTGTACACAACTGTACTAAATTTTCATCATCGATTATTGTTACATATGTACAGTATGTATTGTAATATCCAAATGTCTGATTGTACTGTACGTACAGTAGACAGCCAGCAATGTTTTGCTTCATCATACACCTGGCAGCAGTGGACAACCTCCGATGCTTTGTTTTTCTCTATGTTACATACACCATTCAAACTGAAATCTTAAAGAGGCCTACCACCTCCGTGTACCCGACACGTATTATGCAATATTAAGCGGGTAAAAATGGAGTTTTGAGGAGAGAGGAAGTTACTGTACAGTAACGCTACATAGACAACACAAAATCTTAAGAGGCCTACCACCTCCATGTACCCGTTACTATGCAATATTAAACGGGAGTTTTGAGGGAGAGAGGAAGTAAACCTTAAGAGGCCTACCGCCGTCGTTTACCCGTTACTATGCAATGTTAAAGGAATAAACAAGAAAACCAGAAATTAACTCATTTTTCATTTTATTATTGCACTGTATGTACTTAATGATTACTAAAACTAGTCTACAAAAGGAATCCTTAATACTAGCACAAACATAGAAGACTTAATACTACTGTATACTTAACACTACTTAATACTGTACGTACGTTGCTACATAACTATGGACTGTACACCTTACACCTAAATTGAAATGTACACGTTCTAATGCTACACCTAAATTGAAATTAAACTATGTACTGTACACGTTCTACTGCTACACTTAAATTTACTGTACACTCTATGTTACACAGCTGCTCCTCTCAGGACTTGCATGCAAGAAGTGTAAACCTGTGGAATAAACACAAAATCAAATGTAGAAATGGTTTGAGCTGTAGGCTAATCTCCAAAAAAATCCTTAATCTTACTGTACAAGCATTTCCAGGTCACTTATAATCACATTAAAAACTTTTTCACAACCAGTAGGCTATTGTACAGCTTTATCCATACCTTGGCGTTGATGAATATGTACAGGTGCCCCTCACACAAGCACTGAACTCCTCCAGGACTTTCATTCAATGAAGTGTAAACCTGTGGAATAAACACAAAATCAAATGTAGAAATGGTTTGAGCTGTAGGCTAATCTACAAAAAAGAATCCTTAATCTTACTGTACAAGCATTTCCAGGTCACTTATAATCACATTAAAAACTTTTTCACAACCAGTAGGCTATTATACAGCTTTATCCATACCTTGACGTTGATGAATATGAACAGTTGCCCCCACACAAGCACTGAACTCCTCCAGGAACTTCACTCAATGAGGTGTATACTGTACAGTAATCTGTGGATTAAACACAAAATAAAATGTAGAAACATCATTTACTGTTATGAGCTGTACTAATACACAAAATCCTTAAACTTACAAGCATCTTTAGGTCATTTATAAACATTAAAAAGGTTTTAACAACTAATATGGCATGGCCCATACCTTGACACTCATGAACAGCTCAGACTCAACGGCTCTGGGAGATTCATTCAATGGAGTGCAGTACTGTACAGTAACCTGTGGATTAAACACGAAATGAAATGTACTGTTAGTAACTCAATGTGTACTGTATTTATGGCACCTTTCATTGCTTTAACTTGCATGAATAAATATTATTCACTGTACTGTATCTCTAGGTCATTTATAAACACTAAAAAAAGTTTTTAACCACGACAGTAGGGCCCATACCTTGGTATTGATGAGGATCTGGATCTGTGGAGATGGATGTGGAGAGGAGGTATGGAGAGAGCATCACTGGTTGGAAGGGGAATCTCCTTCCATACAGTCTGGTTGCTGCTCTTCAGGAGATACTTCTTTCCTTTGTTTTTTGGCACTGGGACCGGGCTGGCTTTCTTCTTTAGAAAAAAACCTGTACAAGGTCGTCTGCTGTTGACGTTTCTTCAGGTGTTTCCTGTACACATTGACTAAGTTGTCGTCAACATAGTCAATAGCCCGGTTCACTACAGCCTTGTCATGGTGATGCTTCTCGAAGAATTCCTGGAATTTCTCCCAGTGCATCAGCATCTCCTTTATTTCTTTAGTGCCTGTAGTAGGCACCTCCTTGCTCTCCTCTCCAGACACCTCCTCAGCCAAAATCTTCTGCTGCTCCTTGTGAAGTTCTTGGAGTTCCTCTGTTGTCAGCTCCGTGTTGTGTTCTGCCACCAGCTCCTCTACATCATCAGAACTCACCTCCAAGCCCATGGACTTGGCCACAGAAACAATTTCCTCAACATCAGCGTCAGGCAGAAAGGGTTCAAAGGGGTTCAAGCTGACAGGGGCATCTCCCTCGATGAAGAGGCCCCATCAGGCCAAAGGTTTGTCCAGCCTGCTGTAAGGGTCCTCTTAGAAACATCGGCCCATGCTTTATTTATCAGCCTAACACAACTAAGGATGTGGAAATGTTCCTTCCAAAATTCAGTAAGTGTTAGGCTCGTTTCATTGGTCACTTCAAAACACCTTTGGAAGAGTGCCTTGGTGTACAACTTTTGAAGTTCGCAATGATCTGCTGGTTCATGGGCTGGAGTAGTGAGGTAGTTCTGGGTGGCAAAACTTGACCTTAAGCCAGCTGAACTCGTCAGCCAGCTCATATTCCATGTCAGGTGGGTGGGCAGGGGCATTGTCCATGACGAGGAGCGCTTTCAGTGGCAAACCTTTCTCTTCGAGGTATTCCTTGATAGTGGGGGCACACACTTCAGAAACCCACTCACGAAAGATTTGCCTTGTTACCCAGGCCTTAGCATTTGACTTCCACATTACGTTCAATTTATTTTTAAGAACTTTATGTTTCTTAAAAACTCTGGGGGTTTCTGAGTGATATACTAGCAGAGGCTTGATTTTAAGGTCCCCACTAGCGTTCGCACACAATAGTAAAGTTAACCTATCCTTCATGGGTTTATGGCCAGGCAATTTCTTCTCCTCTTTTGTTATGTAGGTCCTCTTTGGCATTTTCTTCCAAAAGAGGCCTGTCTCGTCACAATTAAACACTTGGCTTGACATGTAACCATTCTCATCCACGTACTGCTGGAATTCAGTCACGTACTTTTCTGCAGCTTTCTTATCAGCACTCGCTGCCTCCCCATGCCTAACAACACTGTGGATGCCACTTCTTTTCTTAAACCTATCAAACCATCCACGACTGGCCATAAACTCATGATGGGTAGTCGAACCTGCTGTACTTTTCATCAAGTCAACATGCAAACTTTTGGCCTTCGCGCAAATCATGGCCTTAGATACGCTATCCCCCGCAAGCTGTTTTTCATTAATCCAAACTAATAATAGTTTTTCAATTTCCTCTATTACGGGGGGCCTCTGCTTCGTCAAACTCTTTAAAAATGTGCCGATGGTGGACCTGGGTAACTTATACTGCAAAGCTAAATCAGTCACACGAATGCCCCTTTCATACTTTTCAATTACCTCCTTCTTGAGTTCAATAGTAGTCCTCACCATCTTCCTCTTCTGCTTATCAGCTGTGGCTGGCTTGGGACCCATGATTCCGAGAGAATGTAGTTTTGCAGGAGACAAAAAAATTAACCTGTACAAGTGTGCACTTCTTTTTCAAACAGCAGCGGCAGCGTGAGTGGGCTTTAAGTGCTTTTAAATGTGCGTGGGAAGAACGCCACCAACAACGCCAACTAGCGGCGGCGTTACCGAAACACTTTTGTTTACAAACATCACATGTTTTCGGCCGACGGATCGTGGTCGGGTCGGATCGCGACGGGTTGGATTCGGTTTTGTTCGGGAACCGGCGCAAACTTTTCTCGGCATTTCGTGTCGGAATCCGATTTTGTCGAGTTTCGGTACGGTCAAAGACCGGGGTTCCACTGTAATAGATAGCAATAGGTTACCTGGTTTTTTTTTTGAAGGTAGCTTTCATTTGGTTCTCTTCAACAGAGATAACCACAACTACCTCCAAGCCATGCAGATATGCCTTCAACTCTACATGACAGATTGGGGCTACATTACTTCTGTGATTGATGGAGTGAAGAATTTATTTCATCAGTTCTACTGTTTCTCATGTATTTAGTTAAATTTTTTTTAGGAATGAGATCAGGTGTTGTTCTCAGGTACTTGCTCAGATTGTGCACTGTATGGACTTTGCTCAGTTCATCAATTACTGTATGTCAGTTGGTGAAGGAGATCCCTCAGGAGATATAAACTCCTGAGGTAGAACCTTTTATTGGTTATAAAAAGTTTTATCAAACTTTCATGTGAACTCTTAGTTCAGGCTTCCAAGTTTTCTTGAATTTTGTAACTGAAAGTAGACAGTGAATGACACATTGGCAATTCAGTGCATGTCAAGGATTGGAGATCAATTGGTTTGTCCATGTTTTTTTTTCCAGGTAGCTGGTACCAAACCCGTACACCTATTACCTCTTAGTCACTCTTGTACCATGCCAATACATAGAAGGTCCTTATCTTTATCCTTACAGAACAATTTGGATCAATCTTACAGAACTAGGATTTATTTTCAGACTTGCTTGTTCAAGTAAGTATCAAGTAACGAGAATTCAGGAATGTTATTTTGTTACAAACCTAGTTATTTTTAATAGCTTATTGAGATTAGAGCTCTTCTGGCTTATGTTCTAAACTTGAATTTCAAGACAGCTTTCATAGCATACATAGCATACATATGAACATGCTTCTTGAGTTGTTCCCAACTTGGTTAATTCAACTTCATTTCCCTTTATGTCTTTTCTGATATATTATATGTTCTATAACATAAAGTCTCTAGAATTAATTGCTAATATCTCTCTAATGAATAGGTTTTTTCTCTTAAATTGTTCATGCCCAGCAGTACAGGTATGCCAACCTGCAAATTCATAGAAGGATTTGAAATTGAACGTGGGCATGCTAACTCTAAGATATGTCCGTTAGCTCAGTTGGCAGAGTGGTAGAACCATCCAAACACACACTAACTCTAAGATTAGATTCACATTTGCCTCGATGTTGGTTAAGGTATATGAACTGGTGAGCAGCTCACCAACTCGTATCAAAGGCCATCTCCAGCAAATATATAAAATTGCAACGGATTGTGAGGGTGATTTGGAATTTTCAATGAGCAACTAAAGATGTATCATTCAACATTATCACACTGTGTTCAAGTTTATATCCAATACTAAAAGACATGCAGTAATACCATAAAGAGATATATGAAGATATAGACAGTAACACCCATACAAGTAAAGAAGTGGTTACTGTTTAATATTTTAGAGTACATTATGTGCTAAACAAAGAACATCAAGCCGTAATTTTTGGGGTAATTTTTTTTAAGTACCATAATAACTTATGTAAAAATAATAAAAGTAAGAATAATGATGGTGGTGATGATATTGGTCCATGGTTTTGAAGATACAGTCCAGCTCTGTGATGGTCCAAGGAGACAATCCAGTTCTGTCATGATGTCCACTTACCTTATTAGATGTTATATAAGATTTCCTTTTTTCAAAAAAGTGACTAAAAAGGTATCACCTTTGTGCAAATTTGAGGTATCTGGTATGCTAATGTTTATCCAGACACTGGACACTAGAAGTACTTGTACTTAGCTAAACTCCATAATATTGTAATAACACCAAGTCAGAAGTGGATCACCTCAGAGCCACGGAAAAGTTCCTTCAACAATTCATGACTACCCGTGGCCCCATAGCTGCCTTCGATTTTGCTTGTCCCAGCTTCTGCTGGTTTACCATTGGAAAGCTGCATCAGTGTTGTCAACTGACAAGTTTTCAATGGTGAATGCTGCCCTCTGAGATAGAGACTATTCTTTGGTCAAGTGATCTCTAGAACCTTCTCAAACGAGTGCCAGTGGTCCCTCATAGTCCAGAGCTCCTCATGTTCTTAGATGCCTTAACATCCAGCCTGAGAGCTCTCTTTGAGGAGTATCAATCTCAGTGATCTGGTCCAGGAAGGAAAGTTGCCTACACGTCAGTATCCTTGAGTTTTGGTCTGTCTTTTTAGGCCTCCAAGCGTTCATGACTGCCTTGTCAAGTTGTTGCATAGTAGTCATGGTAAACATCACCACCACCATCTGCTGGTGATAGAGATCTTCATATGAGTAGAATGGCAAGATGTCACCAAAGTGCCTTTCTTCATTCCATAAGTGTAAAATGTGGTGGCAAATGCACTCAGCATAGTGCATCAGGCCCTTCCATTTGAGTGATCCATTCACCTTGATGTTTGCAGAGGTCTATAATGGTGATGAGGGGCTCCTATGTAGGATTTGTTTGCCACATTACTGAATGCCAGACTCTTTGTGTTTTGCTTCCCCTCAATCAGATTTGGCTGGTTAGATAGTCAGTTGCATACTGCAGACCTGGGATGGCCTGGATGTGTAAATTTTTCTGGTGTTGCTAGTGAAGTTTCAAGCCTCAGAGGAACTGGGTGACTTTAGTAGCTCCCTGTTTGAGTCCATTTGGATGACTTCCCAAGGTCTCATGTAACTCAGAGGTTGCTTTTGAAGCACCCTTACTTCCAAAACTGTACCCCAGTCAGTCCTTCGCCACGCCCCTTCATCAAGCCAAGTAGGTGAGGTTCAAGGGTTAGTGTAACATGCTGGGATCACATCTTTCTGAAGCCTCTGTTCCAGTTCCAGTGGACTTATTCCTTCGCTTACAGCTTGATAAGGAACGCTCTCTCTTAACTGTGGAGGGATACTATGCTGACTTATGGTGAGTCTATTCAGCATGGCTTGGATTTAGGAAATACAGGAATAGGAGTCTTTCCAACCTCTTTCACCATTTCAGTAATTCTATTCCTCAAGTCCCTGTAAAGCCTCTTAAGTTGGGATCTACTCTTGATCTTGCCTTTATCAGAAGCGTCTCTACATAATGGTGCTCAAAATGGTATTTATTATAGCCTTAGCACCCTATAATCATGGCAGTGAGTTTAGGAGGAATGCATCAGCTGGTCTTTCCATCACCCCTGACTTTGTAGCCAAGACTTAGTCTTCCAGTAGGGATTGCTCCCTTTTCAGTCCCATTGCTTACCGGTCCTTGTGTTATTTTCCAAGGAGGATAATCATGTGTGTTCAGTGAGGGGTCTTTATTTCTACTTGCAACACACTGGGTCATTCTTTTCTGCCTGTCTTCAAATAAGACTCAAAGCCCCTTTGGCTTTCAAGTGTAACTTGAAGCTCCCAATTATACCTAGAGCGGGCAGTTGGCATCTGTCAGAGCACCTTTGCAGTATTATCACAGTGAGTCTCCCAGGAGGCATTGGGCATTTATTCAGTTTTACCCATCATTGTGGCAGGCCATGTTCTCTCAGTTGAAGGGTTGGAGCATTCATCATCATCCACTTGATTTTATGCTCTGGTACATATAGGCATATTTTACTTTCAGTAATCATACCTTTACCTCTGGAGTGTGATGATTGTCCATCACTGGGGTATTTGTTCCATTACATTACATCCATGAAAGCAGACACTGGCAGGAGGTTTCTCTATTACGACGCCTTTTCATGAGAGGTGTCTGGAGCATCATCTCTCCGAAGTTGTGATTCAGGCCTTTTTTGTGATAAATTAGTTATATTAACAAGTTATGTTTTTACACATAAACAATTTTTATATAAACCCGTGAATCATAAATTCCCTCCTTCCTTCCCCATGTCTCTCTCAGTTGAAATCTGGCACAGCTAAATGAGATGTCATAGCTTGCTGTCAAGATGGGGGAATTGGCCAAATATGTATTGAGACTTTTTAAATTCTGTGAATGTTTTGCTTTTGTGTGCCTGGATGCGTTCCACTCGGTGTATGGGAATTTTATGATGACAGGGTTTGTATAAAAACAAGTGGTGTTGTAAAAAGAGATTTCCATATAGGGTAGTGCATTTGCTTTTAAAATTTAGAATATTGGATGCTTTTTGGAAGTTGCAGGTTTATACTAGTAATCTTCTTAAACTAGGTCTTTTGTGTAGTCCTTTGATACATGTGACTGACTAGTAATCTTTTCGAGTTAGCATACAGTATTAGTGTAGTTTTTTGTTCTGTAGTGTTGGCTTGAAATCTTGCTTAATGAACAAAATGAAAGGATATGTAGAACATCCAATTGTATATACTCAAGTAATTTTTGTTAGTTCTTATACCATAACCATTATTCTGTTTTAGGTCTAGTGTATGGAGCTGCTATAGGGGATGCTGTTGGTCTATGCACAGAAGGGTTAACCAGGTCAGAATGCATGTTCTTTTATGACAAGGCAAATTTTTCTGTGGACGCACGAATACGAGATCATCTTCGTTCACATTACCCTCCTTGTGATTGGTCTTGTAATACAGATATCATGGTAGGAATTATTTCACATTTTTGGAACTATCTTTCACCATATTGTTTTTGATCTTGTCACAAGTAAAGATTAATATCTTATGATGATACGTTGTAATGATTATTTATTTTTCCAATTGGCATCTTGTTTTATATTTCTCTCTGGTTGATGAAACCATCAGCCAAAATGTTTAGGACCTAAAATGGATTCAGTCTAGAGCCTTTTGTTATACTGTGATGATGGTATTTTATTTAAAAGGTTTTTGCAAACTTTTGTAGGAATAAATTTGCATGTACTTTTGAAGTTAATTATACATGAACACAACTACATACTTCTGTGGACTTTGCCTTTAGTATGAGGATTATTTGTGGAAAGCTATTGAGTACAGATCTCAGAAATGTGAGTGAGGCAAGTTTATGGTGGATTCTGTTCACTACTGGCAGAAGTAACTTCATTCACTTTGCTCTTTATCATTAACTTGCTATTGTTTTAATTGTTACAAGATATACAATTATTAAGAATGCTTTATACAGTATAATACTTGCAATTTAATATAGTGAGTTGTATGTAGCATGCTTTATTCTAGAATTCTAGATTGAATGCATGATATTGCATAGTAGTTGTTTTGTCACTGAAAAATGTTTCTCCATACATGAACAAACTCATCTTATTTATGTGTATTGCTGATTAACCCTTAAACGCCGACTGGACGTATCGTAAGTCGACTAAAATTGTCTGTCGGGTGACGAGCGGACGTACCATACATCGACTACAAAAAATTTCAACCTTCGGTCAACTTTGACTCGACCGAAATGGTCGAAAAACGCAATTGTAAGCTAAAACTCTTACATTCTAGTAATATTCAATCATGTACCTTCATTTTGCAACAAATTGGAAGTCTCTAGCACAATATTTCGATTTATGGTGAATTTAAAAAAAAAAAAAAACTCGGCCGAACATCTCAGAAATTCTTTCGTCACTTTTTCATAATGTTTGCACTGTTTTATATTAGTCGTTACATAAAGTTTTATATATGAAAATGTGCGCATATGTAGAATATAACAAAAAATAACTCATGGTTGTAGTTTTTATCAGTTTTGAAATATTTTCATATAAATCACGATAAGTGCCAAAATTTCAACCTTCGGTCAACTTTAACTCAACTGAAATGGTCGAAAAACGCAATTGTAAGCTAAAACTCTTACATTCTAGTAATAGTCAAATATTTACCTTAATTTTGCAACAAGCGGGAAGTCTCTAGCACAATATTTCGATTTATGGTGAATTTTTGAAAAAAACTTTTTCCTTACGTCCGCGCGGTAACTTGGTCAAACATCTCAGAAATTCTTTCGTCACTTTGTCGTAATGTTTACACCGTTTTATATTAGTCGTTACATAAAGTTTTATTTATGAAAATGTGTGCAATTTCATGTAGAATGCTACAAAAAATAACTCATGGTTGTAGCTTTTATCAGATTTGAAATATTTTCATATAAATCATGATAAATAGAAAAAATTCTACCTTCGGTCAACTTTAACTCGACCGAAATGGTCGAAAACTGCAATTGTAAGCTAAAACACTTACAGTCTAGTAATATTCAATCAATTATCTTAATTTTGCAACAAGCGGAAAGTCTCTAGCACAATATTTCTATTTATGGTGAATTTTGAAAAACTTTTTTTATGTCCATGCATTACTTAATTCATGCATCATTTTGTGATAATATTTTCTCTGTGTTGCTTTGATCGTTTTACAATTTGTTATATACCAAAATCATCACAAATTTAGTGTACAATACAAAGAAAAAATAACTTGTTAGCTTTAACTGTTTTGCTCACAGCGCGATTGTATACAATTATATATGAAATTTTTTTGTGCTGTGATATATTTCAATATTTATATATGATAATGATATTTTTTTTCATTTCTGATGGTTGCATACTAAACTTCAGGCAATGACAAAAAAAAGGAGCCAAAAATGAACTCTTAATCTTGAAAACTAGCGTGCTGTGATTTTTTGTAAAAAACTTTTTTTCTGCTTCAGCGCTAACTCCTGAACGCCGCTGGCATACGACAGACACTTTTGTAAATAGAGGCTCGGCGTTTAAGGGTTAAGAAAGAGGAGGATGGTGTTCGTTCGCCTCAAAAGGAGTCTCGTCGACTCAGAAGTCAGCTCTACTCTTCACTGCCTTAGACAAGTCTCACCTCTTTCCTCAACACATAGTGGAGGATATTCTTTTAGAGTTGCAGAGCAAGTCCACCTCTGACTTGTTGACTCAGTCCACTAGACGTCCAAAGGAGCATGTGCCTTCCTCATCTAGATCATTCTCCCCTCTTCAGTCTCAACCCTTTTGTGGAGGGAGAGCTGCGAACCAGCCTCGACCCAGATCAAACTTCCGACGTCCTACAAAGTCCATTAAGAGGTCTTCTTTCAAATCCAACCTTTTTCAAATCCAACCCCAAGAAGTGAGAAGTTAGGAGCCAGATTTCTACTTTTCTGGAAGGAATGGGAGAACAGAGGAGCAGACCCCTGGGTGATCAAGGTTCTCAAGGAGGGCTACTCCATTCCTTTCGTAAAGACTCCTCCTTTAATTACATCTCCAATCGCCTTGACAGCATATTCAAAAGATTCCATGAAGTTTTGGCCTCTTTCAAAAGTCGAACTCCTTCTTTCCAAAGGAGTAGTGGAAGAAGTGCTAGAGCCCCACTCAGAAGGTTTCTACAATTGCCTTTTCATGGTTCCGAAGGTCTCGGGGAGCGCTGGAAGCCCATTCTGGATGTAAGCGCTTTGAATGTGTTTGTACTGAAGATGAAGTTTCACATAGAGACCGTTCGCTCTGTCATGTCCTCAGTACAACAAGGAGACTGGATGGTCACCCTGGATAGGCAGGATGCGTATTTTCACGTCCCTGTTCATCCAGACTCATGGAAATTTCTACGCTTCCTTTTTCAGGACCGGATACTACAGTTCGGGCCCTATGCTTCGGCTTATCGACGGCTCCTCAAGTTTTCACTCGAATCCTTGCTCCTCTGGGGAATTGGCTTCACCTTCTGGGAATCAACATCAACTTATATCTAGATGATTGGCTTCTCCGCGCGTCGTCAAAGGAAAAGTACGCGGAGAACTTGAGAAGAACTCTTCGCCAGACACAGGAGTTAGGCATCCTCATAAACAAAAAGAAATCCCTTCTGATTCCTCTCAGGAGATTCCCTATTTAGGGATGATACTGAACTCTCAGACTTTGCGGGCTTTTCTGTCGCCCAAAAGAGTCAAGAACTGCCTTCAGACTGTCAGTCAGTTCCTTGCTTTTCCTTCCTGCTCGGCAGTGCAGTGGATGAGTCTTCTGGGGACCCTTGCTTCAGTATAGCAGTTTGTAAATCTAGGCAGACTGCACATGAGACCCCTTCAGTTTTTCATCAAAGCGAATTGGTGCAGAAAAACCCAACCAGACTCATTCATCTTCCCGACTACCTCGGAATCAAATAGGATCTCCAGTGGTGGTTGTGCGGAGAAAGACTTCAGGAAGGGAAGTCTCTTCCCCAGTGCACCCAGACCTTCAATTTTATTCAGATGCTGGGGCGCGCTTCTGGAAGGTCAGGAAGTCTCTGGAACATGGACTACAGAACAACAGAATGCTCCCATCAACATAAAGGAACTTAGCAATTCACCTGGGCCTTCAATACTTCTCGGATCTGGTCCGCGGCAAGAAGATTGTAGTACACATGGACAATACCACAGCTCTTGCATATATTCGCATACAGGGGCACTCATTCCTTCTCCCTGTACAAGACAGCAAAGGATCTCCTTCTGGGGCGGGAGAGAACCAAGTCTCTATTGTCACCCGGTTTATTTAAGGGAGGATGAACATGATTGCGGACGAATTAAGCTGCCTCAAACAGGTCCTTCCAACCGAATGGACCTTAAATCCAGTAGTCTGCGACAACCTTTGGAAACTGTGGGGAAACCTACAGTGGATTTTTTTGCGACGTCGAAAAACCACCATCTGCCCCTCTTTTGCTCTCCGGTCCCGGATCCTCAAGCATGGAGCACGGATGTCATGCTTTTGGATTGGACAAACTTAGATGTGTACGCCTTCCCTCCTTTCGGAATGATCAGGGAAGTAATCAACAAGCTGTCAATGCATCAGAACACCTCCATGACCCTTGTAGCCCCATTTTGGCTGAACAAGGAATGGTTTTCAGACTTGATTTGACTCCTGTTAGACTACCCAAGACTTCTTCCACAAAAACGGTCTCTGCTCAGACAACCCACTTTCTCAGATTCCAACAAGGATTATCCACTCCAGCCTTGACAGAGCAAAAGGGTTTTTGAGACAAGCTGCGAAGGCAATTGCGAAATGCAGTCAAGCTTCCTCTACAAAACTCTACCAATCAAAATGGACAGTCTTCAGAAGGTGGTGTAGCCTCCATAACGTCTCTTCTTCTGAGACATCTATAAGCCAAATAGCCAACTTTTTGATATTCCTGAAGTCCATCAGGAAGCTATCGACCTCTACCATCAAAGGGTATAGGTCGATGCTCAGTTCAGTTTTTAAGCACAGAGGAATGGACCTGTCTTCTAATCAAGATATCACCTACCTGATCAAACCCTTCAATACGTCCAAGAAAGATAGTTCTTCCAGCGTCTCTTGGAACTTAGACGTAGTACTGAAGTGGCTCTCAGGTCCTCAATTCGAACCTCTTCATTCTGTTTCCCTCAGGAATCTCACGAAAAAACTCTCTTGTTAATAGCTCTCGCTACTGCCAAACGTATTAGAGAGTTACAAGCAATAGACAAGAGTATAGGTTTTGCACAAGAGGACACAGTCTGCTCTCTTTCTCTTGGTTTCCTCGCAAAGAACGAGGACCCTTCTAAACCCTGGCTTAGGTCCTTCGTCATCAAGAACCTTATGGATATCTTAGGACCTGAGGAAGAAGAAAGACTCCTCTGCCCAGTGAGGTCCCTCAGGTACTATCTTCAGAGGACGGAAAAGATTAGAGGGTCTTTGAGTAACCTCAGGTGCTCTGTTAAAAACCCAGTTTACCCGCTCTCCAAAAATGCCATATCCTTTTTTCTGAGAGAATTAATATTAGAAGCCCACTCTCAGATCCACGAAGAAGCTTTTCCTCTACTTAAGGTTAAGGCTCACGAATTTAGGGCAGTAGCAACTTCCTTCGCTTTTAAAACACAACTTGTCTCTTTCTTCAATCCTTCAGTCGACGTTCTGGAAATGCCAGTCCATATTCGCCTCACACTACCTCAAGGACTTAGAAACTGTATTTGAAAATTGTAGCACTTTAGGACCTTTATCCGTGGCTGGCATGGTGCTGGGAGAGGAAGCATAAGGAATCTGTCTGTTCCTTTGCTATCCACTCGCCTTGACTTGAGGTTTTGAGTCGTTAGGAAGCCTGGGGGTACATTGTACCTGGAGTACCCACCAGTTCGTACTTTATCTTTGATAATGGTTGGGTTTTTTGGTTTTATTCTGTGGTGTAGGTGACTGTTTTCATTTTGTATTCTGGTCTTCACCCAGGACAAGGGCATCTTTTAAAACTTTGTCAGCATACGTTGTACTTCCTCCGCTGCAAAGTTTCCCACTAATGTAGTAGCGACCCTTGGCTATACTGCCACGTCCACTACAAGTTGAGAGAAGCGCTGACCAGAGGCAGTACCTTCCTGCAGCAGCTCTCTCAACAGGTAAGGAAACAATAAACATTTATTCAATGTTAGCAACCTTTCTAGTTCAAACTCATTACTTACGTAATGTTTTGGAGTAGAATAATGTCCATGCTCTTTCCCACCTCCTTACCATGTTGCATGAACATAAGAGCATAAAACAAATTGAGTTGTCGCTGGTTTGTTTCCTCGAGTCCTGGATGATGGCGAGACGTTGTCACCTACACACTAACGATAATAGTGCCACCGCGCGAATTTTGAATTTCTAAGCTGCCGTAGGTTAGGGAACCAATAGCTATGTAATTACTTGGTAAGTATATATTAAACTTTATTTTATCATAAATATGTTATACTGCGTAAATGCATATGGTGGGAGATCAGTTTTTATACATATTACAATACTGTAATGCTATAACATGATAATAATACAGTATAAGTGAATTCAGTAAGTACAGTATTAGTTTCATTACCATTACCTTTATCTCACATACAGCTTTAATAGCTTATTTAACTTGTGCAAATAGATACTGTGAGTGTAACATCTAATCTAGGTCAATAGTTCACACACACACATTTTGTATCTCATGATGGTGATACAGTACGGTAACAACTGACAAGAAAGTTGCCTATTAAGAATACATTAACGGTCATAAAACCTTGGCAGGCTGCGGATAAACATAGTTTGGCTACATATCTACCGAGTTGTGTCATTTACAAGAGAGAGAGTGAAAAAGAAGGGGGTTGCATTTGTTTTCAGTGTATTTATGCAGTATATTTTATTACAAATGTGGAGAAAAAGGTAGATAATTGCCATTTTCATAAAGGTTTTAGTTTAAAGTGTGATGGTTGTTTATAAGCATATTGAGAGTTAACAGTTATGTGATATTGATAAGGTTAGGCGAGGAAGGGTACAGAGTTGCATTTGAACACACCTAGATTTTTTTACTTGCCCTTATCTGGATTTCTCCATTGTTTTGGCGGGCTCTTGACTGTTATTCATCCAGATAATTGAAGGATTACTGTATCAACTAACTGACCCACAAGTGATGTCCTCATGTAAAATAAAAGGTTTGTAATTATGATGTAATTATAAAAATGCTATATACATTGTGCCGTTAACCTTGGTACTATCCTTGTTGACAGATGTTGACATTGGAGTCACTGATGCGGTGGGGAGGAGTTGTGGACGAATTAGAACTTGCTTCCCAGTTAGACCAGTGGTTGGTGCATGGTTACGTGGAACTTGACCCTGTACCAGGACATATGCTGTCAGCTTATATGAAAAAGGTAATTTTTTATTTTTGGTATGTAACTGCTTTTGTAACAATTTTGGAATGTATTTGAAATTCACATTATAGTTTTGCACTTAAAATGAGCCTGTGGTTGGTGTTACTCAAATTTGTGTACAGCACTTGTATTTCTTTTATTTTACTTGGAGTGTTATTTTCCAAACAAGGCATTAGAAACTTGGATAGATTTACAAATTAATGTGCATTTTTTCATCGTTATAAATATCTGCATAGAAAACCATCCTCAACTCAATATTTTTAATGTTAGCTGTGCACGTGTTTAGGTAAGCTAGATTATGATCAATATTAGGTTTTGTAAGTAGTATATTCGTTTTTGATATTCGGCATAAATCATTTTGAGAACACTTTAGTTGTGTTGCTTGACTTTTGCATAACTTGCTCAAGGATATATTTTCCAGTTAGGGGGTTACATTTTTACATTGTTCATAGATTATGTGCATTTCTGGGAAAGCAGTTTTAACAACAAATGAAACAGTATCCCCTCATTGTATTAACTCATTATTAATACAGATGCAATAATATACAAAGATAAAAGAAAAATACACAGCTAAGCTGTGATGTTTTCTTTCATTTTCTGTTCTCAGTGTGTTACTTGTAGGGTCCAGAAAGTTGGAACAAGTTACAATTAAAGTAGTTACAGCTAAAAAGAGACCAGTGAGAATAGATGAAAGGTGAGATGCAGAAAGCAATGAACTTTTGGTCAAAGGGCCACTGCAAGCTTTGAGTACCATCAACAGGGTGTCACTCAGGAAACACTGCAAGTGGTTCCCCCTATAGTATATTTTTATACAATATACTATGCTTTTTAAACAAAAGTAATTTTTATGCAAAGTCATCAATTTCAAAATAGCCTTATAACTGAGCAGAATGCATCCTTGTGCATGAAGCAAAGCTTTTCAGACAAATATTCCAGCATGCAGGTTTAGCCAACTCCCAGATCCTTACAGACACACTTCTAATATGCCTGCTTTTGTTCCAAGCTCCACCTTCAGAGAGAGGGAATGGTAGAATATTAATCAAGTTTATGAGTACTATATTGAAGTTGTATGAAAAGTAGGTTTATAATAACATAGGTTTGTGATACAAACCCATCAATTACCATTTAGAAGGAAGGATGAAGCTGATGGAAGCAAGGAAGGAAGACATATAAGACATAGGTGTCACAAGTGCAATCTCAGGAAATGATGAAAAGGAACATTTCCAAGAGTAATGAGTTTGGAATGAAAGTCCCTGAATATAGGCTCTTCAAACAATGTTTTGTAGTGGAGGAAGAACCCAAAGGTGAACACTCGTCTAACTCAAGGTGTAAAGGTAGGTATGCCGAGAAAAACACTTGTCTTAAATACCAGACAGCTGAGAAATGGATTATGAGGATGAGGAAGATGAGGGATATAACCCCTTTCCATTTGAAAGTACATGGCCTGCCATCATGAGGGGACCCATTGAATACAAATCAAGTACCTTATGAGTGGCAAAGGGACTTTAAGAATGCCAGGTAAGAGCTTCAAATTGTATTGAAAAGTTAGGCAAAGTCCTCTTGTCATGCCACTGAACAAGCCCAGTTAACATTTATGATAGCCAATAAAACAGAATTCTTGGAAACAGGTCTGTCCTGAAAATGTGTATGTAAAAACAGACAGGAAGGAGAAAGATGAACACACTCCTTACATTGGAAAAGGATGAACAGACTCCTACATTGAAAATAGGATTGAAGAGCACTTATAGAGCTTGGCAGACTGTCTTGATGAGTTGTGGAAGGCAGAGTAGGATTACCAGAGAGACCAAAGAGTACACTATATTTGCTAGAGGAATGAGTCTTGTCTTCAAACTTTAGGGCAAATGAGACTCCCATTGAGAAGCAATGACTAGAGTGGGAACTTCTGAAGAAGCTTGGATCTCATTGATGTGCTGAGAGGAAGCCAAGGCAGGCAAAAACATAATGTTAAGTGTCAAATCTAGAAGAGAGACTTCTAACAGAGGCTTGTTAGGTGATCTAGTAAGACTGTCAGAAGTAGAAACAGAGGCAACTGGGAGATTTCAATGATCCTCAAGGAACAGATTACTGAAACGACAGAAAAGGATGGAAATACTTTTATTTCTCACATTGAGGGTCTGAAACAAGGCAGGGTTAGAACTCGAAGTGAGAGAAAGAAAAACCTTTCTGTTATTTCTCAGATGAGTCTTGCCTAGTTTCTTTGACAGAGTTTTGGAGGGAGATCTTCAGGGAAATGATGATAGCAGCAGCAGCATCCTCTGAAAAGTTTCTCAGTTGCTAACATATAGCAACTGAAGACAAGGGCAAAACCTTTGGAAATGAAGTTGCTACAGAAGAAACCTCTAAGCAAGGAGAGACCTTGGGAAATACACAAGAGTCTCAAGGTCAGGGAACCACTCCCACTAGGGCAGAAACTAAACAGTGAGCGTCTTAACAGACTGAACAAAGGAAACTTATGGGTATTCAGTCCATCTCATGCATGAAGCAAGGCATGCCTTGCTAAGTAAGTTCCAAACTAGCCTAATTGCAAAAATGCAGATTAGGCTCAGGGTTATGAAATGCATCTTGATATGCATTTCACATTACAGTATTCAGACTTCTTTAAAAGTGAGGAAAAAACTGTTAAAGTTTAAATATGTGTGTCTTCCTCAAAAATATGATCCCATAGTTACTTGGTATCACCACAGTAGCCAAAGATGCATGAGGAACTGAGGGAGGTTATTTCTTTTCCCTTCACCATGTTTATCACATGATTACAATATTGTCATATAATGCCTCATTCCATTGAAATGGAAATCCCAGTCACATTTTCATAATAATCAAGATTGGGAAGTCTCTTGCACATATTCATTTCCAGTATATTACAATGTAGTACTACACTTCCTGTTGCAATGTCTGTTTGTTGTTAAATCAACATTGTTTATATTCCTGGAGTATTGATATTCTTGGAGTACCTCTTTTAGTTTCCACAATTCCTTCCTTTTCATTCCTTATTTCATCTTGCATTCGTTTCTTTTTTGTGTATTTTTATTTTTATTTTGCTAGTACAGGTTCACAATCCCTTGGGGCCAGCTGTTTCAGTTTTCATATTTTTTTGGATTTCAGAACTGAAACTTGCACCATAATTACACTAGCACATCAAAAGAACTGTAATTACTACATATATTTGTGTAATATGTAATCTGGTGTCTCATGTAACCCCTAAGATTTTGTCCCCAAATCTTAATTTCATCATATATATGCCCCATGTACAGAGCAAGTTGTATTTTCATAGATTACACTAGGCTGTTTAATGAATATTACATTGGAATTAGTGTTTAGATGATATTATGCCCAGAAGCAAACCAGTAGGTTGAATGTAAATTATCATACAGCCACCTAGGCCTGCCAGATTTATGGATTGTCTAATAATTCATTACAATTTTCTATATTTAACAGCCACTTCCTATTTCATGCAAAACACTTGCATAAACCTCAGCAAATAATTTAAAAAATAAAGGCATTTAACTGCATCAAGATGCAGCTGTTTGCAGATGTTAGTTACCCGACTTGTAGGGCTACCCATTCTGCACCAGAATTTTTGCTTGTAGGTCTCCCCAAATGAAAAGACATCGTTCGAATTTTATTTTATCCAGGGCTAATGGTAAATAATCTGCATAGGCAATAATTTTTCTGTCAAAAACTTGAGGACATCTTTTTGGGTATGTTTGTGAATAGGGAGTCCACATAAAAGTTTTATGTAGTGAAGGGATATATGTGATGCTTTGAATTTGAGGCAGAAATCTTCAGAATGTTTTATGTGACTAGGAGAAATGTGCTAGAAATGAGGAGAGGAGACTTGCTAACCACTTAGAAATTTTATAATTGAAAGCTGTGGCACATGGAATGATTGGTCTGAATGGTAGGTTATCTTTGTGAGCCTTAGGAGGGTCATAAAAGTAAGGTAGTTCTGGATTAATTACTTTGTCTTTCTCAAGTAATTCAGTGCTCTTTTTGTGTTTGCTGAATAATTGTACTTTTCTGAAAACTATCACAGGAACATTTTGGTGGCTATTTCTTTATATTTTTTCTCAGGAACATTTTGGTGGCTATTTCTTTATATTTTTCCTAAGTGATTGTATCACTGAGGAGTTGATTGATTTTATTAGCATAAAATTCTTTATCCACAAATACGATCTTACTGTCTGTGGTTGGGATGAGCTGGGAGGGGTTGGCAACCCTGCACTGGCAGAAAGAAGTATTTGTAATGATGCTTACAGGCATAAGCACAGGGGAAAAGAGTTACTCAGGGGGATGGGAGACCAGGGAGTCTCTGGGATAGGGGAAGGCTGTGCAGGATGGGCAGGGAGGAGAAGGAGGTGTTTGACTTCTTGAGAGCTTTCACGATTGTTGCTGGCTTAAAGCATGACGTCACTTGACACTTCATCGTATGTCATTTTCTTTCACTTTAAATTAGTTGATAAGCACATGTCATCAGTTCAGTAGCATAATATGGTAGATTTGCCTGGGTGGGCAAGCACTCGTGTTTTTTGTAAGTTTTCCAACTATTAGCAGAAAACAGATACATTATTACACATCATAGTGGCTTTTTGCACTTGAGTGGCTGATTGAGTATGCATCATGATAACATCATAGAAATTTCCTTCTCTAATTGGCTACATTCAAAGAGTGTTAATGCACTTGGTAACAAAGCATGCTACATTTTTCAGTATTCATGCTATCGGTGGTTACTGTTCACTGTAATAGTGTCAAAATGCTTTCTCCTAATCATGTTAATTTTTTTTGCAGTGCCTTCAACATTGCAACATTGCAGGTGCTTTTTTGTTGTGTGTGTGTTTGGTGCTGTGAATTTTTTGTATGACCCCACCTTATTCTAAAAGGGCAAGGAAGGTGTTGACCCTTCAGAAGAAGTTTGAAATTATTGGAAGAATTGAGGCAGGCTGGTCTATGGGACACACATGGAGGAGTATAGTGTTGCCTGGTCAACCTTGTAGGATATCAAGAATGCCAAGAACAGTGTGAAGAAGTATTCGACGGACTAGGGGAAGAAGTTGTCAAGAAGCCAGGCCCTCAGGGTGAGGGCAAAATCCCGTCATGAAGAGTGAACAGTCGACCCTGATCTGGCTTCATCAGTAAAGGTACCAGACATGTAGTGCATGGTGCTGAGTTGAAGACTGCAGCTACAAAGTGTGCAGGCCTGCATAAGGCAGCAGACTTTAGGGCATCTGAAGGTTGGCTGTTTAGGGTTAAGAAAACTCATGGCAAAGCTTTGGATGCTTCCAAAGAGGGATTTAAAGAATTTCAGCAGATGTTACAGGACTTGATGAAAAAAGGAGTCGTTTTGGGCAGATCTATATCTCCTGACCAACTAACACTATGGCTGACAAGAAGGAAAAGAACTTACCCCATCAGAAGTCTTCCAGGCACTTTGTCTATTTTATTGTGAGCAAATGCTTCTGATAACCATTGTTGGAAACCAGTGGTAGTTGGATATGCAAAGCAACCATGTTCCCACGTGGTTTGATGGATAAGCTCCCAGAGATTTAATATCATTTGCCTTCATCTTTGACCACTTATTCAACCAATGGACCAAGGCATTATTGTTGCAAAGAAATGGCTATATCAGAGGAAATTCCTGGACAAGGTGATGAGGACAAGGAGGAGGAATAAGGCTTGGATACATGGGAACCATGGGCTGGAGAATCTTTAAAGGTACTTGATGAAATCTGCCATCTACAACTTCACAGATGCTGGGAAGGCAGATACCATACAAACTCTCAAGCACGCTTGAAACTATATCCTAAAGGGAGAAGAGGACATGATATGACTTCCAGTGATTTGCAGTCTACCACTTCTGTGCCACATATGTGAAAGGAAGCTGAGAGGTTCCTGAGGATGTTGTATGGGAGCGGCTGGACGACGATGGTGGCAACCCTGGCTTCCAGTTGTTATCCAACAGTGAGATAGCTGCTGCAGTTGCTGCTTGTGAGAAGGAAGACCCTGAAGGAGGCGCTGATGACAGGGCTGTTTCATAACCACTGCCCTCATATAAGCATATTCAGATGATGTCGTTCATATCATCTGAGTACCCTCGACAGCTTCTGCAGATCCCAAGCCCATTGCCATCCACTTCTTCAATAACTCAGCTGTTCAGCACAGAAATGCAGGTTAGCACATCGGCTCACATTGTTGATGTGTGAGGCTCTTTCAGCCAAGAATTTGATGTGTCCCTGCCATATTTCGATAACCATGACCCTCCAAGCACCTTGATGCTTCTTCAGGCCAGTTCATTGCTTAATGTCTCCTTGGAGTCATAGGAGGCATATGATGCTGGTCTTGACAAACAAGTCGAGCTGAAGGAGGGGGATGAGGAGTAGGAGGCAGCTCTGTAAACTTCCTTGCAAGTTTATAAAAATCTGGCTGTCTTAAGCAGTTTTAGCAGTGCACATAGGTAAGTGTGAAAAAAAATATTGTGTTTTTGTTTTTAAGAGTTATATTTATGTGTTTAGGCAAAATAGGAAAATCAATGTGGTAACTACCTAATAAGGTAGTGTAATGTACGTAGAGTACACCTACTGTATTGTGTTGTGTACGAGTGAAAAAATAAGTTTGCTTCTCTTTGTACGATGTATATATTTAAATATTAGTGTTTACAGTCTTGTGTTTAGTCAGAATAGGAAAAGGTAAGTGATACCCACATTTTACGGTAGTGTAGTGTATGTACAGTACACCTACTGTTTTGTGTATTGCATACAAGAGAGAAAAAATGGGGTTTGCATTCTTTAGTGTATTCATACAGTATGTTTCATTACAGATATGGGAAAATAAGATGGAAAATTGACTTTGGAATCAAGTTTTCAGTTAAAATTGAGATGGTTATTGTTTATAAGCATATTTAGTATTTATGATTATGCAGTATTGATAAAGTAGGAGAAATAAGGGTACAAGGTTGTCATTTTACATCCATAGTTTTTTTACCATCTGGAAATTTCCATAATATGCAAGGGCCTTGGCTATATTAATGTGGTTACAGGAAAGATTACTGTTTATTTACTTTATATATATATATATATATATATATATATATATATATATATATATATATATATATATATATATATATATATATATATATATATATATATATATATATATAGTAAACCCAGTATTAGCGTTCTCATGAGTCACAGACTCACGCATTCATGGTTTCTCTGTGGAACATATCTACCCATTATTTGCAGAAAATTCGCCCATTCGCAGTATTTTTCACTGAGAAATATTCACTAATTACTGTATTTTCATATAATTTTCATGAATAAATGCACTTTTTGTGATAAAACTACAAAAATACTCAGGTATAAGCATTTTTACAGGGTTTTTCTTGTGTTTAAACTATCAAATTGGGCAGTTCTAAGTGTTTTTAGAAGGGTTTTAAGTATATGCGGATTTTAGCTATTCGCGGGGAGGTGCAGTACGCATCCCCCACGAATACAGGGGTTCACTATATATATAAATTATATATATATATATATATATATATATATATATATATATATATATATATATATATATATATATATATATATATATATATATATATATATATATATATATATATATATATATATTCATATGTACACAATATATACATATATATATATGAATATAAGAAGGCCCATAAAACACTATTTAAACGTTGAAACCATATATTTTGGGCACTAGCTTCTGTGCCCCTGTTCACTGGTAGAATATGGACAGGTGGAAAGTTACAATGGTATATATACAAAAACATAAAGGTGTGGCCCTAGGCCTCCGATGTTATGGAGGTGGCGTTTCTTAAGAAGGAGGAGAATGACCAAATTCCCTAGTGGTTTTTGGCCTCATTAGCTCCCGTTTGGCGATGGATCTGGCGGTCGCGTTTCTTGGGTCATCTTCCTCAGGAGGGGTTTGAGGATTAAGGTGTCGATGTCATCCGATTTCAATGCCCTCCTGACAGGTTCATATTGTTGGTTTGATTGATGATAGCAGATTCCAGCATCCTTCTTTTGTACGGACAGCTACTTTTGAAAACCAACTCCGCCCACTCCAGTTAATGACATGCCCTGTATTTCTGATATGTAGGAAAATTCCCGAACTCTCCGAAGCGTAACGCACTGATCTTTTGTGCTCTGTTATTCTTTGCGAGAGCGATCTACCTGTCTCACCTACGTAGATGTCCTGACAATTACTACACGGTATCTTGTAAACTCCGGCTTCTTCCCTTTTGTTAT
Source organism: Macrobrachium rosenbergii (assembly GCF_040412425.1). NCBI lineage: Eukaryota > Metazoa > Arthropoda > Malacostraca > Decapoda > Palaemonidae > Macrobrachium > Macrobrachium rosenbergii. The sequence goes on from NC_089798.1 coordinate 4,641,695, forward strand.
TTAAGTATACGTTAACTGTTTAACTCCCGATGGATTTAGGATAATGGAAAATGAAAGGATTGTTAGGCCTGACTTGTTCGGAGGCCTTTTGGATGTTTCATCGCACGGAAGCTTTATTTTGTTGTTGAAATCTATTTGTCTGTTGTGAGTGGGACCCTATAGTATATTTTATTCGCTTTGTTAATAGCCCCTCGATAATATGTGGTGGATATAGCAGTTCGTTAGGTGTTGGCGGATCGTGTTAAATTCTTTATCCAGGTACTCATTTGAACATATCCTAAGTCCTCTGAGGAATAAGTTGCACCCTACCATGATTTTTACGGAGACGTCGTGGTAGCTTAAGAAATGAATGTAGGAGACAGCGAAGGTGGGTTTTGTATATACTGTAAATGCATACCTGTTCTGTTTTCTTATGATCAGTACATCTAGGAACGGCAGTTTTCTGTCCTTTTCCCATTCTGTTTTAAATTTTATGGTGGACCATAAAATTTAAAACAGAATGGAAAAAACTGAATGCCGTTCTAGATGTACTGATCATAATTCTTATGATCAGTACATCTAGGAACGGCAGTTTTCCGTCCTTTTCCCATTCTGTTTTAAATAGGAACGGCAGTTTTCCGTCCTTTTCCCATTCTGTTTTAAATTTTATGGTTAACCATAAAATTTAAAACAGAATGGGAAAAGGACGGAAAACTGCCGTTCCTAGATGTACTGATCATAAGAAAACAGAACAGGTATGCATTTACAGTATATAGGAAACTCACCTTCGCCGCAGGGCCTCCAGGTGCCGTCCGCTTTCTGCACCATGTGAAGGGGGGAGGCCCACGGGCTGGGAGCCTTCTTGCATGTGCCCATCCGTTCCATCTCGGCAAAGGCCTTCTTGGCCTCCTGAAGGTGCTGTGGGGGAAGCCTCCGGAACTTCGCATGCGTTGGGGCCCTCTTTGTTTTGATGTGATGATATATCCTGTGTTTGGTGGGGGCCCCGGGCACCTGACGAAGCTCGGGTTTGAAGATTTCCGGGAATTCCTTCAAGAGGGAGCCGTACTGGTGGGGCGCGATGGAACAGATTGCGGGCTCCCTGGGGCCCGGCGACAAGGACTCGGTGTCCAGCAGGCGCTTGCAGCCGACGTCGACTGCCAGTCCGAAGTGGGCGAGGAAGTCTGCACCCAGGAGCGGGGTCCTAACGCCTGCAACAATGAAATTCCTCCTGTACCTCCGGCCCAGGATGGAGAACGACAGGAGCTTGGTGCCGTAGGAGAGGATGGGGACCTGTTGGCAGCCATCAGAGAGGCAGCCGGGTCCGGCCGACGTCTGTGGTCCTCTCTTGAAGGCGGGAACACTGACTGCATGGCTCCGGTGTCAATCAACATCATTCTGCCAGAGATGGTGTCGCGGACATAGAAGCCTACTGGTGCGGGGCCCCTGGGTGTTTCAGATTCTGCTGCCATGGCGGCCTGTGAGGGTGTGGCCGCCGCCTCCCCAGTTTTTTGGAGGGAAGAAAAGGCAAGGGGCTTCGCAATTCCGGGCAGCTTTCCCAAACCTCTGGTGGTAATAGCAAAGCCCCGGCCTCTCCCTCTTCTGCTGATGGGGTGGCTTCCTCTGGGCGACGACGTTGATGCCCTCCGTGGTGGGGTCCTCTGGCTGGAGGCAGTTGATGGGGTGTGCGGGCGTGGACGCCCGCTTCACCACCTTCATGGAGTCCATCAGCTGCTGTGCCACCCTGATCAGGTCCTCGACCAGCAGGGTGTATGCATCTGTGATCTGCCCACGGACCTCTGGTAGTAGCTGCCGCAGGAAGATCTCCCTCAACAGGCTGATCTCTTTGCGCCTGCCACTGCTGTCAGTCTTGGGGAGGAGGAGGAGGTCCTGGAGGGCATGCCACGTTTCCAAGAGGTTTCTGTCCTTCCAGGGGTTGAGGGTGAGTTCGAGGGTGCAGGCGGCTCTCTCGGAGACTGGCAGGGAGTAGGTCTCGACGAGAGTGGCTTTTAACTCCTGGAGGGTGGCGGGGCTCGACATTGTCATTAAACATGGGGCGATCTTCTTGTATATCTCCTCCGGGAGGGCGTTGATGGCGATGTCCGCCTTCAACACCTCATCAGTTAGGCCTTCCACCCTGAATTGTCCTTCATCCCTGTAGAGACAGGACGCTGCGTTCTGATGGGTGAATGGTGGCAACCTTATGCTGAGGGCCGCCCTTGGTTGGTCCGTCAAGGGGATCATCACTCAGGGTGCAGGCACCAGCATGGAGGAGCACACGGGAGGTGGTTGTGCGAGGGAGACGTCTGCCTCCGAGAAGTTCGCGGTAATTTGTATGTGGTTGGGGATGTCTGTGTCCATGCTCATTCTGCGCTCTCACTTGGAGTGTGAGGGAACACTCCCGTCAGTACACGTTTGGGAGCGTGCCGTGTGGGTCCGCTAATGACACCGGTGACTTGCTGATGAGGGTCGGTAACGCCCGAAAGCTTTGTTAGAGCACCTTAGTTAGTCCGTTAGGGGCGTGGGTTGGTTCACCAGGCCAAGACTAAGTCCCCGTTTGGGTCCGTTAATGGCCTCCGTGAACCACTCCGGGGTCACCACTGTGAGAGAGGTGCAAGGTACTGTAATGAGCAGGAGGACAAGTACTGCTAGTTTATTGATGAAGCGATCCACGTCTGCATATAACGCAGAGACCACGGGTACAAAGATTTACAGGTGACCTGAGGTCAAACTATTTCTCTACAAAAAACGGGACAGGTACATACAGAAAACATAATGATTAACAATGTCTGGTTAGACATAAAATACTCTGTTGCATATACATAGTGCATGGTCAAATGAACAGATAAATATACATTTCATAATAATGATAATATTGTGTTCATACGACCCTAGTTCGAACGTGAAGGCACCGCAGAAAACGGGATGTTCATTACAGAGAACGCATTTAGTGGGGACTTAACAATGGTTAATAAAGCCTTAAAATATAAATGTATAATACAGTAATTTATAAAATAAATATCAGGTCACTACTTTTTATGGATTTATATATATATATATATATAATATATATATATATATATATATATATATATATATATATATATATATATATATATATATATATATATATATATATATATATATATATATATATATATATATATATGACTACAGTACATAAAAGTGTATGAATGAATGAATGATTTTGAGTTATCCATCATTGTGAGAAGTGCATGAACATATACAGGCAGTCCCCAGTTTACGACGGTTCCGGCTTACGACGTTCGAGGTTACGGCGCTTTTCAAATATATTCATCAGAAATTATTTCCTGGCTTACGACGCATGTTCGGGGGGTTACGACGCGTCGTCGCCGATCCGACGGAAGAAATTTGGCCCCAAAACGGCAGAATAATCATAATTTGAAGGTTTTTTGATGTAAAACTCATTAATAATGCAGTTTACGTCGTTTTCAATGCACCCAGAGCATTAAAAGTAAGGTTTTCTTATGATTTTTGACGATTTTCGACGATTTTCCGGTTTACGACAATTTTGGGTTACGACAAGCTAAGAACGGAACCCCGTCGTAAACCGGGACCTGTATATATATATATATATATATATATATATATATATATATATATATATATATATATATATATATATATATATATATATATATATATATATATATATATATATATATATATATATATATATATAGTAGAACCTCGGTCCTCGACTGTACTAGAACTCTACATAATCGGATTTCAACACGAAATGTTGAGTAAATTTTGCGTTGGAACTCAAACAACAAACCGAATCCGACCCGATGAATCATATGATGTTTGTAGAAAAAGAGTTTCAGCGGCTGCCGCTAGTTGGCGTTGTTGGTGCGTTCTTCCCATGCTTATTTAAAAGCATTTAAAGCCCACATGCTGCTGCTGCTGTTGAAAAACAAGCCAGATTATCACATTAAATTAATAATACAGTATTTATAAGTTTCGAATTACTGTATGTCTGTTATCATAAAATTAAGAAAAATTTCCTAAATTACGTGGAACTTCGGCAGCTTGTGGCAGATATAAACAAACCACAGCGCCGCCCTGGTGGTGTATTAGGTACTAATTACATAAACATTCAATACTTATGGTACATTTCATACAGAGTCTACTGGAATAGTGTACAAAATCACTGTAAAACATCTTTCAGTAATCACTGTAAAACATCTTTCAGTAAATATTTACTGAAAGATGTTTTATAGTGATTTTGTACACTATTCCAGTAGACTCTGTATGAAATGTACTATAAGTATTGAATGTTTATGTAATTAGTACCGCGATATACCACCAGGGCGGCGCTGTGGTTTGTTTATATCTGCCACAAGCTGCCGAGTTCCGACGTAATTTAGGAAATGATAACAGACATACAGTAATTCGGCTTATAAATACTGTATTATTAATTTAATGTGATAATCTGGCTTGTTTTTCAATGTTATCATTATTAACAACAGTTTTCATGTGTACCCATTGCAGTACATTCTGGTAGTGCCTATAGGCTACCTAGCCTAGCCTATGGTGCTCAGTTTTTTGATACAGTAAGCATTTAAAACTGTAAAAAGTGCTTCTGATACGGTAAGTTATTCAACTCTGAACTTATGTAATTGTAATTTGTGTAAAGTTTTGTATAAAAAGGCAAGGTTGGGGGTAATGACTGGTGGTCAGGAATGGATTAATCCATTTTCAGTTATTTCTTATGGGAGAAATTAACTCAGAATTCGAAAAAAAATCGAATCTCGACACTACTTCTGGAACGAATTAGTGTCGAGGACTGAAGTTCTACTGTATATATATATATATATATATATATATATATATATATATATATATATATATATATATATATATATATATATATATATATATATTTATATATATATATATATATATATATATATATATATATATATATATATATATATATATATATATATATATATATATATATATATAAACTTTTAGTTAATTCAGTGTTTGGTTAAACTAGTATTCAGAATCATATCAGATTTCACAAGATGGTTTCAGGTATAAGTGATGACTAAACATTTGAATATTTTTATCAGCTATTAATAATCTCATGATAATCCTTTTCTAGGTTCTATCCAAAGATGGCTATTCAGCAAATCCCCATACTGCTGCTAATAGTGTATATAAGGAAGTGAAAGATGACATGAGTAGAGGAATATTCAACTTGAATCCTTGTGATAATTCATGTCTTCCTTCTGCACTTGTCTTGGGTATGTCTTAAATATTTCTTGGCTTGTTTTATCTGGATGTCCTTTGTTTATAGGTCCCCTTTGTTTAAACTTTTTATAAGTAATCATATAGAATAATAATGAACTGTAAACCAAATTTAACAAGTAACTATCATGAAAAAAAGTGAAAACTAAATGGTGTTCATACAAAAACTTTCCTGTTACTTTGGTAATACCAAAATTTCTTGTCTAGCAGAAAGACTAAATACTGTACTTCACCTGTGGTTGGTAAAAGTTAATTGCCTTTTCTGAATAGCGTACTAAACGTTAATATTGTGTTTGCCACTGGACATATATTATCAGTAATGATATGCATATCTGCAATTCTCAATAGCATTTGATAGGATTTGAGATGTCTGTATAATGGTACCCTGTGTATTTCAACTATTGTTGGTAAATGATTAATTGGACATCTTACACTTTCCCTTACAGAGAACCAGAAGTGGAAGGGCAGTACATAGTGGGGAGAGAATTGTGTTTATTTTTACTTGCTTTTTTTTTTTTTTTTTTTAGGAGAGTAGCTGTTCTCGACACCCGGGAACCATGCTATGAGCACCCAAACTGTTCATCAACCTCTGAGCTCGTAGTTCCCAAGCTACTAGCTCTCCCGGCGCCAACTCTCTCCCAACACCAATTTTCTATCCTACTGGCCCTCGGGAATTTTCTCCACTTGCTCCTGCACCTGGCTTTCTTGCATCCTTCCTGTGCCATTGCCAGTCTTGTATTTGGGTTAGTAGATGTTAACTTTATAATATTGAAGTGTTGTTCATTGGAGATGGTGTCTACTCGTCCCTTGATTCTTCTAGATAAAGGTCCCTGTCATACCCCCCTAAACCTAGGAGGAGACATACTGGAAGTCCAAAGGAGGTGGGGGGGTTTACACACAGGTAGTTGCCCCCTCATTTGAGCCTGTTGCCAGTCCCAGGTATCGGCAGACAGCCACTGGAAATGCGTCTTACTGGATGTGTAGTGGAGGATGTGGTTATCCGGCCCTGTCAGCTCTCCTAAACCCAGTCCCTGGCAGACTCCCCAAAATCTGGGAGGAGGCATACTGTCGGTCCATGGGAGTCCGAAGGGGTTTTGCCCCCGGATAGCTGCCCCCTTAGTTGAGCCTGCTGTCTGCTGGTTTTGACAAACATCCATGGGAAAGGCATCCATAGAGATGTGCTTTTTTTCTAGTGATACTCTAGTGTAGACAAAGCACCAATGGCATTTGTTGTAGTGAATCTCAGCAGTTAAGGAGGCTTTTTTCGGACGAGATTCACTCTTCTCTGCTCTCCTGTAAACATCTCAGGGAGCAAGAGTGTAGTCCACACCTTTTTATATCTTCTGGGACAGTCTTGAACTTTTGTCTCATGAACTCTTGGTTGTGGAATGCCGGTATTGGCGCCAAGCGGACCATCAGTTCGAGTGTTCTTTTTGTCCGATACCACAGCGCCCGAGCTTCCAGTAGTGCTTGAGGTCTAACAGCGCCCTTTAGCACTTGAGCACCGCATAGTGCCAGAACTCGTCTTCAAATAGAGCTCCCAACACCAGCTCTCATGCGCCTGGCGCCAGCCTACTAGTGTCTGATGTCGGTCTCTCTTTAGCTCGGCACCTGTCTCTTCTAAGAACATACTGTTATTCTTTTTTGAGTGCAATTTCCAATTGAAAGCCTAGTTCCTGTCTTCGAGTGGCCAACACTAGTCTCTGATCATCGGGTGTCCTCTCTTCAATATCAGACTCCTTCCTTTGAGTACCATACAAAACTTTCGGTTGTGTCCCTTTTTAGCATGTTCCTCCTTCACCTAGAGTTCCAGGTGACCCAAATTGCTCCCTTTCATGACACCAGTTAGTGTCTCAAAGCACTGGCCTTTGGTGGATGAAATTATGAGCTTGTTGAAAAGCTGCCACTCCACTGGTAGTTGGGAGCCTGACTGGTTTTTCAAAAGAGCAAGAAAAGTGTTTTTTGTCCGGTACTCCCTCTGATGCTTGGACAGAATTAGTCCTCCTGGTTGAAGTTCTGGTCAAGATTTTAGAGTAATTATCTCTTTTGCCTTAACATCAGGAGCAGGGGCTAAGAAGACAGGAGGCTCGTAAGTGTTGCCAGCCTCACCTGCCTACAAAAAGAATCACAACTACTTTAAGAAGGCATATATGCTTGGTCCTTTTGTCCTTTGGAGATAGTCTTTCTTGGGCTCCAGGCTGAAAGGAGTGCCATGAACCCTTTCACTAGCAGCGCCCGATCATCTTCAGAGCTCCTAGCACCAGCTTTCGGGTGCCTGGCACCAAATCCTGAGCGGCCAACTCCTGCTCCAGAGTGCTTGGCTCTCTCTAGCTATACTAGGCTACCACCCCTGAATGCCTAGTTATTTTTCATAAGATTTTTTAGAGTATTGTGTTTAACTGCAGCAGAAGTTGTTACTCCTGGTTGGGTTCAAGACCCTTTTTTATCCTATGCCCAGGCTTTTGTGTGTCTTATGGATTTTCCAAGTTCCTTTAAGCATGCCAGATATTAGTTTTAGCCAAGTACAGTGCCGCATATATTTTCAGTCGTTACGAGGTGTTTTAGAGTCAACGCTGGGCATTATCGCATAGGAAGTCAATCCTACCCTGATGGCTATGTGTCTGTCGCTATCAAGTATCAACAGGGATGGCAACTAGGCCACTTACTTATCTGTGAGTCTTAGTTATATAGGATACTTCGTTTTCATGTCCACTTAAAGACTCTGGAAGATATCTCAGACTCGTTCCACAAGACAGAGTCTTCCAGTTCGAGAGTTTAGGCTTTGACAGCTATGGCACAAGCCTTCTCTCGAGTCTACTCCGCTTTCTTCTGTTTTCTTTTCTGGCCATGAACTTCAGCTTGTCCCACAAGACCAGAAGGGACAAGGTATCTTAGCCTGGCTCCACTGTCTCTTCCCCAAGACCTGAATTTTCAGTCGGACCTGCAGTGGTAGTTGTCCAAATTTTAGTTTTTCGTAAGAGGTCCCTCATCACGAGTCTAGTCTTAAACTACTACTCACTCCTCATTCTAGTTGAGGGAGCCCGCTCGGGGAACCGGGAGTTTTTTCGGGATGCATTCCTGGGAGAAAGAAACCTTCTCACATATGCCAGAAGAGCCTAGACTTTAGTATTCCTTTAGACATCACCACAGTTCTTACATTTTTACTCTTAACACTCACCCCCAAGCGAAGACAATCTTTTACTGTGAACGATTGATCGAGTTTTCTCTAGTCTAACTTAAATTTCTCGTGGAGAAACTGAACCATCAGAAACCCACTCTTACTCCCGAAGTGGGCCTCGATTCCCCTGATCTGTTGAGTTATGTGCTATCTATAGGGTAGGCCCACCTTGACTGTCTGCCACCTTAAGGAAACCTTCTAACATGGCCAACGGACACCATTTTATGAGATTGTTCCAACTTCAACTTCTACGCTCTTCCACCGTTTGATATGGTCAAGGAAGGGCTGGATTTTTGTCAGCCTCATCTGAACGTTACTACATCCCTCATAGCCCCGTTCTGAATTGCAATTATGGTTCCCGATTTGCTGCGATGGGTTGATGGACTATCCCAGAATCCTTCCACCTTTTGTCTTTCTTGAACAATCTCGCTCTAAGAGAAACCATCAAGGGTGGTTCGCTCTTATGCGGACAGGCTTGGGCAGTCTGGGTGTTTATCACAAAAGGAGGGGCTTTTTTTTCAGAGGTGCTACAAAAGACATTTGAGAGATGGGAAAGGGGATCGATCTAAGTCTGATTCAGTGACGAGGTTTACTCATTAACCTTGCCTGCAGCCTGGTGCCACCCATTCTCTGAGTGCCCAGAAGCTCTCACAAACTTTGAGGAAGAACAGAGAGCTTCTTGTATAGTTGGAGCATTCAGGTATTACCTAAAAGGAAGTGGAAGTTCGAGGACATCCTTTTCTATAGTGTGATGGCAAGAGCTCATGTCTTCCTCTGACTAAAACTTATGGCTCCAACCACAGCCTGGCACCAGCTCGTTCTCTGAGCACCCAACAGTGCTCACCAATCTGAGGATGAATAGAGATCTGTTTGTCCAGCTGAGATGTTCAGGTATTACCTGAAAAGAATTGGTAGTTCAAAGGCCATCCGTAATCTAAAGTGTTATAGCTAGATCTCGTCTTGTCCTCCGTTTAGAATGTCTGGTTCTTTATACTATGGGCTTTATTTTATGAGATACTCTCAGATTAAGGGGAGCATTTCCATTCTTTTTAACTGAAAGCTAAAGACGTCAGAAAAGTTTTTTCTAATTTAACTTTCAGGCTCTACTTGTCCCTTACGTCCATTCTATAATCGTCCTACAGGAAACAGTGTTCAATTTTTGGCAGTGTCTTGCGATTATCAGTAACTGGCATGAGAATGTGGAAGGAAGCATAGGATTTTCTCCTACTATCTCTTCATCTTGTTATAAGGTGTCAAGTTTTAGGCAGCCAAGGGGGTACAGTGCACCTAGAGCACCCACCACTCACAGTGGATGGGTTGTGGTTTTATTTCAGCACAGGTTATCTGGTTGTTTTCTGTGTGGTACTGTGGCCAGGGCAAGGTCACCTTCTAAAGTTTTGCTACCCATCGGATAACTCCTTGAGCTACATAACTTCCACTGATGCTTTGTTAGCAATCAGAATATTCCTTTGCTACAAAGCTCCCACTTTAGTAGAGGTGCTCCTAGCTTTACTGCCATGCTGCTACAGGTTAAGTTGAGCAACAACCAGAGGCAGTTCTCTACTGCAGGCTCTCTTAACTGATAAAGAACTACAAGCATTGTATTCAGTGCTAGCGACTCTTTCTATTTTGAATTCATTACATGACTTAATGTTTTGAGTAGAATATGTCCATGTATCCACCTCCTGTCAATGTGGAATCAGCTAAGCAATTACTGGGTAGGTTACTTATATAAAAATGACATTTTTATGATAAAGTTTTATCTTACCCAGTAATTACGGACAGAGCCCTCCCTCCTCCCCGCTGATGGACATACAGCATAAACAGAATGAGGTTGTCTGCTAGTAGTTCTTGGTATTCCCGTTAGTGGGCAGGACCAATCACCTGCACTATATCTGTGAAGCGTTACCCGCGAATTTTTTTAATTTTCAAGCTGCTGAGGCAAGAAATTGTTAGCTAAGTAATTACTGGGTAAGTATATACAGTATATAAAACTTTATTTTCTCATAAAAATGTAATTTTGTAAACCTTGCAGCTCAGAAAAATCAAGAATGATTCTCTCTGCTTTCCCATTCTCTTCATGGAGTGGAACCACAGGGATCAAAAATAAGAGCCAAGTCAGGCTAGAGTTAGGGTGATTATCTTTGGTACCACTCCATTTTTTGACATTTGTTTGGGACCACATACAGTGAGCTCATGTTCATCAGAACCTGAATTAAGAGGTCTTCAGTAGTTTCAGCCTTTAAAAGGATTAGGATTCTTCAGATTTAGGAGTTTTCCCAGTCAACTCAGCTACATTGTGAAGTATTAGTCAAAACAACTTTGTAATGGCTAGTTTTGAATAATCGTGAGGAGAGACTAGTTCAGATAAAGAACTCTCATGATTGAACAACCTAATTAGATTATGTCCTCATAGGATACCAATTGAGTGCATAATGTGACCATCCACATTGATAAGGATGAGGAAAAAGACAAAGGACAGATTTCTCCTTCCAGAAATGTATGGCAAACTGCTGATTCAGGTACAGCTAATAGATTAAGGTCTTTAACATGTGAATTGAACTTAGACTACTGAGATGAATTACAGCTGTTAGAAAGAATTTGTATGGGGACACCCTTTCAGCCAAAATGAGTTGTTGGGTAGGAAAATATAGGGATTTCAGATTATGGAAACAGAGGTGTAGATGACTAGTATGTATAGAAAATGAGGCACTACTGAACAGTGATAAATATGTTTATAGTTAAGTTGTCAAAACTTTACCGTGGAACCTTTTGTTTCCAGATGAAATTCAGGTTGGGCAGGAGTGGTTTTGATATGAATCCCAGGAGATGCTCAGTACACTCAGACTTTTACTTCATCATATGCAAGGACTCTTGGAATTGTCAGTAGGGCCATTATATGTATGTATCCAGGGAGACTATGTTGAAGGAGATGGGGGAAAATAGGTCTTGCTTTAACATTGTATTGGCTTATGCACTATACTCCAGAGCTGTGAAGAAGTATTTCAAGAACACTAAACCCTCATATCTATGTCTGGCACTTGGTAACATGTTTGTATGCATTTGGAACCAACAGGAATTGCTGGATATCCTGTTGAAATTTTATCACAAAGTTTATCATGGACATGGTCCTCCTACTCCATGATATAGAGGTGATAAATGACAAAAATGGCAAGATGTAGGGTTGGGCATACACCAGTTGTATAGTCAGTAAGTCTTTACATAAATAGAAATAGAATGTAAAAGTAATATATCAGCCTTTTAGCAAATTCATTGTTCGGTCTTATGCCGTACATTTGCTTATAAATATATCAAGCATTTGTTAAATGTTTTACAACTAGCAAAGTATTTCTTAAACAGATGAAGCAAGGAAGGCAGCATAATTGCCTCAAAAGGTTTGAAAAAGAGAATTTATGAATCCTTATAGGACTTGGAAGCTATGTTTCCACAGAGTATGAAGGTATGCGTAATTAAGTGTAGTAAGGGTTTATTCCAACAATATCTGAATGTTTGGAATGTGTTCTTTCTTAAACAGAATGAGAGATTGTAATCAGAGTACTGTATAATTAACTCTATGATGGTTTTCAGCAAGTAGCAAACCAAAGAAGGCTATGAATTAATCTGATTTTTTTGTATGTGTAAAAATTTGTTGCATTTAATGGCTAAATATGTAAACAGTATACAGTATTGAAAGTAATGTGCCCATTTTTACTTGAAGGTATACCAAATTTCTACAAAGAACATGAAGTTGAGATGAATGCAGAGAGAATTTGTCAGGCATCTCATTCCAGCCCAATAGCAAGAGCATCCTGTGTGTTTTTGGCCCTTCTAGTTGCTTCTCTGCTGAAGGTAATACTATATAGGAATTTTAATCTAGTTTCATATTCTTAGTAGAGTAGTGGATTTTATTTTAGATTTCATTAACCTCTCCTAATTGTTGTATACTGAAAGAAAAGATTTCATGCTTTATAAAGAAACTAGAAGGAAAAAGAATTACAGTAGCAACAAAAATGAGAAACAATTTAATTTTTAAATAAAATCAAATTCTCGTACTTAACCTTTAGTGGACGATCCTCTCATGAGAGGATCTGAAACAGGTTTTGGCTGGTGGACGGATCCCCTCTGAGGAGTATTAGTATTACACGCCATACGATTTGGCTGTATCGAGCGGGAAAGAGTTTCCATCACTTCAATGGCCCATAAATGAATGGTGGCAACTTTATAATTCAGCTCAGCTCAGTCAGTGGCCGTCTCAGGGAGATCAGTATTGTTTTTGAGTTTATGGCGGGGGATGTCTTGCCCCTCTCTCTCCCATGACGTCTTATTTATTTGCTCATAAATATACCCTGGGATTGCTGTTGGTTTTATTTCTTATCTTTTATGATATATGTCAGTTATAATTGTAATTTTACAAAGAAAAGTGCAAAGAAATATTAGAAAAAATATGTATACCTCCAAAAAAGTTACTGCAGCTCCTGATCTCAGTAAATTTACGTAAATATTTTACAGCAAATATACCCAGAATTTGTTACTGATTTTATTTCTTATCTGTTGTGATATTGTGTGAGATGTAATTATAATTTAACAAAATAAAATGAAATAAATTTTTAGAAAAAACATGTATAACTTGGTAAAATTTACAAGTATTTTGCAAAAGAGGCCCCACACAGGGTTGCAAATAGTCACTTTCAATTTCCTGTGGAAGGTAGGGAAAATTTTTAAGAATTTTTTTCTTACACCATGTTCATTTGCATATCTTCCACTTTCCATTGATGTGGTTTTTTCTTAAATAGTCCAACTTTAAAGCTTGCCCGGTCTTGGGGGGGTTGCATGATATATAATTAGCCGGTCCCGTGGTTAATCTTCAGTACACACTTTGAACTGGGAAGCACACATTGTATGCATAGAAGCCAGAAGTAATTTTGTGTTAAAACATCATACGTTGCCAAATACAGCTTGGAAGGGATAAGGTATCAACTCTGATGATATTGTAGAAAGCAGTTGTACTGTCTGTTTGAGATCATGAAAATCAAATACAGTACAGTACTGTATATGTTTCAGCATCTGAAAGAATATTACCCTTAAACGCCTACTGGACTTATCATACGTCGACTAAAAAGGATTTTAACAAAGGAAAATCTATTTCTGGAGAGGGGGCCGTGGTTTACCCGTGAAAAGTCCATTCAGCACTTATTTCTCAGGTAATTCCGTTACTAGATACCAGAGAAAGCTAAATGAAATGCTGAGCATTACTCCCAGAGCTTAGCCCATTAGATGGAGTCGTAAAGTGGAAAGGGTGGAACTGCAAAAACACAGAACTCATCCTATAGAGATCCCAAGGTCAAAGTCCCACAGAGAGGTGCTGTTACAACTCCATGCACCACCAAGGACAGTACACAAACCACCGCTAGTCGATTCCATGAAGCATCAATCCCACCTTGTAGCACGATGTTTACTATGGGGGGACACAACACACACAGAGGAACACAGATATCTCTCTTCCAGAATGAGATTTTTGCAGCCAAACTTTTCTGGATCGGGTCCCGTGTCAGCCGGTGAAAATTAACAGAGAAATAAATATCATTCTTAAACTGTAAGAGAGCAACAAAATGTAAGGGGAACAGAGTAAGAGATAAATGGGGGAACAGAAGACCAAAGGTCCAATTTCAAAAGAAAATTTTTAATTGCTAGCAGAATAAATAATAATGTACAAATGAAACTGATGGGAGCTTAAAATTAACATGACAATATAAAAAAATATACTTAAACAAAATAACTATACAAAATTGAAAACATTATAACATAAATGTGTCAATTAGACAAAAATACAGATAACACGGTCAGGTTAGAAAGACAAGGCACGCCTGACTGAAATGACTGTAAGGGGATAACTGAGGCAGTGGAGAAAGAATTGACTAGAACGAAAGGGAACCAGAGGAGGGACAACGCTCCCGCCGCGACCAAGGAGAATTTAAGAGCCGGGCGATTTCAAATAGTGACAAGCTTGAAAACCAAGGGTGACTTCCAACCAGTGTATTTGCAAGATCTGTGAAATTCATGTAATGGAAGTAGTTAATGGAGGTGGCCACAGCTCTAATATCATGAACTCTTGGGACTGAGTTAGGATTAGCCTGCTTGATAAAGTAAAGGATTTGTTGTCTAATAGCAGATAGAGATATTACTCCTTCCCTGATAAAGAGAGGCCCAGATGAGATGTGAGAGGACCTGTCTAAATAAGCCCTCAAAGTATGAACTGGACACAGGGACAGGTCTTGAGGAAGGGGGAGAATTTTCCAAGGCGACCACCTATTCTGCGGATCTTCATTTTTGGCCAAAAATTTAGGGTGAGGAATCAGCAAAACCTCCCCTGATGGAAGGAAGTCGACATGGTTGTTCTCAGAGAGTGCAGATAGCTCTGAAATTCTAGCACCCGGGAAGCGTTGTACTAATCCACATCAACGTTTTTCAATAAGGAACCAGAAAAGATTGATTATCGATATTCGAGGCTAATCTCTCAACACGTCATTCAAAAACCAGGAAACCGTATGTGGACGGATTACTGGTCTCAGTCGTGCACAGGCCTTAGGGATGGAAGAAAAGTAAGGATCTGTGAGGTCAATTTTGAAACCATACAAAAATACTTTTCGTAAAGCCGACTTGACTGTAGTAACAGTACTAGAGGCTAAACCCTTCTCAAATAGTGATCTAAAAAAGGAGATTGCCAAATTTATGGTCATTACTGTAGCCTCAGATTCTTTCAAAAAGAGTGCTAGCTTCTTAATTGCTGAGTCAGACCAGCTAAGAGTGAGACCCGCTTATCTGATTCCAAGAACATGGTATTGACAGGATCAATGTTGAAGCATCCCTTTGAGCTGCAAATTTCATAAACCACAAAGCCGTGGGCATTTTGAATTTTTGAGGAAGTTGACACAGTCTGAGTTTGTACTACTTCTGTGTTAGTTTTGACTGGGAGCGCGCGGTTTCAGTTCCAGCAGAAGTGGAAACCAGCTGCTCTTTGGCCAGTAGGGAGCCACTAGAGCTACTTGACCCTGGAATGTCCTTGAGCCGTGAAGGACCTTAACAACAAGTTTACTGGAGGGAACAGATAAATCTTCCACCTGTTCCAACTAATGACATTAAGGCCCGTGGAAAAGAGCTTGAGGTCCAGGTTGGGAGCTACGTGAATGAGTGAAACTTGTTGTTGAGCTTGGTTGCGAACAAATCTACCTGCAGCCCGAACTTGTTTGCAGATCCAATTGAACGAGAACTCTGCTCAGGACCACTCCGACTTGAGGAGTTGTCTCGAATGAGAACTGGCTACGAATGCCCGGACTCCTGCAAGATGGAGTGGGCAGACAGGTGCCACTTGTTCTTGCACACCAAGGAGAAAAAGTGCAATCATACCTGGTTGATCCGGCTGATTTTGAACCTCCCCGTTTATGCAGTGACTAACCGTGGTGTTGTCCAGAACCAGCCTTATATGAATCTTTCTTGGGGGAAGAAGCTTCCTCGCTAAGGAAAAGATCTGCCATGGCCTCCAGAACGTTTATGGAACTGGCGGAACATGGGGGACCAAGTCCTGCACTTCTTGGTGTTGAGAATATCCTCCCCACCCGCTAGGGGAGCATGCCTGTGATACAACCAACACCGGAGGAGGAAATTGCAGGGGACTGACTCTGGACAGGCTCTTGACAGCTCCACCAAGGCCGAGTCTTCTTCAAGATGGGGAGGAATCAGGAGACACCTTGTCTCTGAGGCTGATATTTGCTCGACTCCGCCACACTCTGTTGATATCTTTTCAGTTTTACCGCAACAGATTCGGGTCACTGAAGCGAACTGAAGTGGAGCCCAAGACTCTTTCTTGGGCCTGTCGAGAGGCTCGTTTGACTTGAGAAACTGTCTGTTTGGCCATCTCTCCTCTGGGAGAGAAGAGAGCTTGTGAGAATTCAGATCCCACTGACCCTAGCCATTGAAAACAACTGCTCGAAACCAGGCGGACTTCTCCTCGTTACACGAAAGCCTGGCGATTCTAGAAAGTCGACCACCACGGATGTAACCCTCCAGCATTCCTCGACGCTGGATGCCCAGATGATCCAGTCGCTCAGAGATACGCCGCTAGCGTAATCCCTGAGACCGAGTTGCTGTACCTAATCGTTCGTCAACTTGGTAAAAATCCTTGGGTTGCTGAGGCCAAAGGCACGCCCTTTGAAGGAATATGCTCGCCTTCTACCTGAACCCAGAAAGGGGGAGAACCTTCTCGCAACCGGGACGTGATAATAGGCATGGAAAGATCTAGAGAGGTGCGGTTACGCTCCACGGGCAGTAGGGTCCCAACTTGGGAGACAGTAAGCATCCCGAAACTTGTCGCAGTTCAATATAGGAATTCAGACGGGACAAGTCCAGAATTACTCCATGAAACCCTTCTGGAACACTGAAGAGCCTGCCTTGGAATCAGAGAGTCCTCACTTTCCTTATAGCTGTTTCTGTAGAAGATCTTCCACAAAGTCCTCGAGATCCTTGGTCGTAGCCTGATAAAACTTGACTGGTGGAGGGGGATTGTCGATCCAACTCCAACCTAGGCCCTTGGAAACTATACTCTGAGCCCAGGGACAGAAGGTCCACCGAGCCCGAAAATGGTACAGCCTCCCGCCCACAGTACGTATGTCATCGGTCCTGTGTCATTTTCCCTCTGGAGCTCTACCTCCTTCTGCTCCTGGAAGCGGAGCGGGGGCTCCTCTTCCCCAACATAGCCACAGGGCTTGTTGCTCTGGTTGACTGTCCTGAGCAAAATTTCCGACTTTCTGCTATGCAGGATTGAAAAAGCTGGGGAGGAGACATAGGAGTGGGGCAGCCAAAGACTGATGCTACCGGGTCTACCAGGACATACTGAGGCGGAGGTTGGGAGGAGGTTGAAGGCTGACCTGTAAAGGAACCTGACCAAGGACTGAGCTGGGCATGCTTGAAATGTTTAAATTTCTTGCTGGACTTTGGGGAAGTCCCGGCAAGATCAGACTGCTTCCGTTTATAGGGCAGACCCCAACGAGAACGGAGACTCTGATTGACCCTAGCTGCCTCAGATAAGACTGCGTCAACTTCTTCTTGTGGGAAAAGATTAGCTCCTCAGATCGAACTCCCAGAAGATGATTCAGCGCTGTAACTGTGGCTGCCAAAAGATATGCTTCCGCAGGCCAGTCGGGCAGTCATAAAGTCAAACAGGTCTTGCTGGAAACTTGCAAGAGAGATTTCTGTCAAGACCTGGAACAAAGAATCTTCCCTATAGACCAAAGAAGTTGCTTCTGCTAAAGACAAAGAGTTCAAAAGACCATGAGCTCATCTCTTAGTATCAGCTCTGCATTCAGAGCGACTGATCTTAGGAGCTGCCTACCGAACAGATCAGAAGCGCAGTCTGGGCCAATGGTCACTGTAAACGACAGGGCTCCCCTTTCCAGACCCGGTGCCCCGGAAAATGAGATGTCGGGTCCGCTCCGGAGATGAGGAGGGGTTTACCTTCTCAAAGCAAGCCTGACTAGTCAGAGAGGCCACTGAAGTGCAAGGAGGAAGGGAGAACATCACTGAGAGTGAACATAGTGAACACCCTGGCTGGTGTAAGCTTAGTGTTCTCTGCTTGCCACAACGCAAGAGTCCTCATCAAAGACCACTGGGCTTGGTCCCCAGGATAGAGATAATCTGTCTCCTTAGGGACTTTATATCAGACCTGTTCCAAACCCTCTCCCTTCATCTGGCAAAAAACCTGTGTAGGGGATGTCAGGTCCGGAGGATAGAACCCAACTCTTCCACTTCTCCTCGCGCCCAAACCCTCTATGGTAAGAGTACCTTCTCAGCACTGGGAGCATAAAGGCCAGACGCCAAGTGATTCCCCAGATCAAGGGAGGAGGGAAGGGCTTTGCGAACAGAATGAGACTCTGTAGCGAGATTCTGGATGAATTCCTGTTGTGATTCCACCTTTCTCCGGAAAGAGATCAAAGAATTAGCAAGACCAGACAGCTTGCTGTTCACCCTCGCGCTTCGATCCTCCTCAAATCTCGCGGCCGATTCTCTCAAGGAATTGCTCAAAGAAAGCAATCGTATCCAAAGAAGGAGGAGGGGGTTCACCGACGCGCATCAGACTCCGCCAGGACCGAGGGGGAGGTTGTACTTGTTGACGGAACGGGCTCACGCTTCGTGCCGCCACGAGGGACCTCAGATCGACTCAGCCAGAGTAGGCAAGGTTTTCTTCCTGACGGACTTCACCTTCGGGACAAAAGATCCAGACATGCCCGTAAGGTATGAAGATTTAGAGAAACCTTTAAAAGAAGAAATGGAGGAAGAAGGAGAGCCAAACAGTGAAGAACCTGCCTCACTTACTCCCTTACCTGCTTGATGTTCGATACCGCTCGAGATTCAAGGGGTCGGTGTCAAGGTCTGCCGCGTTTTCCGAAATGCCACCGCTTCAGGGCTCAACCGCCCAGAGGGCTGGGTCAACTCCCGAATCTCCGCAATCAACGGAGCAGCAACATCGCCGGGTGACTGGAAGCTGTGATCCGTTGGTGGGAAAAGGACATTGCAAATGTCCTTCGAGAGTATATGGATTGCCAATTTAATGCGCCCAAAGCCGTAACTCAGACTAAGGGCCTGGAAGAAGCACGCAGATTCTTGGCGGCCAGCCTCGCCGGAAGAAAAACATTATTGCTAAGCGCATCAAGGGGGAAATCGGCAATACGTAAAAAAATACAGTTGGCTAAAAAGGAAAGATGCATGACAACCACCAATCATCGATAGCCTGCTTGTAAAGACAGAGCAACATCACATCCAATAAACAATTAGATCCTCACGTGACCACATCTGGCGGGAATCATAACCGTGGGCCGCTGGTTTCGATGGAGGGCTGCGGAGCACTTCGTTCTGGCAGTGTACCACCCAAAAGGCGGAGATTATGAGTACACCGTAAAAGTCGGAGTAGTGTGCCGAGCAGCACAGTAGTATATAAAGTCGTGAAACTAGCCGGAAGGATCCGGGAGGTAACCGGATTAAAATAAAATCTCATACAAAATAAACATAATATAATAAATAAAATAAATATACCGGAACTAACCGGAGTAACATGCCTTAAAAGTAAGTGACGGATACAAAATAAAATGGGAAGGTTAAAACTGTCCGGAGTAAGCGCATTCCCGGCAACTAAGAATGAAATGAAACTAGCGATAACGGAAGACCGGTAAACGCTAGAACCGCCGGAGCGGGAAGCAAGGAATGCGCCTCGATAGCAGACAGCAGTTAGCTAAAGGCAGGGAACGTCAAAGGTCCGGACACGAAGACAGTCAGGTGGAAAGCACTAACTGGCCACAAGAATAGGACTAAACCGGAGTGGTCGCCAAATTAAACGATACGCCGGAGATGACGCACAGAGGGGAGGGATGAAACCAGGAGGAAGAATGTAAAGGAGCGACCGGAGGAGTGGGAGCTGGCCAATCCGGGCGCCATCTCTGGCCACCACCATGACTGAGACGCTACCCAGCAAGTGTGAGAGAAGCAGGAGAGGGAGAGGAACAACCTCCATAGTCATAAGGGGGCGGGGGGAAAGGAGGCAAAGAAGGCCAAAGATGGTGGACGGGAGAGGGGGAAGCTCTCCCGGCCACCAGTAGTCCCAGGAGGGGGTATATGCTGGTAAAGTCAGAGACCGTACCAAGGAAAGGCCAAACAATGCGGAGGAAGGGGACACAGGCTAAAAAGGAAAGGAATAGTTCGTTTGATAAGCAACAAGACTGAAAACGAATCAAGGGGAGAGAGAGCACTCCCGGGAGGAAGGGGAGTGGTGGGTCGACATAACCAGAACTGGAAACTAACCTTAAGAAATGACCAAACTAGGGTAGGCTACGTGATGTCCCTCGCTATCCCAGCTTAACCAAGAGGCTTATTAGCCTAAGCGAAAAGCCGAAACAGGGAGAGGGAAAACATAAGATGAAAAGAACCTAGTCAAAACTTAAGGAGAGCGCCGCATTGGAAAAAAAACGTACACAAAACCTTATGAAGGGCATGTGAACGAAATGAAGGATCGACCACCCCCCTTTTTCATGGAAAAAGGGGGCACAGCCTAATGCCCTAAAAAGGTAATACTAAAGCTAACAACCAACCTATGATAAATGGATAAAATAATCAACAAACAAATATAGCAGAGGACCATACTCCAACCCGATGTGGACGTGAAGGAAACACGTTTCTAACAAAAAGAAATATCCACAATCATCAAATATCAAATGCATCCGAACACAAGGGTAAAGATTAAACAAAAAATCTTAACAGTACCAACGTAAATAAAATTCCCAGAAGCTAAGAGAAGTGAAGGGCAAAAATAAGGCATGTTAAGGAAATGATAAGAGGCGAATAGGCCCCAGGGGGTAGCCTGAAGCCTAAACACCAGCCTTCACTGCCAAAGGGATTCAAAGTCAATCAATCAAAATCACTAATTAGACTCATGAAAAGGAAAATATCCTAAACATGAAGAGGAAGATCGAAAAACAGGAAGTGACTCCAAGTTCACTCTAACCACTTATTGAGGTCACGTGAGGCCATGAGAGGAGATCGAGACAGGTGCTATAAATCCCCACTACTAAACGAAGGGAAATAAGGAGCCTCAACGCCCAAATAAAAATAGCACTGGTACTCAACTTAGATGAAGAAAGACCTTGTGAGGATGCCATAATGATGCAAAAGCACAAGATAAAAAGCACAACGAAAATACGTAGATCAGAAAAGCTGCTGGAAATGGAATGAGGCTAGCGGTGGTTTGTGTACTGTCCGCGTAGTGGTGCATGGCTTGTAACGGCACCTCTCTGTGGACTTTGACCTGGGGATCTCTATAGGATAAGGTTCCTCGTGTTTTTATAGTTCACCCTTTTTCCATACATCACCACCAATGGAGCCTTCTGTGTAGTAACTCCAGCATTTCATTAGCCAGTATCTAGCAACGAATTGCTCAGAAATAAGTGCTGAATGGACTTTTCACCATTATCACGGACCCGAATTCCAGAAATTGTCTGTTGGGTGCCAAGTGGACGCACTGACGCCGACTGGCAAAATTTCAACTCTTCGGTCAACTTGACTCGACCGAAATGGTCGAAAACGCAAATTGTAAGCTAAAACCTTACATTCTAGTAATAATCAATCATGTACCTTCATTTTGCAACAAATTGGAAGTCTCTAGCACAATATTTCGATTTATGGTGAATTTGGAAAAAACTTTTTTCTTACGCCCGCCAGTAACTCGGGTCGAAAATTTCAGAAATTCTTTCGTCATTTTTTCGTAATTTTTTGCATTGTTCTATATTAGCTGTTGCATAAAGTTTTATATATGAAAATGTGTGCAATTTCATGTACAATACAACAGAAAATAACTCATGGTTGTAGCTTTTATCAGTTTTGAAATATTTTCATATAAATCACGATAACTGCCAAAAATTTCAACCTTCGGTCAACTTTGACTCGACCGAAATGGTCAAAAACGCAATTGTAAGCTAAAACTCTTACATTCTAGTAATATTCAATCATTTACCTTCATTTTGCAACCAATTGGAAGTCTCTAGCACAATATTTCGATTTATGGTGAATTTTGAAAAAACTTTTTCCTTACATCAGCGCCAGAAATTCTTTTCTCGTCACGCCGTAATGTTTGCACTGTTTTATATTAGTCGTTACATAAAGTTTTATATATGGAAATGTGCGCAATTTCATGTAGAATACAACAGAAAATAACTCATGGTTGTAGCTTTTATCAGTTTTGAAATATTTTCATATAAATCACGATAACTGCCAAAATTTCAAGCTTCGGTCAACTTTAACTTGACCAAAATGGTCAAAAAACGCAATTATAAGCTAAAACTCTTACATTCTAGTAATATTCAATCATGTACCTTCATTTTGCAACAAACTG
Organism: Macrobrachium rosenbergii; assembly: GCF_040412425.1. Classification (NCBI taxonomy): domain Eukaryota; kingdom Metazoa; phylum Arthropoda; class Malacostraca; order Decapoda; family Palaemonidae; genus Macrobrachium; species Macrobrachium rosenbergii. The sequence continues at coordinate 4,664,077 of NC_089798.1, forward strand.
GAAGTCTCTAGCACAATATTTCGATTTATGGTGAATTTCTGAAAAAAAAAACTTTTTCCTTACGTCCGCGCTGGTAACTCAGCCCAACATCTCAGAAATTCTTTCGTCATGTTGTCGTAATATTTGCATCGTTTTACATTAGTCGTTACATAAACTTTTTATATATGAAAATGTGCGCAATTTCATGTAGAATACAACAGAAGATAGCTCATGGTTGTAGCTTTTATCAGTTTTGAAATATTTTCACATAAATCACGATAACTGCCAAAATTTCAACGTTCGGTCAACTTTAACTCGACCGAAATGGTAAAAAAATGCAATTGTAAGCTAAACTCTTACATTCTAGTAATATTCAATCATTTACCTTCATTTTGCAACAAATTGGAAGTCTCTAGCACAATATTTCGATTTATGGTGAATTTTGAAAAAACTTTTTCTACGTCTGCGCTGTAACTCGGCCGAACATCTCGAAATTCTTTTGTCTTGTTGTCGTAATATTTGCACCGTTTTATATTAGTCGTTACATAAAGTTTTATATATGAAAATGTGCGCAATTTCATGTATAATACAACAGAAAATAACTCATGGTTGTAGCTTTTATCAGTTTTGAAATATTTTCATATAAATCACGATAAATAGAAAAAATTTGACTTTCGGTCAACTTTAACTCGACGGAAATGGTCGAAAATTGCAATTCTAAGCTAAAACACTTACAGTCTAGTAATATTCAATCAATTAGCTTCATTTTTCAACAAACGGGAAGTCTCTAGCACAATATTTCGATTTATGGTGAATTTTTGAAAAAACATTTTTTTAAATCCGCTGTTACAAATTCATGCATCATTTTGTGATAATATTTTTCTCTGTGTTGCTTTGATCGTTTTACAATTTGTTATGTAATTAAAATCATCGCAATTTAGTGTACAGTACAGCTAAAAAAATTAACTCATTAGCTTTAACCGTTGTGTAGCTTACAAAAGCGCAATTTGTATACAATTATATAAGAGTTTTTTTACAATATATTCCAATATTTATATATGATAATATTTTTTTATTTCTGATGGTTGCATACTAAACTTCAGGCAATGACAAAAAAAGGAGCCCAAAATGAACTCTTAATCTTGAAAACTAAAGTGTGCTGTGATTTTTTTAAAAACTTTTTCCGCTTTCTTCGCGCTAACTCACCGAATAATGCCCGGCATATCGGAGACGTTTTTTGTAAATAGAGGCTCGGCGTTTAAGGGTTAAAAACCTTTGATATGGTTTATTATTAAGCTTTTAGGATGTGGTTTGAAATACTACCATAACTCCCAAGTAGAATTAAAAAAGTTTTTGAATAGCCAAATGTAACCACAGTCCTCCAGTACTAGAATCTTCCTTCCTTGGATGTTTGCACAAGTAAGAAAATGTATGCTCCTGTATTATGTACCAAAAAGGTGGGAAACACAACTTATGTCACAAGCAGTACTCACCAGAATTGTACAGATTTTTAGTAATTGTTCCACATCTCTGTTATATGCAGGATTTTCTGTAATATCATCTAATGAGACAAACCAATTCTCTTCACCGAGTAATTCCTCTTTTCACAGCAGAGCTTTTTTCAATATGGTCAGCATTTAAGATTGCTGTAAACATACCATCAAAGAAATTCACGAGTTTCAGTGATTAGAATTGCTATATAAGCCCTGCAAAATTATAGCCTTTAAAATCCTTCTTCCAGTTGATTAATTGTTTATTCCATAAATTATGTGTAATCACTGTAAATGGTATAGTATGTTAGGTCCCTATTTAGACTGGCATTAAGGAAAATGAAGCTATGACTATGAAGACCTGATCCAATATACGTACTCCTGTTGGCTATATTTTCTACTGCCTAAAACCCATTATTTGGAATGAATCTTACCTACTGTTAAAGTTAGCTTATATCTTCATGTCATTAGTTGCGATCAGCATTAAAAAAAATTTAATAAATAACGCATGGTTAACCCGCTAAGACTGTCTCATAAGCACCTGTTTCCCACCAGGTGGCACTGGAATGTTGTCGTTCCTGTGAGAATTCTTCATGCAATGTCCTTGTACAGACAGTGTGAATCAGCATTAGTAATAATTTTGATGATTTCTGGCTAATTTTCTCAAGCACAATATTGTGTTTGCTATCTGTTTTTGCATTATGTCATCTACAATGAACAGAGATGAAACCATTAGGCTGTAGTATAGGAAAGAGTTTGTGGAAACCAAATGTTTCGGTTGAGCATGATGGTTAGCTTAGCCATTGAGGCACGAGTGTGGTTTTCTTGTTGTGAAGATAGTGAGTGATCTGGTGAGAAGATGAAAATTTTTGAAGTATTGGAAGATGCTAGAGGCCGATAGATTACGTAGACAATTCATTAGGGCACTATAAGCCTACCCAGTCTTTTCCTTTTGTCTTTAAGTGTTGCTTCTCCTTTCTCCATTAGTCTGCCTGGTAGCCTAGGTTAATTCCCCCTCTTGCCCCTGCTCCCTTCTTTTTGCTTCCATTGTGGTTCAGGAGAAAAATAATAGGTAATTGAGAAATATTCTTTCATTATGGTTAGAAATTTGACTGTATATATTAGGCGAAGACATCCCCATAGTAATCGACCTTTTTCAGTTTCCCCCGCGAGAATGTGTTGGAGCCTTGGCATCTGTCCGTAGCCTGCCTTATGGACTGCCCTAAGTCCATTGGTTTTCTCCATGGACAGGGAACCATGGCATGTCTCAGGACCAAGGTCTGTGCCCTTCGCCACCTCTCTCAGCCGTCTCTCCAGTTTGGGTTCAGCACATTCTCCGGATGAGACGTTTGATAGTTTGGCGCTCGCCTTCGCCCACTCATGTCCGTTTTGGGGAGAGTGATAGTGATGTATGTGAACTGGTAGTTATATAGGGATACAGACATATTACGTTTACCTCCATAGTTCTGTGCTGCATCAGTTCTTCTGTTATCATTTGCTTACCCAGCGTCATCTTCCAAGCGGACGATATCCCTCCCCCCTCTTACTCAGTTTTTCCCCTCTATCGCCTCGTATTCATCACCTTGTGACAATTATTCCTTTTCGTAATAGCAGTTCTTCCTCTTCTGCTGCTTACTTATCTGGAGTGAGTTAGCCTGATGATAGAACAGCTCTCACTTCTCGGCAATTGCCTCTTTAAGTGTCGTGCAGACAGCTCCAAATGTTGTCACAGTTACACGGTGACATCATGCAATAACCTCTACCTTCCATTAGCAGTACAGTATCTTTTTTTTTTTTTTAATGAATTCATATTTTCCTGTTTACATTGATATTAATATTTGAAAATTAGTAAATCACTTATCATACAAAACAATTAAATGAGAGAGAGAGAGAGAGAGAGAGAGAGAGAGAGAGAGAGAGAGAGAGAGAGAAATGGCTGAACTAAGTATCTATCTATCCATTTCTCACATTCTACCCTTTGGAGAGAGAGAGAGAGAATGGCTGAACTAAGTATCTATTTATCTATCTATCCATTTCTCACATTCTACCCTTTGGCAAGAGAGAGAGAGAGAGAGAGACCCTTGCTGTCAAATTATTTGACATATTTGACAGGCGCACCCTCTCCCCTCTCTCCAGAGCTTTCAGGAAAAGATTGGGAAAAAGATGAGTTAAAAGAATTTATATGTATTGAACTTTTCTTTAATAAATTGATATTTTGCTATTTACATTAATATTGATATTGAAAATTAGTAAATCATGTATTTATCATACAAAACAGATACGTAAGAGAGAGAGAGAGAGAACAGTTAGACTAAGTATCTGTTTATCTATATATCTAGCCATTTCTCACATTCTACCCTTTTTACAGAGAGAACTGAGAAAGAAAAAGCAGTGAGAAACTGATTTACCCTTGTAGTCAGAAATGTCAAATAATTTAACATATTTGACAGGTTCACCCTCCCCTTGCTCTAAACCTTAATTACAGACAGGGAAAGAATTTATATTGAAATAAAATCTTTCCCTTACATTAATATTAATATTGATATTTGAAAATTAATATTAATATTTTAGAATTAATGGTAATTAATATTAATACGTATTTGAAAATTAGTAATATTAATATTGATTGAAAATTGGTAAACCATTTATTTATCATACAAAACAAATACTATCTCATCTCAGTAAAGAGGAAGAGAGAGAGAGAAATTGAGAAAGGAAGGGAGACAGAGGGAGAGAGATAATTATTATTTTTATTTTTTAATGTTATTTAATCTTATTAAACTTAATATGAACATGTGAAAATTAGTACTGCAAATCATTATTTTATAATAAAATGTATATGTAGATACAGTACAGTATTTAGACACGAAAATAATATGAAAATACAGAAAATTGCACTAAGAAAAAATACGCGAATGGGGGAGTTTTTCTGCGAATAATTTATTGATGGGTTCCACAGAAAATCCTACAAATCTCTGAGTCCGCAAATCATTGGCCTGCGAATCCGGGGGCCAACTATTGTAGGCGAGGCTACCATATATATATATATATATAGTAGATTGTACTGTATACCATATACCCTAGTGTAGGCTAGGCTAAGTTCAAGTTACATTTTTTTTTCAAGTAACAGTGGAGTCATTGTAATATAACCCCATCGTAATTGGAGGCATACCTTCCTGGTACAGTAACTATTTATTGTGCCTGTGAAAATATTTCTTATTTAAAGTTCCCACAAAATAACTGGAGAGATGAAGGTACAGTGCTCCCCCATATTTTCGCAGGGATAAGTTCCAGAGCCCACCTCGGAAATGCAAAATCCCCTCTAAAAATGCTTATAACTATCTATTTTAAAATTTCACTGCCTTATATAACAGTTCAAACAGAAATATACCTTAAATTACCATGCTCAAACAATTTAATATCATTTCAGACAAAAACACACCCAAACCATCCTCCCAAAACAGCCTAAGTCAACTTAGATTACCCTTTTACAACTGTTACTCTTAAGCATGCTGTACACACCCCCTAAAACACTTATTACAGTGATTTACTAATTTTAAAATATTAACATTAATGTAAGCAGCAAAATATCTATAAAATGTTTAATACAAATTAAATAAAAATTTAATAAAAATTAAATTAAACTGTCTCACAGAACGTTTGACAACTAATCAAGTTCATTTGACAACTAGTCAAGTTACCCATGTATACATAAGCATAGCCATTTTCTCTCCTAGTATTGAAGTCATTACGTTTTCCTTTGACATTGGTAAAAACAATAAAACTATCACTAATTCGCTTTTTTTCGTATAGCAACACTGTTTATTCACTAATTACTGTATTTTTCATATTATGTTCGTGACTAAATACAGATTTTTATGATAAAAATGATTTACAGTGTACTTATACTGTACTACTGTAGCTGTTAAGCTCATTCCGGGGTCCCAGAATGAGCATAACTGGTTTACGACACACACACACACACACACACACACACTCTCTCTCTCTCTCTCTCTCTCTCTCTCCTCTCTCTCTCTCTCTCTCTCTCTCTCTCTCTCTCTCTCTCTCTCTCAAGACCTTCAGCGTGTCCTTCAAGAATTCTACAGGTCCTGTACCTCCTGTGGCCTCATACTCTCCCAGAAAAAGCAGAATCTTCTCTCTGCCCGGAATCTCGAGACCTGCAGTGTTCATTGTGGGTGGGAATATTATACCTCATGCACACAGTATACATATCTAGGTGCACCAGTCAGGATCACCCCTGCTATACCTGCACGCCAACGAATCCACCCCATGGTGAAAAACCTTCTTGATCGACTGGAACCTCGCTTCACTCCCATCAAGTGGCTTGCCACCAGGGCCACAGGTATATCTATCCCCGTGGCTAGAACCCTCTATATCCTCTTCCTAAGGTCAGTTGTTGACTATTTATCTCCTGCTTTAATTCAATTACCCAGACAGGCGTTACAACCTCTAGAGTAATGAGGTTTATCCTAGGATGCCCTCCTTCCACTCGGATAGTCAACATGCAGACCGAACTCATGTTACCTCCATTAATAGAGAGAATTTATGCCTATGTAACTTTGTTTTTCTGTTAAATGTCTACACTCTCCACAATTTACTCCAAACTTCTCTGCTGTACTCAGAGCATCACTTGAAAGATGCACCAAGACCTCAACTCCGGCCAGGGGCCATAACCTGGTTAGGGCAGTATGTGAAAATCTTCGACACCTTGATATCGGTGTACCTGAGCAAGCAGTCATCCAAGATTTGCCACCACGGCGGGTTCCTATTCCTGCTGTGACTTTCACACCAACCTCTAAAGATGCCCATACCGGTCTACAGAAGCAGTTGGTTTTGGAAACAATAGCCAAAGTGTCAATTTCAGTTCCTGCAGGACACCACATCTCGTGGACGGCTCAGTACAGGCAGATGGAAGTGCAGCATGTGCTATGTTCTCCCCACTTTAGAATCTCCTGAGGGTGGGTGGCATGGTTGCAGGTTGCCAAACTCATCCAGTTCCACTTATTGCGAACTTCAAGGTATATGGGATGCAGTAACCCTACTTGTTAGAAGAAATGTGAATGGATTGGTGATCTGTCACTCCAAATCTGCACTCCAGGCACTGACATCTTCTAGGCCCAGCTGTGGCTGTGTTGTGCGAGACATATTGTGTCAACTCGCTGCTGCTTACAATGCCTCGCTTGTCTTGTCCTTCATGTGGATGCCTTCCCATATTGGGCTTGCTGGGAATGACATGGTGGACAGTCTTGCTAAAGCTGCCTGCACGCTGAACTTGATGACAGAAATGTTGAGCCCTCACTTCGCTGCCTTAAACATAGAATATATCAGCAGCTTTTGCTGTACAGTACAGCGTGGGGATGCAGAGAGGGGCACTAGTGTTTCCATACAACATCATGATAACTTTTTGCAGAGCCGTCACAAGTACCGGGCGTGTGTACTCATGGTGCGTAGGCATAATGTCGTAAGTGCCAGGATAAGGTTGGGATATCGTCCTGTGTGGCAGGTTGGACAGACACTAGATATACACACTACACCTCATGTAAACTGTGTAACCTTGCTAATGCCAATAACCTTGAACATTACTGCCTTCATTGCCCCACTGTCAGGAATCTGTTACCTCAAGGACAAAATTTACTTCAAACCTGCCAATATTTACTCAGAGATGACCACCTAGACTATTTTGACTCGTCATCCACACTTTGGTGGCTGCTAAACTGTCTGTTGCAGTTGTTGTGATAATGCAATACGATCTCATATATGTTATTTTTGTAACTGATATACTGATAATTCAGTGCTGTAATTTTTTTCTGTTGATTTCTGATGTACTGTAAGTAACTGCTAATATGTAACTTTGTTTGACGTCTTTGGGCGTAATAAATTTATTAAATAATCTCTCTCTCTCTCTCTCTCTCTCTCTCTCTCTCTCTCTCTCTCTCTCTCTCTCTCTCTCTCTCTCTCTCTCTCTCTCTCTCTCTCTCTCTCTCTCTCTCTCTCTCTCTCTCTCTCTCTCTCTCTCTCTCTCTCTCTCTCTCTCTCTCTCTCTCTCTCTCTCTCTCTCTCTCTCTCTCTCAGGGTAATTTAAGATGTATTTGAAATGACATGACTGTAAAGTGTTTTTGGATGATAGAGCACACTGTACAGTATATCTAAAATATTCGCTAATTATTTTCATTTTATTTTCCTGTCTGCTTTCATTAAAAATGCAAAAAAGGTGATAATTATAGCATGGAAAATATAAAAAAATGAATGATAAAGTAACATCACGTTCATCTATAAAACTATAATGTGCAAAATAAATAATTTATTTGCTTTTTACAGTATAGTTTTATAAATAAACGTTATGTTACTTTGTCATTCATTTTTCCATATTTTCCATGCTATAATTACAATTTTTGCATTTCAATAAAAGCAGATTGGAAAATAAAATTAAAATAATTAGCGAATATTTGAGATATTTTACAGTATGCTCTATCATCCAAAGACACTTTACAGTAATGTCATTTTAAATACATCTTACATTACCCTTAAAAAGAGAGAGAGAGAGAGAGAGAGAGAGAGAGAGAGAGAGAGAGAGAGAGAGAGAGAGAGAGAGAGAGAGAGAGAGAGAGAGAATGCTCATTCTGGGACCCACCCTGGAATGAGCTTAACAGCTATGGTAGTACAGTATAAGTACACTGTAAATCATTTTTATCATAAAATCTGTATTTAGTCATGAACACAATATGAAAAAATACAGTAATTAGTGTGTGAGTGAGGTACGGAATGAGGTACAGAGGTTTACAGCTTACTGATTTGTTTACAAAACTCTCACACAAGTCAGTAGCTCATGCAGGCCGCAAAGTAGTCCCAACCTCTTGACAGATCAAGGAATGGATTAAATTCAGGTGTCTGTGTTTCTTCATAGACATATATTTACATATGGAAAGATATAGGACATCTGATTGATAGTCATACATACATTACTGGAAAGCTGGCTTAACAGCATACAAATACATGAAAGGTGACAATCCAATGATTGAGATATTTGCAAAGAAGACGAGCGAGAGAATTTGTGTTTCTTTTGACTGTGTGGTCTTCCTCCCGCATTACTCATCACAGGAGAAAGCAGATTTTGATTGTAGGTCTGCCGTATGGGCACTACAGGACTCCCCCCAAGGAAAGGCCAACGTCTGTGGGCCATCGTCCAGTATAAATGCAGTTTTCAACCAGTCGATTGAAACCCACGTTGTCCTCCCGTCTACTGTCATCTGGTAGGCCTTTGGTTGTCTGGAGTATGCAGTGCGGTCTGGAGTAGGCTGGGGAGAGGGGGGGTCTGTGTGCACCAACCCGGATGAACACATATTTTACGTTCAGTAAATCGACGGCCATCATCAGTCTCCTGCTCAAGTACGGCTCCCATCACCATATTGTTTGCATCAGTTGTCAGGGTGAGGGACCTATGGGGTAAAGGGAACATTAGTCTTGTTGCAGAGGTTATTGCTTCTTTGCTAAAATAAATGCTTTGTCATGACTTTCTCCCAAAGTTAATTTCTTTTTTATTTCCTTTCAGGCATTCATATATGGGGCTCATAATTCTCGCCGTGTTAGGTATGAACTGGTGGTAATAATTTATTAAACCTGAAAATTCTTTCACTGATTTTACTGTTGTTGGTGTGGGGAAGTCCGCTATTGCTTTCACTTTCTCCAGCAGGGGTTTGATGCCTTCTGGACTCATTTGGTGCCCCAGCAACTCCACCATTTTCTTTGCCTATTCCCACTTGTCTCCATGCACTATTAGTCCATTTTTATTCAGTCTTTGGAGCACTATTTTCACATATTTGAGGTGTCATTTTAAATTTGGGCTGAAGATTAGTATGTCGTCAACATATACTACGCAGAATGGAAGGTCCCTGAACAATTTGTCCATCAGTTTTTGGAATATTGTCCCGAGTTAAGAGGCTGAAACAGCTGTAGTTGAATGTGTAGGTGCCGAACGGGATGATGATTGTGGTCATTCTCAATATCTTCTTTTGCTACCAGGACTTGGAAATACCCTTTCAGCAGATTTATTTTTGTGAATACCTTTGCTTTGTTCATTTGATTTGTTATGTCTGCCATACTTGGTAGAGGGTATCTCTGGTTTTGTTTTCACATTTAGCCATCGGTAATCTCCGCAGGGGCGCCACGTTCCATCTGACTTCTGTACCATGTGTAGTGGTGACGCCCAAGGGCTGGTGGCTTTATTCCTACTTCTTCCATCTCTTTGAATACATTCTTTGCATTGGTGAGTTTCTCTGGGGCCAGCCGTCTGAATCACAAGTGGATCGGGGGTCCTTTGGTCTTTGTGGTTCTGAACAGTGTGTTTTGCTGGTTATGTTAGGTCGTGATTTAGATCGTCTTTGAATACGTCTTTGTATTCTTGTATTAATTCTCTCATTTCTTTTGGTGGGATGTCCGAGGCAGTGGGGCAAAATTTTTTCCCCACTCTAACTCGATGCTTTTGTTGTTGTACATTTGCTTGGCTTTTGGGGAGATGATTTCTGTGCTGTTCTTGGGATCATCTGTTAAGCTGCTATGTCAACTAGTAGGTTGTGCGCTATTAGGAAGTCCGCTCCTAAGAATACCGTCATGACATCTGCTGTGATGAATGACCATTAGTATTCTTTCCCACTGAAAGCAATATTCATCTCCCGCCTTCCGTACATTGACATCGGTGCTCTGCTGGCCATTGACACTTGGAGGTTGGTGGGTGGAGCAGGGTTGAGTCTTTTATTCGGACTGGCTGGGATGAATGATCTGCATGCACTGGTGTCCACTAAGAACTCCATGTTGGATCTTTGATCTTTTAGGAAGAAGCACATTTGTCCTTTGTACATGGAAGAAAGACAGCGGTGAGCAAGCACGATTTCTCTTATGATACAACCTGTCTGCTCACTGCTGACATTAGTATGAATGGGCAGCTTCTGTGACCCTACTGTGTGTTTTTTGAGAGTAGGCAGCCCCTGTCACACTTTCTAGCTTTATTTCCGAACCTCCAGTGGAAAAAGCATATGCCTTCTGGAGGTTCTTGTTTCTTCTGTTTAGGTTTCCCTTTGTAGTCGTGTCTGGGGAAGCATCTTTTGTATATGGGGGCGGCTGGCTTGTCTGGATCGCTGCTTGATTCTATCTGAAATCTCCTCGGTCCAATGAGCTGCTACTGCTGTTGCTGGCTGTGAGGGGTCTGCTGCTTTGTGGGCCATATGAACCTCATCGACCATTACCAGTAACTCTTCTGATGGCATGGCTGCTACTGTCTGGCAGGGTAGTTTTTTGAGTACCTCTCCCATGAAGTCCAAGGTTGACTCGGGTTGGTTGCCCTTGGCGAGCATTGTGACGAGCTGCCATAGTTTCTTGTAAAAGCTTCCTTGAGCCTCGTAGCTATCTCTCTCTCATCTTCTTCCCGATGCGAGAACAAAAACGATGAAAAAAACTTACTAAAAAAGTTATTTAATTATACGTGCAACGGCCTCTCGTCTCCTATCAGGGCCCCTACATGGTTGAGGAATTTCTTTGCTCTTTGGGCAGGCGGTGTGCTGAAGGATGACTTCAGCTGGTCCTTCAGTATATATTAGGTGACAGGGGATTCTAGTTCTTCGAGCCATCCTGCTATCTGCTTGAAGACGTTGTCCGGCAGGAACTCGAGGACAGTGTCTGCTTTCCTTGTCACTTAGGTGATTTTCTTTGTGCAGAAAATTGTTTCCGCCCTGAAGGACCATGCCTCTGGGTGGTGGGGCGTGAAGGGCGGTAGGCGTATGTAGGCTGCTGTGAGGTTTTCGCTGATGGCATTGGCATCGCTGCTTTTGGCTTGGTCAGGCATCTCTCCGGCGATCACCAATGTGAGTGAGGTACGAAATGAGGTTACATCTTACTGATTTATTTACAAAACTTTCACACAGGCAGGCCAATAGCTCGTGCAAGCAGCAAAGTAGTCCTGACCTCTTGAGAGATCGAGGAAGGGATTAAATTTAGGCATCTGTGTTTCTTCACAGGCATAGATTTACATATGGAAAGATACAGGACATCTGGTTGACAGTCATACATTACTGGAAAGCTGGCATAACAGCATACAAAATGATACAAATACATGAAAGGTGACAATCCAATGATTGAGATATTTGCATAGAAGACGTGTGAGAGAATTTGTGTTTCTTTTGACTGCGTGGTCTTCCTCCTGCATTACTCATCATGGGAGAAAGCAGATTAAGATCGTAGGTCTGCTGCATGGTTGCTGCAAGTGAATAAATAGTGTTGCTCTATGAAAAAAGCGAATTAGTGATAATTGTAGAGATATGGTCTATAGAAAAAGTTTGCGCACTGGTGAAAGTTCCCGTGGAACGTGAAAGATATGTTCCACAAAAATCTGTGACAAAATGAAGCGTAAAAAGGCAGGGTAGCACTGTAGAGCAATGTGTAGGTATGTATGAGTGTGTTTTGTTGGGGGGAAAACAAGTGCTCATTCTTCCCTTTGTGAGGAATGTGCTAATTGGCATTCTCCTCAGAGCAAAAAGTTTGGAAAGTGTAGGAAGAAGGACAAAAGATGTTTGTGGGTGTTGTCAGGAGGGTATATTCCACTGGGGACGCCACAAGGTTTTTCCAGATCTTTCCTTCCACCAGCTTCTATTCCTTTACCACCACCTCAGAGAGTTTGCTCACCTAAGAAGGATAGCTCTCCTGCTCGAGGTACTTGTTCATGCCCTTTCTTCTGGAGATGAAGGTACTGCTCGGTATATTGTTACTCAAGCAGTTCTTATGTTCTACAGTGTTGATGATGTTGATGATCTTGGACCAAGGAAGATGTTAATAACTGAATACTTGAGAAAGATGGCATACAGTGGATATTCCATATAGTCCATTGTTAACTTTTCTTGATGACATGGCAAAAGAGAACAAATATTTATCTCCCAAGCTGGCATCTCAGATGACAGCTGGTGATGATACTATATCTTTTGTGTCTGCTGCAAAGGAAGGGGACTCTGCCATTGCAATAGGCCTTGCAGGAGCTTTGCCTTCAGTAGATTCTTCAACATCTTTGGTTCTAGCCTTGATCTTGCCACAGTGTGGAAGGTGAGCACAGCTACAAGAGTGGGAGGAAATATGGTTGTCATTCCTCCTATTCATCTATTGCATCGTTGTCTTTTTCATAGTCTTCTTTCTCCTCCTCCTCCTCCTAGTCCCTGGACTCTTCATCCTGCAAGTCAAGTGTGAGTGATGGGTTGCAGTAGCTCTGCACTCCACATCTGTAAGGAGTTGTGTGGGGGTGAGCTAGTGCAACTTGTTTGCTCTGAGGATGCGAGGTCTCTGGGCCATGTGTGCTCAAGCAGTGGTGCTCACTGTCATTCTTCTTTTGAAGTCCGTATTGTGGAATCTACACCATCTTCTCTTTTGGGGTATCCATGCTCTTAGGTGCATGTGCAATCTGAGCAATTTCACTCAAGGAAGAGATCTCCAACAACTTCCACTTTGTGTTTGCAGTTTGCCACAGGTACTTGGGAAAGGTGAGACAGGTGTTAAACAGGGCTTTTCCTCCTCCCTGGTGGTTTTTGAGACCAAGAACAGGGAGAAGGAGGGGGTCTGAACTTCATGTAGATGGTGACACTGCCTTTTTCAACAAGTGGTTGTTTCAGTTGATTGCAAGGTTGAGAACAAGCCTCTCCTCCAGAACCTGTGCAGGCCAAGTTAGAGCAGCTATTCCAAGAGATTACTGCACTCATTCATGAGCATAATGGTCTTTGGGAGGCAACCTTGGCTTTTTACCTGCCCACAGGCTTGCTAGTGGAGCCTTCTTTTGCCCCCTCAAGTGAGAGAAGAAATTTTAAAAATAATTTGTGTATACAATAATCCCATTCTTCAAATATTTTGTTGCATCATATTTTGCAACTTGTCTATTTTAATTTTCGCAGTTGATTTTTAGAATAAATCTGAAAACAGTGCAGAATACCTTTTCTATCATATTTTTCTTTTAATTTCCATTTGAGAATATCAGACCTATACTTTTCATAGGAATGTCACAAAACAGTGATACACGTCATATTTACTTGATTTACTATGAAAAGGAGTTTGAAAACAATCTTTATTTCTATTTTATCATATTTTATTTCAATACTCTATTTCAAAATTAAACAGACAAGCAAAAAAATCGATATGAAAATACTGTATAAGTAAAATTTAAAATTAAAAAAATAATGAGCACACAGCTAATTCCCAAAATGGATGAGAGTATTGTACTCTAGGTAGCTCATATGAGTTTTTTGTTGCTATACATCTTTCAACTCCACTAATATAAAAAAAGTCTATTTTACGCATCAAAGAATTCCTTTCAGAGGTAACAAATGGATGCCATTCATTCTTCATTGTATGATTTTGAATGACAGATAGTAGACCACTCAGTAGAAAGTTGTCAGCACTGTCATTAGTGCTAACTTGAATGCAAACCATTTTGCTTGCCATCATGGGAATGTGCAGGCTATCTGCAAGAGGGGTATTGTTCTGTAAATATTGTTACTAGAATTGATGCTGATCTCAGTGAAATCTAGTCTTATCCAGACAATTTCTGCAGGAGATTAATAACCCAAGATGAGATATTGATTCACCACTTTGAACATGGAACAAATTTTCAAAGCATGTAATGGTCCTTCACCTTCTAAAAAATTCAAACAACTGATGCCGCTTTGTCTTAGCATTCTGATGTTATCATGGTAGACTACTTTTAAAGGGGCAAGATATTATTGGAGAGTGCTACTTGTTAGAATTTTTAGTTAAAAGAAGCAATGATGAAATGCTGAGGAAAACTGTGATTGGTCATGCTGTTGCTTCATGACAATCCCTTATCCAAACAGCCCAAGTGGCAATGGGTAACTGTGGCTGTATTGTTGCTCAAAGAATCTAGCACCACCTGATGTCTACCCATTAACTAGACTAAAATTCTGTCTGCATGATCACCACTATGAAAGAAAAATTTGTTATTCATTCTGTGGACTAGTTTTTGGAGGCCTGTGAAGCAACTTCTTCCGCAACATGATAGCAATGGTTGAAGGTTAGTTGACTTTAAATTGGGTAGATTTGTTTCAAATGTGTTTCTCCCATGACATTTTCTGGATAAAGCTGGAAACTTTTGAAATGACCCTCATAAAGAGCTCTGCACTTAGTAAGCTCTGCTCCATTTCACAGAAGTGCTTCCAATTTTGGACATGCAAAACATGCAGGATTGCATAGTTAAGAAGAGTCAAGATTTATGTAAAATTTTAATTCTTATTATTAAGTGTACATAGCTTTCATGTTTATGTACTGTACTATATTTTAATATCAAATTTGAGTGGAAACAAAATGTTTGAAATTACTACAGGCAACTTATATGTTTTCAGGGAAGTACAGTGAATGATGTTCCAGCATTTATGAAGATTATTGAAAATCTCATCAAGACAGTTGCCAAGAAACACTTAAGTGAAAAAGATGAGCAAATTTTCTTAAATGTTCTTGATATCAAAATCAGTGAAGAAAGCTGTAGCAGTGATGTTTTGACTTCTATAGGACTGTTAATGAACTCACTAGGGAAAAAGAATGGTTATGACTTTAAATCTCAGATTCTAGACATTGTAATGAGAGGTGGAGAAGGCGTGTGTGTTCATGCTAGTGTCACAGGTGGAATTTTAGGTGCCTTGCTAGGTTACTCAAACCTCCCACAAGACTGGTTAAAACAGCTTCCTCAAGAAAATGTCAGTCTCTTGAATAGCAAACTTAATTTGCTCTTGGATCTCTTTGGGTTGCCCTAAAGAGATTTGTGTATTGTTTATCATTTAATGCTTTTTTGTAAATGCATGAATGGTGTTGGGGTGCCTTGTATTGTTAAGTTTTGAATGATATTTTATATTTATATGCATATCTAAGAAAAGTTATTTGTAGCAATATAATAAAATGCCAAGAGTGCTCTTTATCATTGATATCCTTTCTTTAATTTGTAATATTGTCATTTTATTGTTTTGATTTAGCAAAATTTTCAGTTACATACACTTTTAAAAATTATTTAAAAACCATTTAGAAAACTACTTAGACACGTTATTAGCAAACCCCATAGCATAGCTAAGCATTTTGTTGTTATTTTAAAATTGTAAATTTTTACATGTTAGTTTTACAGATTGTTAAAAAAAAATTGTATGTATTTAGCACTGAATACAATACCCTATAAGCAAGCAACCCCATAGGCTAATATTTCTAATACTACAGTTCAGTACTATAGATGTACAGTAATTTGTTAGATAAAAAACGTTTTATTTTCCTCGTATTACAGTAAATTTATACAAGTTGATTTTAAAGAAAAAGTTATATGCAAGTTCACCTATCTGATGGGTGATGTCAGTGTGCTCTATGGGTGGAGGAGGAAAAGGAGGAGAATACTACTGAAGGCTGAATTTGGATTAGTACACAATAATAACTTGTTCAGAGTTTCCTGAAGTCTGTTTCTCCTTTTTTTTTTCATCCAAGGCCATCCTAATTACTGTATTCAAGACTTACATTCTGTGGAAATAATATGCATGCAAGCGCAGAATGCTGGAAGTTGAATGTCTTGTCATAGCATTATAACATGCACACAAGCACAGAATGCCGAAAGTTGGCTGCCTTGTACTATGACAATTTTTTTTTTTTTTAAGCTTTTAAATGGTTATATTGTTTGTACATATTATATTACTGCATAGGTACATTGTGTATTTTTAACATTTATTTAATGTGATTTGGCATTTTTATTTTTTTTATTTTTATGGCTGATGACTGAATGCTGGAACTACAGGTTGACCATCACTATTCCGGCATCATTGGGACCTAGAGGGTGCCGGATTAGCCATTTAGCCGGATTAGCCATTTATTAGGCTAGAATACATGAAACCCAGTAGCTAAGCACCTCATCCTAGAATTAAAATATCCCACAAATCAGTACAAGTTGGTTAATAAAGAAAAGACAATTATCAAATACAGGTAGCGCTCGAGTTATGATAATTTGACTTACGATATTTCGAGTTTACGATGGGGTTAGCAATTAATAATTTACCGATGCGAAAATATTTAGGAAATATTTTTAGATTTCGTGCAGGTGCAGACAGCGAGAGAGACCAACTTCTTTTCCTCCATCTCTTTATTCCATCTGCTAGTTAAACATGTAAAAGAGAATGATAAAATATTGTTAGAAACATTATATTCTTGCGTAAATGCGTACAGCCATAAACAACCGAACGGGAAACTTGTTTTGCTAATAATCGTACCGGATAACAACTGTTTTGCTTGTATTTCAACCATCATACGGTTAAACAATTACAAATGACGTTAATTACTGTACAATAGGACTGATATATTTTTTACACTATACCCTTATTCGCTTTGGAGAAAAGATCGGCAAGGAAATATACTGCTACTGTAACTTTAAGCTGCAAGTTGCAGCTGAAGCTGAGAAAACAATGTTCAAGCTGCTAATGACTATAAATTATCGTGCATCAGCAACATGGATGAAACTCGACCGTAAATAAAATTGGAGAGAATGTATTTTAATCAAAACTACTGGGCATGAAAGAATACAAATTACTGCTGTTTTCACGCCGATAAGAGATAAATACGTAAAGCTCGTATTATGATGAAATCAAGAGAAAATAGCGAACTGAATCTTGATTTTTATACACAAAACAATCATGCCCCTAAAACGGCCAGCTGCGATTCCCGCGAACGTCATATATTAATGAAAAAATACCTAAATTAATTTCACAACGAGACGTATTTAAGTTATATTTCGACTTAAAAACACTTCATATAACAAAAAATATCCTTGTCCCAAATAAATAAACTATCTATATTTATTTACGCTTACTAGAAGCAAGAAAAGCGCTCTGAACTGAGTCAAATGCAGCGAAATAAACACCACATTATCGATTCCCAAAACAAAACATTGAGCACAATTTATAAGACAAAAGCAATATGAGAATATACGCAATTGGATACAATGTAGTAAAGCATAACTTTTAAGATCCATGAAAAAGATGCACATTCGTTATGTTGATGTTTGTATAATACTGTTAATATGTGAATAGAGTTCAGTATAATGTAGGCTAGGCTACCGTATATGTAGCCTATACGATATACCATAGCGTAGGCCAAGAGACAATAATAATTGTAAAAAATGGAGCAGCAAAATCATGCCTGCGTTTACAAACACCTCCAGTTTGTCGATGCACCACACAGCGCCACCAAATCGAAGCGGCCGGTGAGCAAGTTAGCGCAGCTACCAGGGAAGTTTGAAAATTAGTGTGGAAACATTAGAAATTACTCTAGCCGAAATTTGTGCCGGATTACTGACTGTTCCGGACTACTGATTGCCGGATTAGTGACGGTCAACCTGTACATACATGCAGTATATACACTGCAAAGTGTAGTGAATGTCATATAAGCAGCAAGCAAACATTTTTTAACATTTTTAAGCTTTCAAATTGTTTTGATGTATTTGTACTGCAAATTACCCCATTTTATATTATTTTATCATTTGGTTTGATGTGGTTTGACACGTGTTTATTGATTTTTCTTTTTATGGCTCGTTGCAGAACACTTTCAAGCACATTTGAATTCATTGCAGAACATTGCAAGTTGAATGTCATATACTATGATAATGTTTTTTTCTATATTTTTAAGTTTTTAAATGGCTTTATAGTGTGTACATATTATATCACTGTACGGGTACATTATTTTTTATAGTGCAGATGCTTTTTGACCCCAAAGGAGGTAATCTTACGGTCTCCCCAGGGATCCATAAGACAGACCAACCAATATCAAAGAGCTTTCTATGTTTTCAAATTTGTAATGTCATGTTAATGAAAAACTACCAATATCAGCTGAGGAAAGCTAAATGCATAGCTTAAAGCCCCTGAAAAAGTTTGTTCATTAATTTTTTTTTGATTAGGTATAATTGTTTCATTCTGCTAGCCAGTGCATCTGTCAACATGGGGATTTAGGGTTAGGCTGCTTCATGTCCTCTGCTTTTGCTGTCAACTTTTACAGTTTTTAAATCTCATCAATTAGGAATTTTATAACTGAAAATTGTTATTCAATGCGTTTTCATTATATTCAGATAATTTTTGTTTGTGGAGTATAAAGGAAAAATTTTTTTTTAGCCTAACTTTTCAGTTACAAAATGATAACCATGAAATGCAGTTTCCCTCTATGTATAACTTATGGCTTAGTTTTAAACTAAGTGTCCTTTGTTTCCTTTTATTGATGATTTAGAAACATTTAAAATGAGTTTTGTACTACAGAAATCTCCCCAGTTATCTTTATTATCAGGGTTTTTTGTGTAGTAGGGGAATGGAAAATGTGTTTAGGGAGATCTACAATTAATATACATTACTGTGATGGATACTGGCATCACAAGTTCCTTTTGAATAAGAAGCACTGCTCCTCCTAAGTGGGATGTAGCAAGTACTTTCCAGCACTGGATACTGTACTGATATTGCACTTATACTAGTTACTGAGGTAACTAGTATACTAGTATGCAATAGTTAATAAGTTGAGGTATAGTACTCTCCAATATAATTTGGATGGTACATTAACGCTGGTTTTTTAGGCAAGTTTCAGTTGCTTAGAAGCACCTCTCATTGAATATTACCTACCATCCAATATAATATGGGTGGTACTTTATTGTTGTTTTACTGGCAAGTTTCAATTGCATTGAAGCACATCTCATTGTGTTTTAGGTTAATATTGACTAAATAATAGTCCACAATAACTTAAAACAGCACCAGTCAATATAGTTTGCATTTGTGGTAATTTAATTAGTCTTGTTAGGCTAGCATTCATAATAATACTCATGTCTACAAATTGCAGAAATACTTCTGAAACTCAAATTGAATTTACAAACATGGACATGCCCTTGTAAAGAAAATTTTTGTAATTATTTTAAAACTTGTGCCACCCAATATATGAGGTATGTTAAAAAAATATCCAACCTTTATTCATAAAAAATACTCGTATTCAGACAATAATCTTACACTGATCACTTTCAAAGTAGTCCCCTTGGGCTGCCACACACTTCTTCCAAGGGTTCTGTCACTGTCAGAAGCAGTGCTGGAATGCCTCTTTTGAGATGGCGCGCAGTTGGTCTGTTGCATTCTGCATGATGTCTTCTCTGGACTGAAATCTGGTCTCATTTGTAAAAAAGAAAATAAATAAATAAATTATAAAACTCTAAGGAGTTGGCACTTCATATTTGACTCAATAAATTACTTTGGAAAGTGTGTAAATGCTCTCTCTCTCTCTCTCTCTCTCTCTCTCTCTCTCTCTCTCTCTCTCTCTCTCTCTCTCTCTCTCTCTCTCTCTCTCTCTCTCTCTCTCTCTCTCTCTCTGGGCAGCAGGCGATTGGCAAATCTATCATTATAACGCACCCACTCGAGAGAGAGAAACGAAACATTTACTGTACGTACTTTCTAAAGTAATTTATCAAGTTAAATATGGCAGGCAAAACCCCTTAGAGTTTTTATCCCTTTTTATTTATTTTTTTTAAAAGGCCCAGATTTCAGTCCAGAGAAGACATCATGCAGAATGCGAAGGACCAGCTGTGCACCATCTCAAATGAGGCATTCCAGTGCTGCTTCCAACAGTGGCAGAACCCTTGGGAGAAGTGTGTGGCAGTCTAAGGGGACTACAGTACCTTGGAGAGTAGTGTAAGATTGTTGTATCTGAATACAAGTATTTTTATGAATAAAGGTCGGATATTTTTTTAACACCTTGTAAGTTTATATAGGTGGTACGTATATCATCATCATAAAATATATAAACAACCAACCATCTGCCATATGCATTTATGCAGGTTTGGCTGATGTTTACACTCTCAGAATCAGCCGATTGAGCCTACTGCCAAAAGAATTAGGTGAATCACTTCTCAGGTGATAAAATGAATTATTACTGCAATTATTGTTTTTATATTTTTGTACATAAATGTAAAATGGGTATACAAAGGTAAAGTAACATACTTTATGTTAAACTAAAATCCATCAAAATTACAAAACAGCTGTTTCCCAGTTCATTTGTTTATGTCATACTCAATGTTATTTATGTCTTTTCTTTGGTAAGTGGTTTTTGTTATAAGAGATGGTTATGAATTGTTACAGAAGTCATAAGTTTTGTGATTTTGTTTGAAAGCCCATGCTAGTACAATCTACCAAAAATGAAATTTGCTCTACAAGCAAAGCCTAGTACAGTCTGATCTACTGAAGAGAAATTCACTTCATAAGCATAGCCTATTACAGTATGATCTACCAAAAATTAAATTCAAGTTGATCTACCAAAAATGAAATTTATTCAGTAAGTAAAGACTTTTTTTTTTCACTTATTTAACAAGAAGATGAAATTGCTGAGGAAGAGAGGGAGGTTAGTCTAATGTTATTTGGGCTATCGAAAGTGTGACTCGTATGATACACGATATTGGTATATGATGAAATCATGTTTAGAGGATGGAATATTAAGGGTCACATGACACTTAAGATTGAATGATACACAAGTATTTATGGCTTATTTCAGTTATTTTACTCATTCTGCCCTTTCATGGAAACTGTAAAACACCCAGTGTTTACATCTTTAGTACATAGGGCATTTCTCAGCGATGACTTTCCAAAGCAAATTCATTTTAAGAACAATTTTGAAAACTAGTTGATCATTTCCTCATGTCACAGAAGCTTTACTTGTGTACTTTGGCATTTCATCGATGTTGGTGTCACCAACTCTAGATAATGTGTGCGTTTTTGTGTGTGTTTCTTAGCACAGTATCACATATGCCATTTTTCCTTTTTGTTTTGCTTGATTTACTGTACAGGATTTCATTAAAAGTTTTTTAGTTGATTTTATGATCAGCACAAATATCATAAGGTATATTTTATCACTGTTGATATTTCACATCTAAATACCATAAAAAGATTTAAAACGTGAATTTGTAGATGTTGGCAACAACCTTGTGCCATTAACTAAAGTCTTGTGCCACCAACGCCAGTGAATGAGTGTGTGCGTAAGTATGTATCCTACGCACATGATTTTGTTTGTCATTTGGGTCGTAAAGATAAAAAATGAGAGAATATAGTAAAAATATAAATGAGAATAGTGTAAAATACAAATAAAACAAGTGAAGGAGTGTGTGTGTTACTTTGTAGGCTAAAATGTAAACGATACCTTAGTTGTTCTCTCTCCATCTCTATAGGATATCTCTTCTTCCATCTTTTTTTTTTTTGTCAGAGTACAGTATTGCACAATGTGAAAAAATCATTAACTTAAAAACACAAAACAGAAGAGCTCTATCAAGTCAGACATCTACCTAGCCCTCTTCACCCTTCTCTTTGTGAATTCCTTTAGACCAGTGGTTCTCAAGTGCGGCCATGGTGGCCGCACCGGGCAAATTTAATGCAACCACCAAGGGAAATTTAGTCATCCAATGGAAAAAGAATTCAGATTAGAGAGAGAGAGAGAGAGCTAATTTTGTTGTTGTTGTTATTATTATTGTAAAATTTTCAATGTTAGAGTTGTGCAATGATGAAAAGCTTAAAAGATTTTTTATGGAAAGACCACAACAAATAAGAAATTCTGGTGTAAGTTACATAATTTGGATCCATTTAAAGAGATTGCCATTATTACCATTCTTTTGTTGTCAATATTTCCAACAACAGTTTATTGTGAGAGGTCATTCAGCTTACTGCACTTCATTAAGAATAAATATCGCAACAAGCTGACTGATATGAACCTTGAAGCAGGTTTGAGGCTTACTCTGGAAGAGAGAACAGTACAAGAATTCCCTTTTTCAAAACTGTTATCTGAATAAGCTGATGCCTGCACAATAATTTCTTTTTAAATCATACCTAAAAGATGAATATAAAATTTGTCTGCATTCAGTTTTTATTTTTTTACTTGTAATTGGACATTTCTTGTAGGTACCTATAATTAAGCCATTTATGGAGGATGAAACCTTATTGCCACATTTTATATTGATTGAACTTAGTGCGGCCACCAGCAACATCTCGTGGCAGCCCCTGGAATAATCTGCTTGAGAACCACTGCTCTAGACACTTCCTGTCCATCCTCTCCCTTGGTGCCTTGCCATCTGACCAACAACCCCACTGCCATCTGACCAACAACCCCATCTTGGAAACTTCTCCAGGCTTACCCTACCCCCAAAACCCTCTTTCAGCCAGTTTATGAGTTTAGCAGTGTTACCAATGTTTTCTTGAGGCCACACAGCATTGCCAACCATTGGAGAGCAATTTTCTCAATTTAAAAAATTATATAGATCATATATCTTTGGGCCTTGGTCCCTGGTCCCAGGTTGTTGGATAATGTCAAGCTCTGCATAGTGAAGATCCAGACAATCGAGGGATTACTGTAAAATTTTATGTGTATATATATATATATATATATATATATATTATATATATATATATATATATATATATATATATATATATACAGTATATGTATATATATATATATATATATATATATATATATATATATATATATATATATATATATATATATATATATATATATATATATATATATATATATATATATATATATATATATATATATATATATATATATTTTCATGATGTTGCCTTGTAATACATATATCCTCCTATAATTTTGACACATATTTACTTTTTTTATCATGTGTTATGTGTAATGATAATGATTGTTGAAGTGTCATATTTAGTTTGGCATCAGATCTCAAAAGAACTAATGATTAAGTAACTTAATAGTGTGATTTAGAATTGATAATACAATTTTAATAGTAACATAGTTTAGAATGAATATCTTTCTTGATAAAAGCGTAGTATATGAACACGTGTGTGTGTCTAGCAAGGATTGTTTCATTTCAATTGTCATCAGTTGAGATAAGAGAGAATGCTTTGTTTTGGGTCGTGATGACAGGTTGGAAAAACAAATGCCGATTCGTCCCATACAAGCTCAAGACGAGTGATTTCATGTTGTTACATGCATTGTTCGAGTCACGTATGCCACTTTTCAAAACGTTTTGCTGGGATGACGTAACTTTCCTTCTAGAAATTTCTCTGTGGTATCTCGCACTCAAAATGCTTTAATGACATCACCTCCCTGCTTCTAGAATCTCTTTTGTCTCTCGCACCCAAAATGCTTTAATGACATCATGTAATTGTTTCACGTGTTACTGGAATTCTAAAATCTGTTTCATTCTGATTTCCGAGACCAGATAGTTTGGTTCTCTCTCTCTCTCTCTCTCTCTCTCTCTCTCTCTCTCTCTCGTTCTTAAAAAGAGATGACTTTTAACGTAGTGTTTTGTGGTCACGTATTAACATTAACTTTTGAGATCTGAATTTAATAAAGTTATTTAGTTTGTAACTCCAGTAGCCTGGTAAAAAGTGTTTTGTGATCTACTAGCTGCAGCAAAAGATTTTACAGAGGTTTTCACAAGTTTGTGTATGGTAACGTGAATTTTACTTATTAATACCATGGTATGATAAGTTAGGAAATTTTGACCGAGTGAAATTGTTATTGATAAATCTTTTGTGTATTTTTGTGTGTTTTTCTATTTACAATCTCTTCATATTTTCACATTTTTTTATGTTTGTGATGTAACATGTATTTACGTAGCACTTTAAATATTTCTTGGTAATTTAACATTGTATACTTGATTTAATATTTCATTTATTAAGATTTTGTATATTTGATTTAATGTTTCATTTATTAAGATTTTCTTTTCAAATCTTGAGTAATTCTTGATAGTTTTGATAGTTTAAATTTTACTTAATTAATTTAAATTCCTGATAAAGTTTTTGTGAATTAGTTTTGTTTCATAATTTAATTCGAGAATTAATTGAGTTTTGCATTATTTTCAAGCAATAATAAATTTTTCAGATTGTGAATTCTAATTATAAACTTTGAATTTAAAAATAAATTTTTGTAATTAATGTTTTTAGAAAAACAGTGTTTCATTTATTGATCACCAGTGAATAGGATTGATTGTGTGTGCATAAGGCAAAGTGATAAACATGCTTTGTTCTTTTAGTTTTGCTAAAGTGAATTAAGACCAGGGAAACAGAGTTGTTTGATGGAGTGATTCCCTTCTACTCTAGAATATTTCTAGTTTAATTTTTGATATCTCACACATATTCTGAAAAACTTAGTTTGATTTTTCAAGTGATTGATAAATAAGTTTTTTTCTTAAGGGATCACTGTTACCTTTAGAGTACTCAGTCGTAATAATTAATGTTATGAGAGTTCAGGTATCTGGCTGAAGTGAGGTATATTTTGAATTTTGAGATTAGTTGTGTAATAACCAGGTACTTGATATGCATCATGACAATATATATATTATATATATATATATATATATATATATATATATATATATATATATATATATATATATATATATATATATATATATATATATATATATATATATATATATATATATATATATATATATATATATATATATATATATATATATATATATATATATATATAATTGTAATGAGGTAAACCTCGCACACGCCATCTCATCCTCCAAGACATACAGTAAGATGCAATAGAAGAACATTTCATGTTCTGTTTAAATAATGTCTATTGTTTTAATTCAAACAGTAAAAGGTTAGCTGTGGGCAAGATTTGCCCCTACTGACTCTGCTCGCCACTACCCTTCTGGATAAGCCCCTAATCCCTTTTCTTTGGCCAAGTGGCTGCCCAGACCATGATTTCAGGCCCTGTTCTGTCGGAGATGGTAATCCCGCCTCAGCCAAAAAGAGAAAGCGACTCCATGTGACCAGCGCCATCTTGAACACCTGGGTCAAGATGCCCCAAGCCCCATGTGCTTCCGCCGACATACAGCGCCACCCACTGGGAGCGGAATCCTAATCTCCCAATGCTATATAAGGGCATCACACGGGCAGATCGTTCTTAGAAAACCTAACAAGAGCTTGGAGCGTAGAAGACACTGGAACCTTAACTTGGACACTTCGTCCTCCCTCTTGCTCCCCTGAGCTGCCCCTTGCTGTTCCCCATGGCTGTCCAGAGCCTAAGTTACATTTTTAGTGGGCACCTTTCACACTACCCTCCATTGCTGGTACCCTCTGAAGATGAGGAATCCATCTTCCGATGAAGGTAATGTACCAGTCAAGGTTCTTATGTCAGTCACATCCCTGTAAATCTTTTCCTATTTTTCCATTTCCTTTCATAGTGTGATATACCTACAGTGAGTCTTGTATTGCTTTTATTTTGTGCTATGTTAATTTACAAATCAGTGAAGAAAGTGTAATGTAATTGTGTAAAATTACAGTTATCGAAATCGAGTCCTTTTCTAGGCACCTTCTGTGCAATTCCTTGATTCCTGGACCAGAGCACCTTCTTGTAGCTAAGTAACCACGTGTGCTCCCGATTGCAGATAGGAGTTAGCCTGCTGTGCACCTGTTGTCATCTTGTGTGTGTGTAGTGGCGTAACCACTACCCTGCAGTGCCCTTTGAAGTGCGCCCCCGTTGAGTTTCTGCAGAGAATTAACCATTTGTTTGTAAATCTTACTATACTACAGGACTTTGTCCCCCTTATGATTTCACAGGATTTTAATTTAACTTGTATCGATACTTTGCTGTGGTTACCTTAATATTAATATTTTAAAATTAGTAAATAATTTTTTCATCATAAAAAATGTATTTAGTCATGAAAATAAAATAAAAATCAGTAATTAGTGAATATTGCTCTATGAAAAAATCCTCGAATGTGAATTTTCTTCCGTCGTATGCGTTGGGCACCGAGTCGTCCCAAATATTACCGTCGAGAATCATAGAAAACTTTACTTTTAATCCTTTGGGTGTCTTGAAAACAGTGAATCCTGTGTTTTTATTATTGAGCTTTTCATAATAAAAAACCCTCCAAATATTAACCATTTGCCGTTTTGGATGCATATTTCTTTCGATCGTCGCCGGACTGGCGTCGTCCGAAATACCGTCAAAAATCGTAAGAAAACCTTACTTTCAATCCTTTGGGTGCCTTTAAAACAATTTATCCTGCATTTTCATTGAGCTTTTCAACAGAAAAACTTCCAAAATTGACCATTGTGCTATTCTGGAGCCATGTTTCTTCCGTTGGACCGGCGGTGTCAGCGTCGTAAACCAGGAACATGCGTTGTAACCCAGGAAATAATTTTTTTACATCTTCCCAAGCATCAAACCTTCCAAAGCTTTAATATAGATTCATTAATAAGAAATACTGTGCTTTGCTTAGCACCGCCTGACAAGGAAGGGCAAGAAATATTGGCTCCTCC
Source organism: Macrobrachium rosenbergii (assembly GCF_040412425.1). Lineage (NCBI taxonomy): Eukaryota > Metazoa > Arthropoda > Malacostraca > Decapoda > Palaemonidae > Macrobrachium > Macrobrachium rosenbergii. The sequence continues at coordinate 4,690,889 of NC_089798.1, forward strand.
CTAAATCCTTTACTTGCACTCGGTTTACCTCTCCCTTTCTCTTTGTAAACGTGACTGCTGGAAGTTCCTTTGTCATGGAGCTGTGAGAAGATTAATCTTGGCCAGAGGCGGAATAGAAACGGTGGTACGGATTAACCGAGAGGAGCAGGCCCCATAGAAACATGTGGTCTTGACTGATCACACGGTGACCTTGAATCAAAATGATGTGCACACATAGAGGAACGACACTATAGTCTGTTTAACATTCTAAGATCGCTGGGGTGGGGCCAGGAAAAGAATACAGCGGTGTCAAACATCTCGTTATGATTACAAGTTTTGCCTTGTTAGAGCTTGTTAACATCTCGTTATGATTACAAGTTTTGCCTTGTTAGAGCTTGTTCAAGTGAAATTTTAAAAAAGAAATGTTATTTATTTAAAGATGACATCGAAACATATTTGCAGTAAAAGCCTAATTTATCTTCATAAAAACAGAGACATGGCATAATTTTTGGCCGCCGCTGCCAAACCTCAGTTTCCCTGACACGTGGTCAGCGAGGGCATTTATGGCCAGCTCGATCTAAAACAATAACAACGGTGGTCACCTCAAGCAGCCAGTCACTGGACAGTATTGATAGCCCTTGAAGGGATAGCCAAAGAGGATCAAATCTCCCCACAGCCAACATGTGTACCCCCAGGTCAAATAAACTGTTTATAACATTTTAAAATATTTCATATTAAAGAAACAACAATGGTGCCCCGTAATTAATGGTTATTTATTGTTCTCTCCTAAATGGAATATGGACAATAATCAAATGGCTTGAAAAGTCATTCCTGCCGAACCACCCACACAAATTTTAAGAGTGTTAATGCATTAAACACATTATGGTATTATTATAAGAACTACGATTATTATTTCCAGAAAGCACACAAAGAACGGAAATCATCAAGAACAACCAAAAAATTACTCGCTGTTTCTATAGAAAATGAAGTACAGTAAATGACAGATCTCAGGTAGAGCCATAAACAAGGGATTAACCTCGAGGGTGAGATTTAAAAGGATAAATAGATCTGGCAACGCTGTATTCTTTTCCTGGCCCCACCTTAGCAATCTTAGAATGTTGAACAGACTATAGCATCCTTATCCTGGAACTGAGGTTTTAAAAGAACTGACCCTACGAATGGGAGGTCAGAGTCATACCTGGACGGCCGGGACGCAGTTGAGCCACAACACCTCTCCCTTGCTTTCCCACCTCCCTCAGAGTGCGTGCCCTCCACGAGGTCCACCTTGCTGGGCCTCATTTTTATTACCAGTGAGCCCCCCTTAAGTGATTAAGTCCTCCTCCAACGCCATTTCTACGCTGAAAACACCTCTTCTACAAGAGGAAATGTTAGCAGTGGAATCCTTCCTTGATCGTGCCTTGCGAGTCGTGAACCCCACGACGCCCTTATCAGCATTGTTATAGAGATGGACATGTCTTCGAAGCGTTCATGCGTACATATACTTGTATTTTGCTAATACCCAGGCCTTACATGCCTTCCTAAGTTCATTTCATCTTCTGATTGTTTGCTAATGTAAATATACGTAATCTTAAACTTACCCAACTTTGTTTACTTACAAAATTGCTATGTGAGTAGAGCCCTCAGCTCAGTAATACCCCTTTTTTCTTTGTATATTGCAATTACCTGATTCAACTTCAGTCAGAACTAAGGAATTTTGTGTGGTAAGTAAGATAAACACCCACTGAATCTATAACTGGCTCATGGTAAGCATTCCCCAGGTTAAAATCATAATTATATATAATATATATATATATATATATATATATATATATATATATATATATATATATATATATATATATATATATATATATATATATATATATATATATATATATTGCCAGTTTTGTGTGGTGTCTTATTAAATCAGGAAGTTGTTATTGTGTCTTTCAATGAGTTTTTAATTTTTTTTTTTGGAGGGGGCGGGGCTAGGGCAAAGGATTTGAATAGAATCTTCCTCCTTTTGGCCTCTGTCTGGTTGAAACTAGGATTTGGAGGGGGGGGAAGTGAAAGGTTGTGGGATTTGACTGGAATTTTCCCATTAGGTATATTAGAGGATATGAAATCAATTGACTGTGCAGTTGTAAGCCTACGGCTCCTGAGAGGTGAGAATCCAGTAGAACAATTTACTTATTTTGTTCTTCCATATAAAAAAAATTTTCTTATAACGCCTTCTCCTTTTGAGCTAAAACTAGGGTGACAGTGAATAAACCTCTCAGCAATCAAAGTCTGGATGTTAGTTTTGGCTCTGCTGTACCTGCTGAATTTATGTTTTATTCTTAGAATCAAAATTACGTCATCACCAACATAATGCCTATTAACAGTAATAAACAAATTTTACAACAATGTTATTCACATACGTCAAGAAAGCCCCCTCAAATACCCCATTTGCATTGGATGGAAGACATGTTGGCCAAACAAGAGCACCCCGTTTCATCCAGACTCCTACAGGATGGATGTGAGCATGTCCCCTTGAATAACTACAGTCCTTAGGGCTACCTAATTAAGCCTGCAAAGAGGCCCACTTTATAAAACAGGGCCTTTGGGCTTCTCTGGAAAGACCACTGTCCACAGCGAAACCAAGGACTAAATATTCCCTCCGGAATCCCCGCAGGATAGCCTCTCTTAATCAAATTGATATGATTTAGTTTTGGAAAAAGACACAGGGAAGAAATCCATCCTTTACTCTGCAGACTTAGGGCCATCACTAAAGTTCAGGTACACATGGTCAGATGTTCTTGCACAGTTGACCCATGCAGGCACACCTGAATGTTAATGTGGACAACTGGCATAGTTTTTTCCTGCCTACTCAGGCAACCTGAGCAAATACTTCAACTGAATTTATATGTCTTCGTCGAAATGACCTGTCCATGCGCACTTCAACGTTAATGTGGGGAGGCTGCTTGTATGGCTTAGTTCGCTTCCCATCCTAAGGTGGTGAGTAATTTAAAACTTTATACCTAAATTAATGATGTAATGGATTTATTAGTTTTTTTAATAATTGATACGGATATCAGAATTACATATATTTATAATTTTGCAAATTTTTCACGGGAGAACTAATTGTGTATAATGAAGGCTGAAAGAGGCAGCATCATTTCTGAATGTCTTAAAGATCTCATTTAAATCTATATGAATAAGCCTTGTCTTGGGCAAGTAAAATCCAAAGGCTATCGTAACAGATTAAGCCTATGTATGCTTATTCATTATATGCAAGCCAGTTTTTAAAATATTCAGTGTAGTGAAGTAACTTAAAACAAGAATAGGCCTATTTGCATCTCTTCATGGTTATGCATCATGTATGTAATTCGGTTTTAAAGTGAGAACAAATTAAAATTGAACATTGTAACAGAACAAAATAAAACAGTAGACTATATATGTTTACTCATTGTTAACAACGAATAACAGTCACTCCTTCACAGGACGTGTTCTTTAGGCGTTTATCATTTTTAGTTGCTTGCAGCAAGCCAATTATTGCCAGAGCATCGTCTGTTGACGCCATGGCTGGTACAGAGAACTGAGTAAAAAAAAAAAAAAATTAACATCAGTGAAGGTATGCCAGTGCAGGCACACCCGTGCTGGTATTCCTGAACGTTAGTGGCGGCCTTAACGTTCAGGTATACCTGCGCAGGCATACTTGAACGTAAAGGCCGCCACTAATGTTCAGGTATACCTGCGCAGGCATACTTGAACCTTAAGGCCGTTAAGGTCGCCACTAACATTCAGGTATACCTGCGCAGGTGTGCCCGTGCAGGCAAACCTGTGTAGTGATACCTGAACATATATAGTTGACCTCAATCGATATGACTGTGTCAAAATGACCTGAGCAATGGCACTTCGACGTTAATGTGGGGGAGCCACGTTTTTGGGCTCGGTTCGCTTCCCTTCCTAGGGTTGTGAGTGCGTTTTAGTTAGAAAAAAAATTCTGAGCTTTATTGAATTTAAGTGTTTATACCCAAATTAATGCTGTATCAAATATTTTTAATAACTGATACGGATGTCAAAATTATATATATTTATAAATTTGCAATTTTTTCCACTGTAAAATTAATTACATATAATAAAGGCTGAAAGTGGCAGCATCATTCCTGAATGCCATGAAAATTTCTTTGAAATGTATAAGAATGTGCCTTGTCTAAGGAAAGTAAACCTAAAGGCTATTATAACAGATGAAGCCTATGTATGTTTATTCGTGCCTATAAACCATATATGCAAGTCAGTTTTTTAAACAAGTTTAGCGAAGTTATGTTAAACAAGAATATGCCTATTTGCTTCTATTTGTGATTATGTATCATGTATGCAATTCCGTTTTAAATGAGAACAAAATTAAACTGCCCCCTCGATTTGGGACCACCTTGACTTGGTGAGGGGGCTCTTGGACCCCAGGAATCTGTTCCCGGGTTTGAGTCCAAGAGTCCCACATACCATTATATCTTTCTTTGAATTAATTTTTGTGGAATTTTCCGCTTTTGCTAAAATTTATTGGACTTGATAAGCAGGAAAAGGTATCACAACTGGGATTGGGTTGATATCCGAAGCTAAATAGTGGGAACTATGGTAGGACCATCACCTGCCCGATATATAATGTTAGGACTCAGAGATATCAGGCGGAACTATTCTTTAAGGCTGGACCACAGTTCCATGGGAGACCTGGTTCTGGGATAGGACTCTTGTTCCATCCAGGATTTTGCCCATAACACGATTAAAGTGGGGATGATGGTATTCTGTAATACCTTCGGTCTAGCAAAGGGGTTTTGGCTTACACTTGTGCCACTATAATCATGTTATTACCATCCTGTTGTGGGGTAGGAGTGAAGGCGGACATTTTGGGAGTCAGTTCTCAATTGTGCCATTAGTAGAAGAATAATCCCCATGAAAGGCTGATGATATCTTTTTGAGGTTTTCAGGTTTATTGTTATTTTTTTGTACCCCTCTCAAATCTTTATGTCTAGCATTTATAGGTCAGTACCCTGGACCCTCTGATGGTGCTGTTCTGGCACAGAAGATGACGACCTCTGCACCCCACCATGGAGATTGAAATTTCTCAAATGTTGATGACTTCTCCAAAAATAAATTTGACAAAAGCAATGTAACCATTATCCTGATCCCTCTCCTGACTTCCCCTTCCCTGGACCCTCTAGCCATGCTTCACTGATGACAACTTCAAGCAAGGACACGGACTGCTCTGAGAAATCTTCATCCAAAATTAAATCCTCAACACAGCCAGGTTGTGTGAAAAATTTGAGAATGCTCCATATCGAAGACTTACCAGTCTGTTGTGATTATGAAATGATCTCGACAGCTCTGAAATCATTTGGAACTGTTGTAGAAATCAGGATGAACATTACTGATATTGAATCTAAATGGGAAGCTTTGATGCCTTTATTAGCCATGATGAGGCTGTAAAGGCTAGTAGTATGATAAGTGCCATACAAATAGGTCAAGCTACAGTACAAGGAGGTCTGTTAAGGAGCCTTAAGAGACAAAGTTCCCAAAGACATGGACGTTTATGTGCCATCTAAATGGGCTCAGGATAAACCAGAGAGAAAGCAGAATGCAGAAGTAAGGACTCCTAAACCTCCTATGTGGGTGGTAGCTTCAACCAAGGAGGGAAATTAGAACTACTATAAATTTTGCAGGTTTCTTCAGAAAAAGGTGGGAGGAATAAATACAGTGGCGTATTTCACCTGTTTTGGGAAGAACACCGTTCTTATTCATGCCAAATCACAACCAGGCATACTGTATATGGATGAAATGATTACGAAGATCAGAAGCTCTATAGCTTTAGTTATGGGAGAGAGAAATTACTGTTTAAGCTTTAGTTATGGGAGAGGAGTACTGTTTGATAAGAAGACCTTTATGACATGACGGAAAGCAATTCTAGAAATGAGTCCCACTTCACTTTGGAGAGTGAAAAAGGCAGCTATTGCCAACAGCAGTCATTTAACATCTGTAGGCTCAAGGAAGTACATATGTCACATTTGAAAATGAAAAGAAGATGAAATGCGTCCTTTCCAGCAAAGACCAGTGCTATGCTATCATTGTTTAAGTTTGTCTGCATCAAAAAACACAAAATGCTAAATTTATTATAAACTGCTTTGGTGTCCATCATGAAGATGAATATAATAGAAAAGTAAAATGTATTGGTGTCAACTGGAACATAAATCAATAAGAAAAATTGTAGAGAGTACAAATTTGAACTGTCAGCACTGAATAAAGCCAATGCAAGAGCATATAAAGTATCAGTTTTATAAGACAATTAGGACAACAACCTAGGAGCTATGCTCAAGTTCTTAAGCCACAACCCCTATCTACCACTAGGGGTGCAGTGGCAGCACCCTCTAATGTAGCAGGTGCATCAACCCCTGTGGTAATGTCCCAGCTATCTGGGTCAGGTGCTCGGCCTGTTGAGGCTAAAGCACAAGCCTCCAAGGAGGATAAGATGGCATAACCTTACAACCACCTTGCTGGGGTGTCTTGAGCAGAGTCTCTGCCACGGTTACTGGAGACTGAGGAGCAAAAGCATCAAAAGAGAAACGTTCCGCCCACCATCCTCTCCTCCAATTAAACATGCATCATAGTAATAGATACGAAATACTAAGCTCGATGCAGAACCCTCAGCCTAATTACCAAACAAATTATTAGAAACAAAATGACACCAGTAAATCAACAGATAATAAACCAAACCTGTGAGAAGACCAGTCCTTTTCCAAATCATCTCTTGATAATACTCATAAACAAAAGGGAGTAAATGAGAAAGGCTCCATTCAAAGGGTCTTCCACAGGAGTCCCAAAAAATAGATTTCCGTCAATACTACAATGGGATTCTTAAGTCTTGAGGCCTCTAAGTGAAGGCTACAGAGTGCTGCTCCATGAACATAGCCCAGGTATTTTGTGTCTCAGAAGTAAAGCTTGGAAGCCGCGCAATAAAATCCTGGAGCTAAATTGCAACATATATAATTCGCCACCTCAATCGGAGATGAAGGCTAAGGGAGAGTGCGCAATTGAAGTAACATAAGTCGTTACAACACCCCTTGCTGTATCGATTAATACTCATCTCAAGCTGCTTGTAGTAACTCATTTAGACAAGCGAATGACAATTTATCCATCTACCTTCACCTCTGATCTGGATTTCACTTATAATGATATTCATTTACTGATCAATCGCTTCCTACTTCGTTCCTCCTCCTTGGTGATTTTAATGCTCACAACCCCATATGGGGTGGGAACGTGGCAGATGCCAAGGTTAGGATGTTGGAGAGTATTATGGATGGTCATAATATCACTATACTCAATAATGGAGCCATGACTTACCATAACATCTACTCCGATACTTATTCGGCTGTCGATCTGAGCTTTTGCTCATCGAGTGTTCACATTGATTATCAATGGTCAGTACATGAATATCCAAATGGGAGTGACCACTTCCCAATTCATATAAAAACAGTTAAGAATCAGCCCTCTGAGTCACCTCCCAAATGGGAGGTAGATGGCTGGAACTAGGAAGAAAATTGGCCAAAGTCTGTTCTCATGGACAATTTGTAAAATCATTTCCATCCATCTCGGAGAGCGTATATAATTACTTCATTTAATACCACCATCAACAATTTCAAATGCCTCAATTCCAACAACAAAAGGAAGCCCTCTAGACCAGCAGTTCCTTGGTAGAACAAAACCTGCAGTAGTATAAGAAAGATCACTAGAAAATGCTACAAAATGTGTAGAGAGGTGAGAGAATTGCCCAAGGCAAGTTATTTACCAGCGTGGCAAGCAAAATAAATATTTTAAAAGCAAAAAGAGATTCATGGTTACTAAATTAATGGCATTAACTCAAAAAAGCATATCAAAATGATTTGGAAAGAAAATTAAAACTATAAATGCAAGTTTGTTCTTGAACCTCTGCCTACCCTTAAGATAAATAGTGACCTAATCACCCAGAACCAGAGGGTCATAAGAAAAATTAGAACATTTTTCGAGAATATCAAGCAGTGAGAACTATTCTGTAGAATTCCAAGACATTAGAAATGCCCAGATTTCTCTTGATTTAAGTGAAAATAATTTTACAGACTATATAATGCAAAATTTACTCTACAGGAACTCCAAAGATGCCATGCAGGAGAAATACCAAACCATCAGCCCCTGGTGAAGATAAAATACTCTATGAAATGCTGAAACATCTCCCAGAAAATGAAATCTGGGAAGCTGGTATTATTCCTAAGAGCTAGGAAATTATCATTAATCCTCTATGAAGAAACCAAACGAGGATCCTGCTTTGCAGCACAGACCAATAACTCTCATCAGTTGTGTTGTAAGCTGATGGAAAGATGATTAACACCAGACTTGTATGGCACTTAGAGAGAAACAAATAGGTACTTTCTCCATTCCAGTTTACGGCTTTAGGAAAACTAGATCTGAATTTAGATCCGTTGCTCTGGCTCTCAAACCAAATACAACAAGGTTTTGCTAAACAGGGAGACCAAACAATAAGTTTTCTTGATTTGGAAAAATATATGACACCACATATTACTAGCGTTATGGTATTATAAAAAAGTTGTATAAGATGGAGCATTAAAGGAAAAGATCAAGGTTATAAATTCGTTTTTATCAGAATGATGATATATAAAGGTAAAGAATTTGGGGATCATATGCCACGACCTTTCTTACAAGAAGAGGGAGTTCCTCAGGGTAGTGTCCTTAGTGTCACCCTCTTTGCTATTGCCATTAATGGAGTATTAGAAAAGATATCATCACCAGTAAAAGGGTCTTTATTTGTAGATGATTTGGCTCTGTACTGCACAGGATATGATGCAGCATCTACTGGCAAAAAGCCATCGATAAAATGGCAGGTGGGCCCTAATGAGCAAGGTTCGGTACTCGAATCTAAAACTGTCGCTGTTTGGTTCTGCAGGCCTTGAACTAAGGAAATGCATTCCAACTCTTACCTTAAATAGGTATTTGCTGCCTACTTACTCTGCACCAAAGTAAAGTGCCAGAATGGTCTTTGATGAAAAGCTTACTTGGAATAATCATGATGACCAGTTAAAAGTGAAAGTGAAAAGATCTGCAAATATTTAAAAGTAGTATCTAATTTTAATTGGGTTACTGTTAAAGAAATCATTGTTAAGACTTTATAATGCAGTATGTTTATTTAAGTTAGACTATGGCTGCCACATATATTCATCTGCTTCAAAGGCTAAACTTAAGGAATTGGACCCTGTGCATAATATGGGGCTAAGGTTCTGCACTGGAGCTTTTAGAACTTCACCATTGAAAGTATTTATGCTTTCCAGACTCCCATCAACTTCCTGGACTTGAGGAGGAGGCATAGGCTAGGTCTGAGACACACCATGCGGCTGGCTCGAAGGAGATCCTTCTTTTGAGATCTCTTAAAACAGTGTCTGACTCAGAGTCTTTTTTGGATCTAGATCTTCCAGTAAATACCCACCATTTCAGATCAGACAGCTGCGTGGGTGAACTGGAGGATGAAAGCATAAAGAAACACGGAGAAGATCCTACAACTTAAACATCCTGCTATCCTCCATGGTTTATTCCAGCAATAGATGTCTGCAGTAAAAAGACAAGGAAGAAAGATCATCCCGAAGAAAGTCCAGAAACAAGTTTTTGGAGCATGATGAGGGAGAGGAGCATCCACAAATGACAGGAAAATCTATACTGACGGATCAAAATCGGAAGATGGAGTATGATGTGCAGTGGTGTGTGAGGAATCATTTATAAAATATTTATCAGACTCTCATCCATATTTCACTGCTGAAACACAGCAGCCACGGTTGATGCTTTAAATCTTTGCATCTGATAAAAATTTAAATCCACAGTAATATATAGTGACTCAAGGAGTGTTTTAGAAGCCCTAAAGAAGTTTCCTAAGAAGGAGGAGAATAACCAATTCCCTAGGGAATTGGTTATTGGTGATTTTAAAATGTCTTTTTCTTGCAGATAAATTGTATATCATGTAATCTTACAATGCTTTGGTATGTTTCCCTTTGTTTAATATGTGGAATTGTATTATGAACGACCCGAATTCTTACAGCTTGTGAACAGAGAGAGATGTTTTTTGAAAGATTCTTATCAGGTCACCACATCCAATGCTTTCATTAGTAGGCAAAAGACCCCTCTTAACTTATTGTGATGAGGTTGAGCAGTTATCGACCAGTTGCCTATCATACAGTCATCATGTATGCTTAACCTATATTTATTAGCTGTGTCTGTGCTTATTCTTTTGTAATCTGAAGAGAGAAAGAGGAGGAACAGTAAGAGAGTTGAAGTTGACATGCTGTCAGCCAACCAATTTTGGGTCTAAAATAATTTCCTTTTGCTTGTTCAGGTGGTTTGAGTGTCCCAGGAAATGTCAGCCATAAGGTAAGGCGCTCGAAGCTCAGCCATGTGTGTATTCATACACGTGTATACTTAATATGTATGTATGATGTAGCCCACGTACTCTATGTATCATGTAGTCTGGAAGGGCTTGTTGGAGTTAAAAGTGCGTGCTGTTCCAAAGACAGTCAGTCAGCCATAAAGGGGTCCCTGAGATAAGCATCTCTCTCTCTCTCTCTCAATAATCCATTATATATATAGGGATACTGAAGGTTATTGTTTGTAAAAGCTCTGTTAAAACTCACCCACAGGAGTGTGTTAATTTTGTAGAAGGTGATCCAAGAACATATTGTTTTGTTGTGCAAGTGTTTGTGGACGTGTATACTGGCATAATAATTTACAAAAGAAGAGGAGAGAGAGAGAAGTAATGGTGATTACTGAGTTTGTAATGTTAAGAGTTAAAGTGATATTCTAGGTAAAGGGGTATTTTGAATAAGTCTTAGTGACTTGACAATGTTGTCCATGAGAAAGTCTTAGAAAGACGTGAGAGTTTAACTTTTCTTTTTTAAAGAAGTGGTTTTGTGAAAAATTGATATAATCTTTAGGCACATTTTGGTGGTTAGTATATTTCCATTTTTGCATATTGCATGTCATATATGTCTAGCTATCATATTACTATAATTTTATAATTACTGTGTTTTGCTGGAGAGATTTCTTAACTTTTTTTATTAGTGCCTACCTATTGTTGAAGATTTTGGAGAATGTTTATGTAGAGGACTCTAGTCAGTAATATTTTGGTGACTGTTTGTGTTAGTTCATCAGGTATATACTTGGCACTTGGTGATGGTTAATAGTTTGATTCTTACTAACCAAATTGCTTTCTTAATAAATTAGAGTTTTGTGAATTAAACTTGATTAAAAATACTTAAATCTTGCTGTTGTCAATTAATAGTAAATCTTTTGAGATTGCAAACTTTTGCATATAACTTTTTTGAACAGAAATAAACCTGTTTGTTTAAAGTTTTTAAAACACAGCATTTCATTTTGACCACCAGTAATTAGAGACATTAATGAATGTGTACAAGGTAAGTGACATATTTGTTTGTTCACCTGAGACTTATCTAAGCAGGTAAAAATAGAACCCACAGAGAGACAGATAGTGTTTATTGAAGTGATACCCATTTTCCACTAGTCTAGATATAACTTAATAATTGTTGCCTCACCCATAACTCGATGAAGTTACATTGATTTTCTCAAGTGATAAGTAAGTTTCATGGGATCATTGTACCTTTAGTGATTCAGTCGTACTTTTTGTTATGAGGTTTCAAGTATCTGGTCAATGTGAGGTAACTTTTTGGTATTATTATTTGTGTAATAACCAGGTGCTTGATCACTTCATGACAATAAATATATATATATATATATATATATATATATATATATATATATATATATATATATATATATATATATATATATATATATGTATATATATATATATATATATATATATATACTCTCTCTATCTTCTGCTATACTATATATATATATATATATATATATATAGCATATATAATTGAAGCGGCTTAGAAGAAATTGGTCAGCAGTGGAGCCGATATACATTGTAAGAGAAGACAAATCTGAAGCAGCCAAGTTGCCACAATAACTTGGGGAGAAGTCAGGAAGGATTAGGAAATTAAATTATAAAATACCCAGAAGGAAAAATTTGGTAAAGAAATGGGCTCTTTACTGTTAATCCACCAAGGAACATTTGCTTTCATATCAACCTGTCCTACACACTTTTGAAAAACGGGAAAGTGAACAAAAGTGAAGAAAAATCTTACTGTTGTACCCTCAAACAAGAAAGGGAACTCAGGCAAGACCATGGAGGCCATGGTAACAGCTGAGGAGCACAGTCAAGGTTGTTTTGAGGTTAATATGATTTTTCCATAGCAACATTCTTCAGGGTGCAATGTCCCTGCCTACATAACTTAGGGTAGAAGAGACTCTTTAACCTTGGAAGCAACGCTCCTGGGAGAAGAACACTCCGAAATCAAACCAGTGAGTCCTTCACTCACTGGTATGATTTCCCGAGTAATCCCCCAAGCGTTACTTCCAACAGGTAAGAGTCTCTTCTAAATCATGTAGGCACAGGAAGGGTTATCTTTGAAAAATATTTAAATCATGTGTTTCTCAAAACAACACTCTATAGTCTAACTCATGTATATATATATATATATATATATATATATATATATATATATATATACTATATATATATGTATGTATATATAGACACTTTCATATCTTATATATGTATATATATATATATATATATATATGCTATATATATATATATATATATATATATTCTTATGCTGTTGTTTTCGCCAATGCAGTGGCTCACGTGTGTATGTGTGGTGTTGTGTAACTATGATTTTGTATTTAGATCTGTGATATACAGTAAAGAGGTTGCAGTGATTAAGCGCTGTGTAGTTTGAAGGACCCGACTTATCGCATTAGGCAGAGAGAGACTGAGAGCCCTTGTTCACTGTGTAGGGGCGGACTTTGTTAGTCAATATTCAAAACTTGCTGAGACTATCACCTTCTCCATTAACGTACAAGGCGTTATGGGACTCGATCAAAACACTGTGGTTAGACCTACCACGTAGATAGACGCCCATACAGAGGAGTCGAGACTCAGAGACCAAAAAGCGTTGTGAAAAGGAGCTGCATTTTTCTGCTCCTCCTCTCTCTCTCTCTCTCTCTCTCTCTCTCTCTCTCTCTCTCTCTCTCTCTCTCTCTCTCTCTCTCTCTCTCTCTCTCAGGATTTTACAGATGTCACTGTTTCTTGTAGTGATATTTAGATGACGATGGTCACTCATATCCTTTAACTGTTTAGTTCCTTAGTAAATGTCACGAGTTATCTGAACAGTGTATTTTGTAAGTGTGTGTGTGGCAGTAGCCTGGTTAAAAAACACGAAGCAATTTAGTACAAATGTGTGTAAACATAATTGTGGGTTTCTAGTGCACTAAGAAAAATATTTAAAGTGGTTATATGTAAAATACCTTTTCACTTTACTAATACACCATTGTTATATATTTATATCACTTTATCTTTTGAAGAATTTTTCTTTATACATATAGCCTTTGATGTGTTTGCTATTGCCTTAATTTTTGCTTTACATTTTTGATATTTAATCTTCTGCAGAGTATGTTCTGTGTCTTTGTATCCACATTTTACATGATTGATTTAATTTGCTTATTTTGTTTAACACTTGGGAATTGAAATCTTGTTAACAATTTTAAATTCTTCTTTAATAATTTTTGATTAATCGATAAATTAATTTCTGATTTAATTTTATTTATTAATTAATTCAAGATTTAATCCAATTTTCAAGTAATAATAAATTTCCTAGAACTATTAATGTCATGTATAATCTTTGAATTTAGAAATAAATTTTTGTATTTAAATATTATATCAAGTTTCATTCATTGACCCACCAGTAATTTTGATTTGAATTAGAGATAGGTGGTAAGTAGGATGTTTTCCTTCAAGTAATTGAAGTGAGCTCGAACCAGGAAATGAAATAAATAGAAATACTTGAACTTTATAATGTTAATGGGTGACGCCCTTAGATTTTTACCTCACACCTGTTTTAACGAACTTGATCTACTGCTTTCTTTCATGATTGATAAGTTTTATAAGGGATCACTGTTGCCTTTAGAGAAATCAGTCGCCTTGTATGTGTGATGAGGTTCAGGTGTCTGGCTTTTGTAGAGGGTAACTATAATTGTTGAATAAATGGTAAGTTTGGTAATCAAATATCAACACTTAGATACCAGGTTTGATTTAAGAACAGACACTGGACACTCCGGGGTCACCATATATAAATGGTGCACTAGACTCCAAGGACAAGCACTTAGATACAGGTTTGATTTGAAGAACAGACACTTTTGGACGCATTTCCCCATATATAGAGAAATGGTGCCTTAGACTCGGGACAAGCACTTAGATATCAGGTTTGATTTGAAGAACATACACTGGACACTTCGTCACAATATATATATATATATATATATATATATATATATATATATATATATATATATATATATATATGTGTGTGTGTGTGTTTGTAAAAATGTATATATATACTGTATATACTATATATATATATATATATATATATATATATATATATATATATATATATATATATATATATATATATATATATATATATATATATATATATATATATATATATATATATATATATATATATATATATATATATACTGTATATAGCTGACCAACCCAGGGCTGCCTGGGAAAACTCTGACTGGCAACTGATAAACTCTCTCTCTCTTTCTCCTCCCAACACCCCCTCTACTCTCTCTCTCTCTCTCCCTTTCCTGTTAAGATAGTTGCTTCAGTTACAGTGACCAGCATTTTTTACATTTTATATTTCACCCCTGCTTCCTATTGGGGCTGAACTTGGACTTAAAAGGCACCGGGAGTGTCATTATTCATCTCAACAACCTCAAAAACTATGGGTTAGACAATAATATCTGTCTTTTTTGACATTTTATTTTTCACCCCCTCTTTTTCTATCATCGGCTGAACTTGGACTTAAAGGGCATTGGGAGTGTCATTATTCATCTCAGTGACCTCAAAAAGTATGGATTAGACACTAATATCTGTTGTTTTTGGTTACTTTTATATGTCAACCCCTTCCCACCCCTTCTCATCACCTACCTTCTACTGGGGTTGAACTTGGACTTAAAGGGCATTGGGAGTGTCACTATTTATCTCAGCAACCTTGAAAACTATGGATTAGACACTAATATCTATCATTTTCAGTTATTTTTACATGTCATCACTTTCCCACCCCTTCTCACCCCACCCCCTTCCTATTGGGGCTAAACTTGGACTTAAAGGGCATCGGGAGTGTCACTATTCATCTCAGTGACCTCGAAAACTATAGATTAGACACTAACATCTGTATTTTTTTGTTATTTTTACATGTCACCCCCTTCCTGCCCCTTCTCACCCCCTTTCTTATCGGGGATGAACTTGGAATTGAAGGGCATCAGAGGTGTCACTATTCATCTCAGCGTCCTCAAAAACTGGGGATTAAACACCAATATCTGTCATTTTCAGCTGTTTTTACATGTTGTCCCCTTCCCACCCCCCTTCCTATCAGGGCTGAACTTTGACTTGAAGCGCATTGGGAGTGTCACTATTCATCTCAGCGACCTCAAAAACTATGGATTAGACACTAATATCTGCCATTTTCAATTATTTTTACGTCACCCCCTTCCCAACCCCCTCCCTATTGGGACTGAACTTGGACTTAAAAGGCAGCGGGAGTGTCACTATTCATCTCAGCGGCCTCAGAAACTATGGAGTAGACAATAATATCTGTCTTTTTTTACATTTTATTTTTCACCCCCCTCTTTTTCTATCAGGGCTGAACTTGGACTTAAAGGGCATTGGGAGTGTCACTATTCATTTCAGTGACCTCCAAAACTATGGATTAGACACTAATATCTGTTGTTTTTGGTTATTTTTTTATATGTCAAGCCCTTCTCACTCCCCACCTTCCTATCAGGTTGAACTTGGACTTAAAGGGCATCGGGAGTGTCACTATTCATCTCAACGACCTCAAAAACTATGGATTAGACACTGATATCTGCCATTTTCTATTATTTTTACATCACCCCTTCCCACCTCCCTCCCTATTGGGACTGAACTTGGACTTAAAGGGCATCGGGAGGGTCACTATTCTTCACAGAGACCTCAAAAACTATGGATTAGACACTAATATCTGTCGTTTCGGTTATGTTACATGTCACCCCTTCCCACCCCCTCCCTACTGGGGCTGAACCTGGATTTAAAGGGCATCGGGAGGGTCACTATTCTTCTCAGAGACCTCAAAACTATGGATTAGACACTAATATCTGTCGTTTCGGTTATGTTACGTGTCACCCTTCCCATCCCCTCCCTATTGGGGCTGAACTTGGATTTAAAGGGCATCGGGAGTGTCACTATTCATCTCAGCGACCTCGAAAACTATGGGTTAGACACTAATACCTGTTGTTTTCTGTAATTTTCTCAATTCACACCTTCCCACACCTGCGCCCCCTTTGGTAAGTCATATGTATACCAAGTTTGGTTGAAATTCCTCAATGTATTTCAGAGTGTATGTGGAACAGACACATACACACACACCCACATGCAATATGCATACATACATACACACACACACACACACACACACACACACACACATATATATATATATATATATATATATATATATATATATATATATATATATATATATATATATATATATATATATATATATATAATATTTATATTGCTATCAAAGGGGCATGCAGGCAAAGGTATACGTATATCATATCACACTTCATTATTGCCAATGGCATTTAGCAATGTCACATTCCATCATCAAGGCTAAACTGAGCTAAAAAGAAGAGTGTCTTTTTAGCTTAGTTTAGCCTTGATGATGTAATGTGACATTGCTAAAATAATAAACTGTGATATGATATACATATGCCTTTTCCTAGGTGGCCCCCTTGATTGTAACTAAGAAGCCTACAGCTATATGATCGTTTTACACATACACATATATATATGTGTGTGTGTATGAATGAATGAGCATTAATTTGAGCGTTTATATAAGGTAAAATGCCATTGCTTTATTAATTCCATTTTGTATGCATAGATATGAGGCTCTTAACGATTGTATTCAATGGTTTATAATGCAGATTTAATCAGAGACACCAATAATTAAGTAATTTTAGGTCTGGTCAGTATTTTTAGAGTCTAGATTTCGAATGCATTTCTAGAAGCATGTCCAAGAGACAAATTCTATTCCTCTGGAATCTTATTTTGCCTGAACTGAAGACTTCAACACTTTTCTCAAAACATATTTTGGAAATTTGTCTTTTTCTCCCTTTTTTACTCCAGTTTCCGTTAGAATCATCCATAAATAAAATTATATGCTTTGAAGAAGTAGAAGGAAAGGTAACCACGTTTCTAGTATTGAAAAACGTTTGTGTGCAGTTGTTGGTTATGAATCTTTTTGGATCAGCGTTATTGTTATATAAAGGGAGGTCAAAACTTTGGACAGGATATTGTTAAAAATGTTTTTGGAGGACTAACTATACATCTACATGGAAAGGCCAATACAGTTAAGTCTGCTCTCAGGAACTGGGACAACCAGATTGAAACTGATGGCACCATTCGGAATTGAGAATTTCATATCCAGAAGAATGAGGATTTAGAGAAAGAGTTAAGGAAAGAGTGGCCCTGCACTGAAGAGCTTCGAAAAGCTCTTGTTGATGCTCAGGAAATGATTAGGAAATTTGTAAGCAAAAATATGGACCTTTCCTCGAATAACGAATGTCTCAAGAAGAAAAATGAAGAATGGGAGGATGCCATGATTAAGAAAGAAAAGGATATCTAACAACTGAAGGACTTTCTCGCTCGCAAAGAAACAGAACTTGAAAAGAACAAAGGAAAAATACTCGAACTGGAAGATGAAAAAAATGTGAATGAGGTCTACATCGCCCATCTCGAGGCAAAGGAGAAGGCCCATGAAGAGGAGAAAAAGAAGATGAGGAAAGACCTGGAAGGACGCCCGCTAGCCATCTCACCAGGAAGTTCACGTTCCTCGAGCAAGAAATGGCGCTCTTGACACCAGTCTTGGAAAAGAGGTCAAGAGGAATAATTTAGGTGTCCAGTCGAAGGTTCAGAAGCTGGACGATCGAACTCAATTGCTCCAACGGGGCTTGGCTGAGAAAGAACCACAAATTGTCTCGTCGAAGGAAAAACTCAACGAAGAAAGGCTGCCCTCAAGAGAATGGCAAGCCTTTGGGGCTTTTAGGGCCCATCATTGAAGTTCTTGCGCCCTCTCCAGACCCGCTTCCCCAGCTTGACAGGATATCTGTCTTCCTCCAAGGAAGCAGCCTCTGGGCCGGACCCTTCCCTTCAAGGCTGCCCTCAAGAGACTGGCGAGCCATGGGGGTGTTTGGTCCTCATTCTTGAAGTTTTTGGGCCCTCTCCAGGCCCACTTCCCCAGCCTGGCAAGATACCTTCCTTCCTCTGAGGCAGCAGCCTCTGGGTCGGACCCCTCCCTTGAAGGCTGCCCTCAAGAAACTGGTGATCCCTGGAGACTTTTGGGCCTCATCCTTGAAGTTCGTGGGCCCTCTCCAGGCCTGCTTCCCCAGCCTGGCGGGATACCTGCCTCCCTCCGAGGAAGCAGCCTCTGGGTCGGACCCTTCCCTTCAAGGCTGCCCTCAAGAAACTGGCAAACCTTGGGGGCTTTTAGGCCTCATCCTTGAAGTTCTTGGACCCTCTCCAGGCCCACTTCCCCAGCCTGGAAGGGTATCTGCCTTCCTCTGAGGAAGCAGCCTCTGTGTTGGACCCTTCCCTTCAAAGCTGCCCTCAACAGACTGGCGAGCCTTGGGGGCTTTTAGGGACCATCCTTGAGGGGCTTGGGCCCTCTCCAGGCCCACTTCCCCAGCCTGGAAGGGTATCTGCCTTCCTCTGAGGAAGCAGCCTCTGTGTCGGACCCTTCCCTTCAAAGCTGCCCTCAACAGACTGGCAAGCCTTGGGGGCTTTTAGGGACCATCCTTGCAGGGCTTGGGCCCTCTCCAGGCCCACTTCCCCAGCCTGGCAGGATACCTGCCTTCCTCTGAGGAAGCAGCCTCTGTGTCGGACCCTTCCCTTCAAGGTTGCCTTCAAGAGAATGGCAAGCCTTGGGGGTTTTTGGGCCTCATCCTTGAAGTTTCTGGGTCCTCTCCAGGCCCTCTTACCCAGCCTGGCAGGATACCTGCCTTCCTTCGAGGAAGCAGCCTCTGAGTCGGACCTTTCTCTTCAAGTCTGCCTTTAAGAGAATGGCAAGCCTTGGGGTGTTTGCACCTCATCCTTGAAGTTTTTGGGTCCTCTCCAGGCCCACTTCCCCAGCCTGGCAGGATACCTGCATTCTTCCTAGGAAGCAGCCTCTTAGTCAGACCCTTCTCTTCAAGTCTGCCTTTAAGAGAATGGCAAGCCTTGGGGTTCTTGGGCCCTCTCCAGGCCTGCTTCCCCTGGCCTGGCAGGATACCTGCCTTCCTCCAAGGAAGCAGCCTCTGGGTCGGACCCTTCCCTTCAAGGCTGCCCTCAAGAGACTGGAGAGCCTTGAGGGCTTTTGGGCCTAATCCTTGAAGTTTTTGGGCCCTTTCCCCCAGCCTAGCAGAATACCTGCCTTCCTCTGAGGAAGCAGCCTCTGGGCCAGACCCTTCCCTTCAAGGCTGCCCTCAAGAGACTAGCGAGCCTTGGTGGTGTTTGGGCCTCATCCTTGAAGTTTTTGGGCCCTCTCCAGGCCCGCTTCCCCAGCCTGGCAGGATACCAGCCTTCCTCTAAGAAAGCAGCCTCTGGGTCGGACCCTTCCCTTCAAGGCTGCCCTCAAAAGACTGCTGAGCCTTGGGGGCTTTTGCAGCCCATCCTTGAGGGGCTTGGGCCCTCTCCAGGCCCGCTTCCTCAGCCTGGCAGGATACCTGCCTTCCTCCAAGGAAGCAGCCTCTGGGTCGGACCCTTCCCTTCACCATACTCTTTGCTTTCTCTTACCCACTTTTCAAATATGACACTTGCTCTCTCTGAAGGCTTCCAGATGATTTGAAGCATCTTGGAGATTGTTCCTGGAGACTTTGGAGTTCAGTGCAAGGACGAATAGCATCTCTCTCATTCTTCCAGGAGCTTGAGACTGAAGGATTCTAAAATGTCTTCAAGGAATATCCCAAAGGTTTTAGATCATTTTAACACCGCATTACCATTACTTAGAGTTCTTTTTCTGACACATAAGCAGTTTCTTTAGTTTACCGAGCCGTCTTCTGTAAACTTATGGGATTCCCTCTTACACACACACACACACACACACACACACACACATATATATATATATATATATATATATATATATATATATATATATATATATATATATATATATATATATATATATATATATATATATAGATGTCTCCCAACGACGAGAGAAGACTTCTGGGTCCTCTTGAAGATGTCTTCATGACTCCAGGATCCTGGAGATAATTTTGAAGCCTTCAGAAGCCCCAGAAGCCTCCAGAATTCATCTCCAAGAACGTGGGCTTGTTCATCTCCAAAAACGTGGGCTTCCCCCAAAGAAATCTTTGAAGCCTTTCATCTTCAATTTCTTCTCCATAAAACTCTGTTCTTTAGTATTGTGCAAGAAATCCTAAGGCTACAGAGCCTGGAGATTGCCTTGAAGCCATCGGAAGCCCCAGAAGCCTCTGGAAAAAAATATATCTTAGTTTAACCAGACCACTGAGCTGATTAACAGCTCTCCTAGGGCTGGCCCGAAGGATTAGATTTATTTTTACGTGGCTAAGAACCAGTTGGTTACCTAGCAACGGGACCTACAGCTTAGTGTGGGATCCGAACCACATTATAGCAAGAAATGAATTTCTATCACCAGAAACAAATTCCTCTTGTTCTTCGCTGGCTGGTCAGAGATTCGAACTCGCGACCAACCGAGTGGTAGCTGAGAACGGAACCTGCTCATCCAGCGAGGAACTAGAAGCCTCTGGAATTCCCAGAAACCTTCAGAATTCCCAGATTCCTTACTGTCACCCCAGGGATAACAAGAATGATCTGGACAAGATCCACTTGGAACATAGAGGGTTGAGCTGCAATCTCTATACCAGTACTATGTAGTTCGGTGGTCTTCCACCAGGGTGGCGCTGCAAAGTCTTGCGGCCATCTTTAAAGGTTTGGTGACCAGCAAATTGAACAGGGGCTAGGTGCGATTGTGAATTTTTTTATTGTTAATGTTTAATGAGTGTGTTTAGCGAATGTTTAGGGTTTAGTGAGTAAGTGTTTAGTGAATGTTTACGGGTGTTTAGTGGTGTTTAGTTTAGGGTTTATTGAATGTTTTGTGAAAGTTAGTGAATGTTTAATGTGTAAGTATTCAGTGAGTGTTTAGTGAATGTTTTGTAACTGTTAGTGAATATTTATTGTGTATTCAGTGAATGCTTAGTGAGTGTTTAGGGTTTAGTGAATGTTTGTGTAAGTAATCAGTAAATCTTTAATGAGTGTTTAGGGTTTAGTGAATGTTTAGTGTGTAAGTATTCAGTGAATGTTTAGTGAGAGTTTAGTGAATGTCAGTGTTTTGTGAATGTTTAGTGTGTAAGTATTCAGTGAATGTTTAGTGTGTGTTTAGGGTTTAGTGAATGTTTAGTGTGTAAGTGTTTAGGGTTTAATGAAGGTTTAGTGCATGTTAATGTTTAGTGAATGTTTAGTGTGTAAGTATTCAGTGAATGTTTACTGTGTAAGTATTCAGTGAATGTTCAGTGTGTAGGCATTCGGTGAAAGTTTAGTGAGTGTTTAGAGTTTAGTCAATGTTTAGTTTGTGTTTAGTGAGTGCTTAGGCTTTAGTGAAGTGAATGTGTTAGTGTTTAGTGAATGTTTAGTGCGTAAGTATTCAGTGAATGTTTAGGGTTTAGTGAATCTTAGTGTTTAGAAAATGTCTAGTAAATATTCAGTGAATGGTTAGTGAGTGTTTAGTGACTGTCTTGTGAAAGTTAATGTTTAGTGTGTAAGTGTTCAGTGAGTGTCTCATGAGCATTTAGTGAACGTTCGTTGACTGTTTAATGTTTAATAAGTGTTTAGTGATTTAATGAGCATTTAAGGTTTAGTGAGTATTTAGTGTTTAATGAGTGCTTAGGGTTCAGCGAGTGTTTAGTGTATAGTGAGTGCTTAGTGAATGTTTAGTGTATTGTGAGTACTTAGTGAATGTTTAATGTATAGTGAGTGTTTAGTGAATGTTTACTGAGTGTTTGAGGTACAGTGAATATTTATTGAGAGTTTAGTGTTTTATGAGTGTTCAGTGAGCATTTACTGTATAGTGAGTGCTGAGTATTCAGTAAGTGTGTAAGAGGCCCATCACAACGATCGCGGTCTCTTTCAAGCGCACGTGTGTGTTCGTCATCCATCGGAGGGGACAAGACATAAACAAGAGCATCCCGTTTTCTCTCTCTCAAGGAACGCAACTTCTACCATACAATATTTCCGTCTGTTTCTCCCTAACCATTGTTGTCTCGATTTATGTACAATCACCACTACTTGCATTGCCATGCAAGCATTCTAATCATGTACTCATAATGTTCCAACGAATCTTCTGTATCAAACTCTATGTGTTTCTGTTTGTGAAGACGCCAAACATCTCGCCATTTCACATATATTATGCTACTGCATTGTATTCATTAATCTGTCTCGAATCTCATGCAATTGGCCATAAGTGGAATTTCCTGGCCTTTCCATTGATACATGGTTTATCACTGTACGTTTATTATGTCTCTCACAATCGCCATCTGTTTGTCTGCCAACAAACACAGATGTCCGAAACATTACCTCTGTTATGCCCTGTCTGTGTGTAGATGCTACTTTGCGGCTCGCACAGGCCAATAACATCTTCGAAGATTCTGTACATTCATTCAGTAAGGAACCACCAATAAACCAATCAACACCCAGCCAGTATGTCACTCAATCCCGTCCTTACAAGTGTTTAGTGTTATTGAGTGTGAGTGTATAGTAAATGTAATTGTTTAGTGAGTGTGGTGTATAGTAAGTGTGTGTGTTTAGTGAATGTGAGTTTATAGTAAGTGTGAGTGTTTAGTAAGTGTAAGTGTACTGTGAATGTTAGTGTTTAGTGATTGTACATTACTGTTTAATTAGTGTTTAGTGACTGTATGCAAAGAAAGTCCTCTAATTTACAGGAACTATTTATGCTAAACACTCCTTAGATCCAAGAGCAGATGCTTAGGCCTTGACCACAATGGTTGGAGTGCTTAGGCCAACCTGTTTTTGTAAGATAATTTTTCTCTGTGAAATTGGGTCAAGTAATAATAATAATAAGATAATAATAATAGTAAAAAGAAAAAAAATAATAATAGTAATAAAGTATAGTACTATGAGCTGGACCGAGACCTTTCAATATGGCCCCCCGAGGTCACACGCTCAGCAGGGAGATAGTCACTCCAGTGATTGATGCTCTGTGGTGCAATCGTGGCCACCAAGGTTAAGAAGGTTGTAAGCAGCGTTGCCATTTGCTGTTTTTCGTCAGATAACGTCGTCAAATAGCGATATCTGGCATCTCTCTGTGGCCACTAACTACAACTAAACATTTCTTTGTGGAAAAAAAACACTTTTTAACATTGCTTTAAATTTTGGTAATTAAGCTTTGACAATAAAAAAAATTCCTTAAATAAAATATGTTCAGAATATATAGCCTATATTTTTTTTTATTTAATCCTTGAATAATTAAAGTTTAAAGATGTATCGTATCGAAATTTGTCAAGTCGATTTGAATATCGATCTCCTACTGATAGTCAACTTTGACAATCACGGAGGCAAATTATGCGGATGCAGTTGCAATGGCAACACTGATGTTTAGTCGTTTACCCACGCCGAGTGTGGTCAAGGCGGCAACGCTAGTTGTAAGCAAAACAAATCGGTTTCTCCCAGGAACTTGTGAAATGAGGTCACGCTGATAATCTACATTTTTTGTGTAAATAATCAAGTAATTTGAGTATTAACTGCAGGTTCCAAACATGTGTGACAACGCCCTATAAGTGCTGCGTTCCCAATTACCCTGCAAATTAGAAAAACTAAAGAAGTTACCCTGCTCACATAAACATGTCCATCTTAGATGTTTCCAACAAGGCAACAAAATTATAAATTATACATCTTTTGGCTGCCATGTTTACCACTTACTGACTTCTTTGTTCTTTATAGTAAAGCGTTGTTATAGTAAAGTCAAAACATGATTGATTTCTTATGATTTTGTTTTGTATGGAGCAAACCTGTTCATGTTTCATTGGGTGCTCTATGTCTATATTAGTTTTCACCCCATTTATTGTAGATAAAATCCTTTCAACTGTAGTGTCGCTAATTTTCCCCCAAGACTGGGAAGGTTCTAAGTCTCAGATGGTATGGGACTGGGATGGTCAGGCCTGAAGGACACTACCAGCAAACATCGACGCGAAGGTCCATCAAGATCAGGCAGGGTTTTACAATTTTATTTTAAGAAATAGACAAATTAAATTTAACATACATTAACACACAAGGACCACGTGGTCGGGTACAAGACACAATGCTGAAAGCTATACAAAAACCCATAGAACTCGAAAAAAACATGCCTCTAAAAGCTACAATTTTGCATAAAACTTATTTCCGAACAATCAGGCTACACTTTAAATGAATATTAACTATATCGAGCCCCGGATGGCAAAAATGTGAAGGGATTAATTTAGCATACTAAAGGAACCAGCTCTTGACTTTAAAATGAACAATTTGGCTGGGGAGGTGACAACATGGAGAGTGCGTAGCTTACCTCAATGCTATTTTAAGAGGTATCAAAGAAACTAGCAGGATAAAGTTACTTTTACTTTATTGTGGACACAGGCAGTTTATATAGCGGCGGACTGAGGAATACAGTGGGAACAAGAGTGACCTGAGGTCAATAACAATTCAATAAGCACAACAAACAAAAGCACTTTGAGTTAAAAAAATGTGCAGAGTTGAATACATTCTGATACCTGAAAGAAGGAACACATAACATACAATTTGGTAGCAAGTAAATATTTACATAAAACAATTTGTTTGATTGGGTATGTCTGAATTTTGCGTGACCCGTTACCCAGGAGCGGTGATCCTAGGCAAAGCAAAGAAAACGGGTCGTCACCACAGAAAACCCGCTCAGTGGGGACTTTACACCATCTGGGGATATCTCGTGGCCCAGGAAGTCAGCTTTCTCGACGGCGAAGGTGCACTTGTCGAACCTGACGACAAGGCTGTTCTCCTGCAGGCGCTGCAGGACCGCCCGGTTGTGCCTCTGGTGCTCTTTATGGGACCTGGAAAATATAAGGACATCATCCACGTAGCAGACGCAGAACTTCAGGACCCCAGGATGCTGTCCATGAGCCCCTGGAAGGTCGCCCCCACGTTCCTTAGGCCGAAGGTGGAGAAGGCGAAGACATAGGACCTGAAAGGTGTGATGATAGCGGTTTTCAGGATATCCTCTGGAGCAACTGGTACCTGGAAGTAAGATTTTAGAAGATCCAATTTAGAAAATATTTTGGCCCCATGGTAGGAGGCCGTGAAGTCCTGCATGTTCGGCAGAGGGTAATCGTCAGGTTCAGTTGCGAGATTGAGCCGCCTGTAGTCGTTGCAGGGTCTCCAGGAGCCGTCCGGTTTCTGCACCATGTGGAGAGGAGAGGCCCACGGGCTGGTGGCCTTTTTGCATATTCCCATTCACTCCATTTCGGCAAAGGTGTTCTTGGCCTCCTGAAGAAGCCGCAGGGGAAGCCTCTGGAACCTTGCGTGTGTAGGGGGGCCCTTCATTTTGATGTGGTGATAGATGCCATGTTTTGCTGGGGCCCCACGGACCTGACGGAGCTCAGGCCTGAATACATCGGGGAACTCCTTCAGCGGCTGGGTGTACTGGTGGTGGGCGACGGAGCAGATGGCAGGTGCGCTGGGTCTCATTGCCAACGGGAGGGACTGGCAGGAGTCCGTGTCGAGAAGACGCTTGCGACTGACGTCGACTGCCAGCCCGAAGTGGGCGAGGAAATCCGCGCCCAGGAGCGGGGTCCTTACGTCTGCGACGACGAAGTCCTAGGAATACCTCCAGCCAAGGATGGAGATCGACAGGAGCTTGATGCCATAGGAGAGGATGGGGGACCTGTTGGCGGCCATCAGGAAGACAGCTGGGTCCAGTGAACTCTTGCAGTCCTCCTTGGACAGCAGGAATATTGATCTGACGGCTTCTGTGTCAACCAACATCATCCTGCTGGAGATGGTGTCGCGGACGTAGAAGCCTAATGTCTCTGGGCTCCTGGGTTCCTCTGTTGCTATGGCGGCCTGTTCTGTTAGCTGCCGCCTCCCCCATTTTTTGGGCGGGTGAATGAGCACAGGGGTTGGCAGTTCCGGGCATCCTTGCCGTATCGCTGGTGGTAGTAGCAAGGGCCCGGTGGGTTCCCTCTGTGATGGTACCGTGGCTGCCTCCTGGTGATGGTGCCTATCTCCTCCTCTGCGCCCTCCTCCTGCTGAATGGAACTGATGGGGTGTGCGGGTGCTGATGCCCGCTTTGCTGCCTTTGCGGAGTCGGTCAGCTGCTGCGCTGTGCGGATTAAGACCTTGAGGGGCATGGTGTATGGCTTGAGGATCTGAGTACGGACCTCTGGGAGGAGCTGGCGGAGGAGAATCTCCCGTGACAGGCTTATTACTGCTGCTGTCGGTGGCGGGGAGGATGAGAAGATCCTGCATCATGCCCCACGACTCCATGACGCTCTGTTCCTGCCGCGGGTTGATGATGAGGTCCAGGGCGCAGGCGGCCCTCTCGGCGACCGGCAGGGAGCAAGTCTCGAGTAGGGATGCTTTCAGGTGGCAGTAGGTGAGGGTGTGTGCGGCGGACACCCACGGGACAAGTTTCCTGTAGACCTCCTCCGGTAGGGCGTTTATCACTACGTCGGCTTGTAGCCCTTCGTCCGTGAGTTCCTCCAGCCTGAACTGACCCTCGACCCTGAACAGCCACGCTGATGGGTTCCCCTGAGTGAAAGGCAGCAGCTTTATGGCGAGGGCAGCTTTTGTTTGACCTGCGGGACAGGGCTCCGGGCAGGGCAGCAAGTGGGGCATGGGCAGCGGTGTGGAGGAACGCGAGAGCCTCGGCGTGGGGAGGGGCGCGGGTGATATGGGCGGGAGGTAAACATCTGAATCCACGAGGTTTGCGATTAACTGAACGATGGAGGGGATGTCTGCGTCCATGCTCGCTCTTGCCCTCTTAATCGGAGTGGAATACTCGCGTCAATACGCACTTGGGAGCGTGCCGTGTGAGTCCGTTAATGACACTGGTGATTTGCCGACGAGAGTCAGCATGCCCGAACGCTGGTTACAGCGCCATAATTAGTCCGCTAGGGGCGTGGGCAGTTCCTGGAGCCATGACTAAGTCGCCATGTGAGTCCGCTAATGGCTCCGGGAACCACTTCGGGGTCACCACTTTGAGAGGTGTCAAAGAAACGAGCAGGATAAAGTTACTGCTACTTTATTATGGACACAGGCGGTTTATATAGCAGCGGACTGACGTCACGCCGAGGAATACAATGGGAACAAGGGTGATCTGAGGTCAATAACAACTGACAATAAATACAACAAACAAAAGCACTTTGAGTTACACAAATGAGCAATAGCAGAGTTGAATACATTCTGATACCTGAAAGAAGGAACACATAACATACAATTTGGTAGCAAGTAAATATTTACATAAAACAATTTGTTTGATTGGGTATGTCTGAATTCTGAGTGACCCGTTACCCAGGAGCGGCGGTCCTAGGCAAAGCAAAGAAAACGGGTCATCACCACAGAAAACCCGCTCAGGGGGGACTTTACACTGTACCCTCGAGAAAGACGCATTTTGCCCCTCTGCACGTCTCGTCGTCACCTGGTTCCCTCTCAAATTTTCTACATAGGTTACTTTACTAAAGAACGTACTTGAATTATATAAAAAGGAGCCTCTCTGACATTCCTGACACAGACAACACAGGCAATTCGCCGGACACAATAAAAATATTTACAGAAAAAAGTGAACCACGAACTCAGTCGCCTGCTTACCACTCCCCCTCGCTTATCCTGAACGTTGTGAAGGACTGTCGAGAAAAAACGGATCCAATTTTTTCACGACATGTAGCATTTGAATTAGATTTCAAATGATTATTTTTGTGAGATATTATAGGCTGTCTACCGTAAGTTTGCAAAGAATTACTTATACCCCAAGTTAACATTCTCACCGCACAACTCCTGATTCGTAACTATTTTAGAATATTCAATAGTACAAATATTTCTGCCAAATTATTTTATGTTGCGGTTAGGCGAAGACTACGGCAGAGATAAGTGGAGGGTTAGTGAAAAGAGTAATCGGTGGTCTTTCTCATTAACATAGTCGCAATACTTTCATTTCTGTGTATACCAGGAAAAAGAAAACTAAAATAATAATAAATATCTCCCTGATCTTTGGTCTAGAAAGCATGAAATTGCATTTACCAATACGTCTCCTAGTAATTTTCATAAATATAGTATCATTCCAAAAAAATAGATAAATAATGGTGCAGTTCACCATAACACTGCACTTACCTTTCAATGTTACCCTCTTTTTCCTTGTAAGTCAATCGCGTCAAGAAATTTTGTAGGCTCCGGTCTTGACTTTCCCCTTCCTGGATGGACGTGCACTTTCATTTCTGCATCATACTACATGATACATCAAACATTAATATAGGAATAGGAACTTGTTATCTGTTTCGGCTAAGAAATTGTGAAAATTGTACCAGCCCTGTATATTCTATCTTATTCCTGACATCACCGAAGCATGACTCATCATCATCATCCAGGTGCCATATCCCCAAGGACGTCGGCAATCATGGCTCGCCACTCCTCTCTATTTCCGGCTCTCTGCAGCAACTGAGCTGCAGACATTCTTCCTCCAGTCATTCTCACCAATCCATCCATATATTTTTGTCTAGGTCTTCCTCTTGGCCGACTTCCATTGATTTTACCAGTGAGAGAGAGATGTTCTAGTTCTTGTCTTCTCACTATGTGACCCACAAACCGCATTTGTCTACCTCTCACTGAAGCCAAAAGTTCTCTCTCAATGCCTACTCTCTCTAATACCTGCTCATTAGTTTTCCTTTCTGTCCATGATATTTTCAGCATCCTTCTCCAAAACCACATTTCTGCAGCCTGTAACCTCTCCTCATCTGCCTTCCTCAAGGTCCAAGTTTCACAGCCATACAACAATACAGACCAAACAAAACATTTCACAAATCTTCTAAGATTCATCGATATTTTTGAGTTGGTGACTAATTTCTTTATCTTACCAAATGCATCTTTTGCCATGGATATTCTCTTCCTGATCTCTTTTTCGCATTTTCCATCACTTGTGACAGTGCATCCTAAATAATTAAAACTATCGGTTTGTTTAACTGTTTCAGCATTAATTCTTATATCTGTTCTTGGGGGGATTTCATCTTTGGAGATAACCATAACTTCTGTTTTCTTAATATTTATTGACAGACCTCTTTCTCTGCTTGACTCGTGTAAAGTACTGACTAAAGCTTGAAGTTTATCATGAGAGTCTGCAACAAGTGCTGTATCATCAGCATATCTGATATTATTAATATTGACTCCTCCAACCTTAATTCCTTCCATATCTCTGAGATCTCTCATTATCATTTCACTATATAAATTGAAGAGATCAGGTGATAACACACAACCCTGTCTTACACCTCTCTTGATGTGCCGAGTCTCTGATTCGTCATTTTCTACTTTCACTGATGCCTCTTGATTCCAATATAAATTCTTTATCAATCTTAGATCTTTCCCATCGATATTTATCTGTTCCAATATCCTTATAAGGTCTACATGTCTAACCCGATCAAAAGCCTTTTCATAGTCAACAAAACAAATATATAGATCTTTTTCACTTCTATTGCTCTCTCCATCAACATTCTCAAAATAAAAATTGCATTTCTTGTCCCTTTATCTCTCATAAAACCACACTGTTCATTGCCAATCTCTGGGAGTATCTTATTTCTTATTCTATTCAAAACAATCCTTAATATTATTTTTGTGATCTGACTCATGATACTGATAGTCCGGTGTTTATTGCACTCAAGTGTTCCTGGTATTTTTGGCATTGTGATAAATGTTGATTTGTACATCTGTGTTGCAGGCTCTCCATCTTCATATATTCCTTCCACTATTTCCATTAATATATCAATGATGTATTCTCCCAGAGCTACCAACATCTCTGCTGCTATTCCATCATCACCTGTTGCTTTATCGCTTTTCATTTGTTTTAAAGATGCCTCTATCTCTGATCTGATTATACTTGGTCCTTCTCCGTTGTCATTGAAGTCTAGATGTTCTATTCTATCATCATCAAACAATTCTCCAATATATTCCGTCCATCTTTCCAATATTTCTTTTGACTCCATTACTATGGTTCCATCCGCTTTTTTGATACCAGTGCTGATACTTCTCTTCTTTTTAAAAGTAATTTCTTTCACCTTATCATACTTTCTCCGTTCATCCCTTTTATCCAAATCTTCTACCTCCTCACAAATCTCATCCATCCATTTCTCCTTTGCCCTTGTGCATTCCCTTTTAATAGTTCTATCCAGAGCTCTATATCTATCTTCATTTTTACCCTTCTGTAGCCTTCTTTCATCCATCATTATCAAGATATCTTCTGTCATCCATTCTCTCCGAGCTCTCTTTTCTGTTGATGGTATTATTTCATTACCTTCTCTTATTGCATTTTCCATATTTTGCCACTTTTGCTGAGGATGTTGGAGCACTGGGCCTTCCTCCTTAAACTGGTCATATCTATTTCTTACAATTATATTATATTGGTTCTTCATTTCCTCTGTTTTCAATAATTTCAGTTGCCTCTTTGATTTAGGTGTACTCTTCCTCTGATTTTTCAACTTCACCATCACTGTTGCTACAACTGGTACATGGTCACTTTTACAATCGGCTCCTGGGTATGTTTTCACTTGCTTGACAGAGTTCCTAAATCTTTTATTGATGGTTAGAAAGTCTATTTGGTTTCTAACTCTGTCACCAGGGCTTTTCCATGTCCAGAGATGTCTTGGGTGGTGCTTAAACCAGGTGTTTGATATAATCTGTTCTCTCTCTAAGCACCAGTCTACAAATCTGTTTCCTCTCTCATTTCTTCTACCTAATCCAAAAGGCCCAACAATATCCGCTGTTCTTCCTTGTCCCACCTTCGCATTGAGGTCACCAATAACCATAATTACTTCATGCTCTTTGCACTGCTCTCTTGCCTGATTTAACTCTAGATAAAATTGATCAACATCCTCTTCATCATGTTCAGATGTAGGTGCATATAGGCTACTTGTATTATGCATATATTGAATGGTGTGGCTTTTATACGCACCAACAAAATCCTGTCAGATACAGCCCAATAGCCTATCAAACATGGTTTCAAAGATTTGTCTAGAATCACACCAACACCTCTCTCAGCACTCTGGCCTCCCGAGTATATGAAGGTTCCTCCTGTTGAAGTTGGAGAACATCCCACTCCTGGCCATCTAACCTAGGCCCTAATACTTGTAGCATTCATTTTCTTTCCATCCTGATATAATGTTCTAACATTCCAAGTAGCTATCCTTATTTTCTGTTGTCTTTGGGTTGTTATTACATTTCTTTCTTTTCTTTTTGGGGCAGTAGCTTGATGACGGTCAAATGCCACCTGCACCGAGCGAGACAACCACATCATCCATTCTGACATAGTTCCCACTAACGCCGTTCATCTGTAAGCTTCTTTGTGACGTAGCCATGATTATTTTTAGTCAAATTGCCTGCTACGCCTCCTGAAATGCCAGCCATCCTGAAATATTTATGTTTGGTTCTGGAACTGTGTACACATAAGAGGAAATTATTTTGAGCGAACATAATTTTCAATTATTGTCAAAAATATTTTACAGTTTTCCTGTCAATTTTAGGAATTAGATATGAGACTGCTAGAAAGTGTAGATTTTTAAGAAAAAATACGAAACTCGCTAAATTCTGTCATTTCAGATTAACTTGTAGATCTGGCAACTCTGCTCAGCTCGTATTTCTAGCCACTTAGAAATTTTTATATTTTTTACGATTTTCCTAATCTGTGTAAAATTTCTCAAATTTATGTAATTTCCGAACTTTCAATAATTATTTGCATACCTTTAATCATAATTTCACAATAAAAAAATCCTATAACACCAATTGTAGATTATGTTACTTTGTCTTTACCCCATCGACAGTGCTTGGCAGTTCAACTCGAAACGTCACAGCCTATCGGCTTTTGTGTGTGACTGTGAATACTCCCAGTAGGTAATTATGAGATTTAGTAACAACTTTGTACTGTCATTAACATTCTTTTTGACGTAATTTTCATTGACTGGTTACATGTCGGGTAGAACTAAGCAATAGCTCCGCGTTGGGTATTACTTGGGAAATTGATTTTTCCTATATATATTTTTTTGGTTGCTTATCAAGAATTATCTGGTCAACTGTAATTAACCGCAGAAGTTGTATGCTGGCCATCCTGTCACGCATTACAGAGGAGCTTTTGGTATAAATTGGAGTTTCCTTCACGTCCAAGTAACAGCCTGCTAGGTTAGGTTAGGTTAGGGTACGTTAGGTTAGTATAGTTTCTTTTATAATACGTTTCCGTACCTAATTCCTTCTTAAACTTATGGCTCCCAAATGATTTGTGCATGCGCGGAACCATTCCATAACAACGTACCGGTCCGGTCTTTCTCTGGTTTTCCCCCTGTTACCAAGGGGTTCCCAACCATGTGGGATATATATGAGGATTGACCAACAGTAAACAACAACACCTCCTTCATGAGCAACAATAAAAGTATAGGAAAAATCAATTTCCAAGGTAATAGTCTGTGCAGAGCCTTTGCTTGTTACACACATACAAACAGCTTCAGTTTACTGCCAAATATAATACAATGCCTTGGGATGTCTTGCGTTTGATGATTCCTGATCATGAAATCATATTTTTTGTAGGCTAGCTTACAGAAATTCTTTACTGGCATGTTTTGCCACCTAGCCAAGTGTCATTTTTTTACTGTATTGTATGATATACGTTTATTATAAAAAATGGCTATTAATATTTGTTGTTGTGTACTTGTTACATTTTCAAAAATAGTGTATAGTTTCACAGGCTAGGTAATGTTGCGCTAGGCTTTTCTCATAGCTTACAGGTAGTAAAGGCCTAGCCTAGTTGTTATGCTATTAACTGAAAGGAATCAGCCAGAAACATAATTTTTCAGGGTACTGAGTGTAACCAGATTTGTACCGTTAGTAAAACTAAAGCTAACAGTAAACAAAATGATTAGGGGGGCAAACACAGGAAAGGTCACTTTTGGAATTAATCATGGGCAGCAGGCTATTGGGTACTTACCTAAAATCTATGGAAGGCAAATGTATGGATTTCAAAACCCATCCTATCCCAAAGCGAATGTATGGATGATTTCAAAACCCAACCTATCCCCAGCTTTTTACATTACTGCAAGGATATGGTTACCTCTGGACCTTCCAACAGAGTATGGTCTGTAGGTGCTGGTATAGGCTGCGGAGACTTACCAGCTCCCTTGATTCAGAATTCATAAAAATCTTACTCGAGTTTTATGAGATTCGCCCAAATTATTGCTAACCTTTGGGGTTTAGGTAGTGGATTTGAATTTCAGTTGACAAGAAATGTGATGGTCCTTTTTTAAAATTCTATAATCTTTTTATAGAAAATGCCAGAACTATCCTTTTTGTAATAATTTAATTGGACCTGATAAGAACAGATAGAGGAGGAAAGTTGGTCAGTTTTTTTAAGCGTATTGTAAAGAATTAAAATGGGATTCATTTTTGTAGATAGTTCCAAAATATATCACTAAATTGTCCTTGAAATAAGTAGCTCTAATTCTAAAAGAAGGATGCACTTCTGATGAAAGCCTTAGGTTTTACAGTAGATATTGTATCATTCATGAAATTTAAGTTGTCAATCCAAGCACTGGGGTACTTTGGCCATTCACTGCTTAAGATGGTTTAAAGAGGGCATTTGGGTGGTTGAACAGCAAGATAGAGACCCAGAAAATAAAGCAAATGAAGTACAAGGGTCTACAGGTGGAACTGGGCAGAAAACCCCACAGTTATACTCAGAAGTAATAGAGGTTTTGGAAAGCAAGATTGAAGAAAGGAAGCAGGAATGGGGTGAAAGGAAAAGGCTAGAAGTAGATGCAGCTAAGGGGTGTAGGGATGCTGCGAATGCCCTTTAGTAATGCCTACAGTGCACCACATGAGATGAAGTGACAGCGCTACCCTTCCTACGGGGAAGTACAGAATATTAACTTTCACAGAAATAGCCATTTTTGATAAAGGTAATTTTACAATTTTTCATGTGTGAAAACTGTATTTCAGGTGTACTTGGTTTTGTTAATTTTATCTCAGTTCATATTAAAGATTATCTTTGTGCCATTAGGTTCAGTTGATGTTCAAAATAAGCAAAATAACACTTGGCTGACTCTCAAGGATTGCCTTTGTAATCACCTGTTTCCCACCAGGTGGCACTGAAATGTCTATGTTCTTGTCAGAATTCTTCATGCTGTGTCCTTGTGCATACAGTGTGAATTGGCAGTAATAATTTTGATTATTTCTGACAGATTTTCTCATGCATGATATTGTGCTTGTTTTCTGTTTTTGCATTATTTCATCTACAGCAGGCAAAGATGGAAGCATTAGTCTGTATAGGAAGGAGTTCTGTGTAAACCAAATGTTTTTGATGTGCTTGACGGTCACACTGTGTTTGCTAGCCTACCGTTAGGAACACGAGTTTGCTTTTTCTTCACATTGTGAAGAAAGTAAGGAGTGGTCTGTCAAGAGGATAAGTAATTTTATGAAGTATCGGAAGATGCAAGAGATCGATAGACTAAGTAGATAATTTGTTAGGGCTGGCCATAAATTTGCTCAGTCTTCCTTCTTCTGTTGTTCTTTCTCCTACTCCTCCATTGCTTGATAGGAAGTAGACAGACTGTTACTGTCCTCGATTATCTGTTGACATAACTGGTTTGTTTTTGTATTCTCTTTTATTTCATTTTGAATGTTGAATCGGTAAGAGCTGCCATAATAGGTTCTATATCAGAGATGAGTGTAATGCTTATGGAAGGATTACAGTTGGAATAACCAATGTGAGTCATTCTCCATGCTTGTGAGAAGCTTTGAGTAGTCTTTTTCTCAAGTGGAACTCAGGCCCCTCAGTGGGGTGAGATTTCCATTCTGAGGAGCCTCACTCATCTCCCTTACAAACCTCAGAGAGGGTCCACAGAAAGGGATATGACTTTAAAGACTACTTTTCCGGCTTGTTCTTGCACTGGTGAAGAGAGTAATCGAGCTTCAGCTTCATGGCCTATCTTTGATGCTAAGCACTCCAGGGGATCGGGATCAGTATTGCTCAAATTTTTTCCAGTACATGGTGCCAGGTTTGAGTCCTTTTTTATCTCCTCCTTCCTTAGAAGACTTTGTAGGTGTGATCCAGAAAAGAGGCTATTGTGTCCTGTTAGGATGTTGTGGTACTGCCTAAAGACGACTCAGCATCTCAGGCCTGATTGTTAAAGACTCTGTTAGCACCAGCAGGGCCAAGAAAGAGGTATCCAAGAACGTGATCTCTTTCTGGCTCTGTGACACTGAAGCTGGCATATGACTCGTGCAGCAAGGAGAGCAAATGAAGAGTGCAGGTGAGAGCTGACAAGGTCAGAGGCATCACCCCAACCTTGGCACTCCAGTTAAACCAGGCTGGAATAACTCGGGTAATCAAGTCAAAGACAATAACCTTGTCATGAGAAAAGGTGGGAGTTGCATCCTTATGTACTACAATACAAAAAATGAAAGACTGGTGCCAAGTCATGTAGCTTACTTGCACAGCTCATCTGTCCAGCTCTTACTCACCCAAGCCTACGAGACTCTACCCTACAAGAAAGGAAAGAGAAAGAGGGGGAACCAGTCACTCGCATACTCTCTTTCACTCTCTGAATACCTTAGATGTGGTGCTACCTGTCCCATTGCGGAAGCTGGGCTAGCTACACCACTTGTTTAACAGCTACCACAGGAACCAAGGAAAATGTGTCTAAGGACTTGTTGGCAAGGTCATGCAAGTACAAGGAGTTAAACATAATCTGACAAGACCATACCCTGTCCCAACATAACATCTGCTCCACTTACTGGTTTTTCCAGAATGCCTAGGAGGGGGCAATACCCCTGGCTTCGTGAGCTCTTGCCCAAGTAAATTTCAGTGTTAAAATATGAACATAAAAAATGAAGAATGATATTAAAAAAAAAATAAAGAATGATATTAGATAAAAACCATAAAGAAATAAATACAGTAAACCCATATTCGCGGTCCCACGATTAGCGGACTCAACTAATCGCGGATTTCTCTACGGAACATATATATACATTATTTGCTGAAAATTCGCCCATTCACAGTATTTTTCACTGAGAAATATTCACTAATTACTGTATTTTCATATAATTTTCATGACTAAATGCACTTTTTGTGATAAAACTATCAAAATACTCAGGTACCCAGGAAGTTCTCGAGTTACGATAATCCGATTTTGCAATGGGGTAAGCAGTTAATACCAATACGACAATATTTTGCAAAATTTTTAAATTTCGTGCGGGCACAGGCAGCAGCATACAATCAGGCAGCGAGAGAGACCAAATTGCAATAGACCAACTTCTTTTCCTCCATCTTTTTATCCCACCTTCTAGTTAAAAAAGTAAAAGAGAAAGATAAAAGTATTGTTAGTAACATTATACTCTTGCATAAATGCGTACACCCATAAACAACTGAATGAGAAACTGTTGTTTTGCTTATAACCGAATTGGATAATAACAGCCATTTTGCTTGTATTTCAACCGTCGTACGGTAGTAAACAATTACCGTAGTTATAGTACAAATGATGTTAAGTAGAATAGTACTGATATATTTTTACATTATACCCATAATCGGTATGGTAAAAGATCAGCAAGGAAATATACAGTAAACCCCCGTATTTGCGGGGATGTGTACTGCAACCCCAAAAATAGCTAAAATCTGCAAATATTTAAAACCCCTCGAAAAACACTTAGAACTGCCTATTTTGATAGTTTAAACACAAGAAAAACCCTCTAAAAATGCTTATACCTGAGTGTTTTAATAGTTTTATCACAAAAAGTGCTTATAGTCATGAAAATTATATGAAAATACAGTAATTAGTGAATATTTCTCAGTGAAAAATACCGTGAATGGCTGAATTTTCTGCAAATAATGAGTAGATACGTTCCTCAGAGAAATCCGCGAATCGTGAGAATGCAAATATGGGGCGTTTACTGTACTGCTAAATTTAAGCTGCAAGTTGTAGCTGAAGCTGAGAAAACAATGTTCAAGCTGCTAATGACTATAAATTATCGTGCATCGGCAACATGGGTGAAACTCGACCGTAATTAAAATTGGAGAGAAAGTATTTTAATCAAAACTACTGGGCATGAAAGAACACATATTACTGCTATTTTTACACCAATAAACGATAAGTACATAAAGCTCTTATTATGATGAAATCGATGGAAAATAGCAAACAGAATCTTGATTTTTTTACATAAAACAAGCCTCAAACAGCCGTCATCTGTTTATGAAAAAAATAGGTAAATTAATTTCACAACGAGATGTAATAAAGTTATATTTCGACTTAAAAACACTTCGTATAACGAAAAATAACTTTGCCCCATATAAATAGAGTATCTAGAGATTCATTTACGCTAACTACAAGCAAGAAAAGTGCTCTGAACTGAGTTAAATACGGCGAAATAAACTTACCGTAATCGTTTTCCATACCAAAACATTGCTGTGATCGCAGTTCATAATACAAAAGCAATATAAGAATACAGTATATACAATATTATTGGATACAGTGAAGTAAAGCATAACATTTTAAGAGCCGTGGAAAAGATGCATATTCATTATGGTGTTTGTATAATATGATATTAATATGTGAATATAGAGTACAGTATAATGTAGGCTAGGCTGCTGTAGCCTATATGTATACGATATACCACAGTCTAGGCTAAGTTAATTCTTGTTTGTTATTCAATTTCTCTTTGTGTTGAATTATCATAAGTCACTCTGCATGAACCTCCAGAATTAGCTGATATTAATAATTACTATACTGTGTATATATGGATTATACTTTATAGTGTAGGCTAGGCTACCATATATGTATACGTGGTACTGAATACCCTAGTGTAGGCTAAGCTATATTCGAGATATGTTTTTTCCAACATATGATGGGTTTTTTGGAACCTAACCCCATCATAAGTAGGATAATATCTGTATAAGTATTTTTAGTTTTTTTGTGTGTTTGAACTATCAAAATAGGCAGTTCTAAGTATTTTTAGAAGGGTGAACTATCAAAATAGGCAGTTCTAAGTATTTTTAGAAGGGTTCTAAGTATTCGCGGATTTTAGCTATTCGGCAGGGGGGGGGAAGGTGGTATGCATCCCCTGCAAATAAGAGATTTACTATATATATAAAAATTATATATTTGAAATATGTACTTAATATATAAAATAAATATGACAACTCTTTAATGAATAAGGTTATCTACCTCAACATCATCATTTAAAATTTCTAAAACAGTCTTCCCCGCTAATAAGTACTTTGCCCTAAGGCGATTAAATCTAGGACAGTGCACCAGCGTGTGTTCAACGGATAGCTGATCACCACAGTGAGCACAAAATGGGGCACTGGCTCCCTCTAAAATATAGGCCTAACTATGGGTGAAGCTGGTATGGCCAATCCTGAGCCGTGTTAGGATGATCTCGAATTTTCTGTTATGATTAAAACCCGAACTCCAAAAATCAATACTTTTTCTAATATTTCTGTACTTCCTCTTTGTGGATAAAATGGAGGAAGTCCACCTCTGCTGCCATTTCTCACAAATGTATCCTCTAATAGCTGGACACATATCCAAATGTGGCACCTTACTAGTTAAGAAATCACATCTTGCAGCATCCTTTGCTTTACTATCAGCCAGTTCGTTCCCTTCTAGACCAGTGTGCCCAGGAATCCAACAAAAACTTCTCTGATTTGTGGCAAACAGAAAGATAAAAAAGCCATTCCTGATCCTTTTGAATTAAGGGATGGGTAGGATTAAACTTCTTTAGGGCTTCTAAAACACTCCTTGAGTCACTATGTATTACTGTGGATTTGAATTTCTTATCAGATGCAAGATTTAAAGCATCAACTATGGCTGTTGCTTCAGCAGTGAATATGGATGAGGAGTCTGGTAACTTTTTTTATACAAGATTCCCCCCTCACACACCACTGCACATCCCACTCCATCTTCTGATTTTGATCCGTCAGTATAGATTTTCCTGTCATTTATATGCCTCTCATCATGCTCCAAAAACTTGTTTCTGATTTCTTCCGGACGACCTTTCTTCTCTATCTCTTTAATGCAGACATCTATTGCTGGAATAAACCATGGAGGGATAGCAGGATGTTTAACTTGTAGGATCTTCTGCATTTTTATACTTTCATCCTCCATTTCACCCAGCTGTCTGATTTGAAATGGTATTGAAGATTAGATCCAAAAAGCCTTGAGTCACATGTTTTAAGATCTCAAAAGAAGGATTCTCCTTTGAGCTTTTCAGCCGTATGGTTTATCTCAGACCTAGCTCATGCCTCCTTAATTCCAGTGGCAGCGGATGGGAGTCTACATAAATACTTTCAGTGGGTGAACTTCTAAAAGTGCCAGTGCAGATCCTTAGCCCCTTATTATGCACAACTTCCAATTCCTTAAGTTTAGTCTTTGAAGCAGATGAGTATACTTGGCAGCCATATTCTAACTTCGATAAAGATACTGCATTATAAAGCCTTAACAACGATTTCTTATCAGTACCCCAATTAAAATTAGATACTACTTTTAAAATATTTAGTGATCTCTTCACTTTCACTTTTAACTGGTCAGTATGAGTATTCCTAGTGAGCTTTTCATCAAAGACCATTCCTTAAAATTTTACTTCAGTAGAGTAAGGTAAAAGAATTCCATTTAAGGTAAGAGTTGGAATGGTTTCCTTAGTTCGGTGCCTGGAGAACCGAAGAGCAACAGTTTTTGGTTCGGAGAATCAAAATCCTTGCTCATCAGCCCACTTGCTTACTTTATCGATGGCTCTTTGCATGAAACTGCTAGTAGATACTGTATCATATCCTGTGCAGTACAGAGCCAAATCATCTACAAATAAAGAGCCTTTTACTGGTGATGATATCTTTCCTAA
The DNA here is from genome assembly GCF_040412425.1 of Macrobrachium rosenbergii. Classification (NCBI taxonomy): domain Eukaryota; kingdom Metazoa; phylum Arthropoda; class Malacostraca; order Decapoda; family Palaemonidae; genus Macrobrachium; species Macrobrachium rosenbergii. The sequence continues at coordinate 4,731,243 of NC_089798.1, forward strand.
TACTTCATTAATGGCAACAGCAAAGAGGGTGACACTAAGGACACTACCCTGAGGAACTCCCTCTTCTTGTAAGAAAAGTTGCGATACATGATTCCCAACTCTTACCTTTATATATCTTTCTGATAAAAACGAATTTATAAATCTGATAATTTTTCCTTTAATGCATACAACTTTTTTATAATACCAGAACACCATGTGGTGTCATGTCTTTTCCAAATCAAAGAAAACTCCTATTGTTTGGCTCTGTTTAGCAAAACCTTGTAGGCTATTTGGTTTGAGAGCCTGAGCAAGGGATATAAAGTAGATCTTGTTTTCCTAAAGCCAAACTGGAATGGAGAAAGCAATTTATTTGTTTCTAAGTGCCATAGAAGTCTGGTGTTAAGCATCTTTTCCATCAGCTTACAAACACAACAGGTGAGAGTTATTGGTCTGTAGCTGCTATGTAAAGAAGTATCTTTATTTGGTTTCTTCATAGGGAGGATTAATGATAATTTCCAGCTCTTAGGAGTAATACCAGTTTCCCAGATTTTATTTATATCTAAAAGAAATTTCTTTGACTTTTCTGTTAGATGTTTCAGCATTTCATATTCTATCTTCACCAGGTGCTGATGGATTGGTATTCTGCAAGGCATCTTTGAGTTCCTGTAGTGTAAATTTTGCATTATATGGTTCAAAATTATTTTCACATAAATCAAGAGAAATCTGGGCATTTCTAATGTCTTGGAATTCTCGAGAATAGTTCTCATTACTTGATATTCTCGAGAAATGTTCTAATTTTTCTGCGACCCTTTCTGATTGGGTGATTAGGTCACCATTTATCTTGAGGGTAGGCAGAGGTTCAGAGACAAACTTGCCATTTAGTTTTTTAATTTTCTTCCAAATCATTTTGGATGGCGTTTTTGAGCTAATGCCGTGTATGTAGAACACCCATGACTCTCTTTTTGCTTTTTTATAATATTTATTTTGTTTGGTCACAGCATGTTGGTAAATAACTTTGGCTTGTGCTGTTCCACTCCTCTTATACTTTTTATAGCATTTTCTAGTTATCTTTCTCATACTACTGCAGGTTTTGTTCCACCAAGGAACTGCTGGTCTAGAGGGCTTTCCTTTTGTTGTTGGAATAGAGGCAATTGCACTGTTGATGGTAGTGTCACTAAAATAATTATATGCCTCTGAGATGAACGGAAATGATTTTACATTCTTCTCCATGAAAGCAGACTTGCTAAATTTCTTCCAGTCTGCTTCATCTACCTTCCATTTGGGAGGTGACTCAGATGGCTGATTCTTAACTGATTTTATATTAATTGGGAAGTGGTCACTCCCATTTGGATATTCATTTACTGACCATTCATAATCAGTGTAAATATTAGATGAGCAAATGCTCAGATCGATAGCTGAGTAGGTATTGGAGTAGACATTATGGTAAGTCGTGGCTCCATTATTAAGTATAGTGATATTATGACCATCCATAATACCCTCCAACATCCTACCCTATGCATCTGCTGTGTTCCCACCCCAAATGGGGTTGTGAGCTTTAAAATCTCCAAGGAGGAGGAAAGGAGTAGGAAGCTGATTGATCAGTAAATGAATATCATTATGAGTGAAATCCAAATCAGGAGGAAGATAGATGGAGCAGACTGTAATCTGCTTGTCTAAAATGAAAGTTACTGCTATAGCTTGTAGGTGAGTGTTAATTGATAGCAAGGAGTGTTGCAACAATTTATGCGTAATAATTGCTGCACCTCCCTTAGTTCTATCTCCGATTGGTGGTGGAGAATCTTATATTCTGTAATTTAACCCAGGATTATATTGTGTGCTTCCAAGCTTAGTTTTCTGGAGACATACAATACCTGGGCTATGATCATGGAGCAATACCTTCAGCTCTTCACTTCGAGCCCTAAGACCTTGATGTGAAAACTATTTTTTGGGCTTGATAGAAGACCCTTTGGATGGAGCCTTCTCATTTACTCTCTTTTGTTTATGAGCATTGTCAAGAGATGATTTGGAAAGGACTGGTCTTGACAGGCTTGGTTTATTATCTGTTGATTTACTGGTGTCACTTTGTTTCCCTTTCATGTCAGTTTGTTTAAATTCAGGCTGGGGTTCTTGCATCGAGCTTAGTACTTCGTATCTATTACTAAGTGATGCATGTTTAGTTGGATTTGAGGGAGGAGAGGATGAGGGGGGAATGTCTCCTCTTTTGGTGCTTTTGCTCCTCAGACTCCATTAAATCAGGTAGAGACTCTGCCTGAGACAGTTCCAAGGTGGTTGGGTTAAGTGCCATCTTATCCTCCTTGGAGGCTTGTGCTGTAGCCTTATGTTGTTGTCCTAATTGTCTTTTTGCAAAACCAATACATATATGCTCTACATTGGCTTTATTTAGTGCAGACAGTTCAAATTTGTAAATTTCACAATTTTTATTATTGGATTTATGTTCCAGTTGATGATTAACACATTTTACTTTTCTGTTACATACATCATCATGATGGACACCAGAGCAATTTATACAAATTTTAGCATTTTCGCAGTTTTTAGGTGAGTGACCAAACTTAAAACAATGATAGCACTGCATTGGTCTTTGCTGGAAAGGACATACTCTTACCCTTTCATTTTCAGATATGACATGAGATGGTACTTCAGAGTCTACAAAGGTTAAAATGATCATGTTGGCAGTAACTGCCTTTTTCACTCTCCAAACTGAACTGGGGCTCATTTCTAGAATTTCTTCTGTCATGTCATATAGGTCTTTATTAAACAGTACTCCTTTCCCATAGCTAAAGCCTAAGTGGGGCTTGATCTTTGTAATCATTTCATCATTTTTAAAGACCAGCAAGGTCAGCATATATGCTTGGGTTGTGGATATGACATGAATAAGAACAGTGTCTTCCCAAAACGAGAAATATCACCACTCTTTATTCCTCCCACCTTTTTCTGAAGAAACCTGCAAAATTTATAGTAATAATTTTCCTCCTTGGCTGAAGCTACCGGCCACATAGGTTTAGGAGTCCTTACTTCTGCATTCTACTTTCTCTCTGGTTTATCCTGAGCCCATTTAGATGGCACATAAACATCCGTGTCTTTGGGGACTTTGTCTGTTAAGGCTCTTCTTACTGTAGCTTGACCTGTTTGTATGGCACTTATCATACTACTAACCTTTAGAGCCTCATCATGGCTACTAAAGGTAACCAAAGCTTCCCATTTTACGAATAGAACTTACCTGGCAGTTATATATATATATATAGCTTAATCCCTGTCGAACCGGCAGATTTTTCAAAACTCGCGGCAACCGCCGAATGGTAGGTGTCCGATAGGTGGTTAACAACCCTTACAGGGTGGTAGTTGGAATCATTCCCGTTTTCAGTTCCTCAGATCATCTCTGCCGGTTGGACTGACAACATCGTTGTTGGTTCTCCGTCGGGTTTTTAGCTCGCTTCCCTAGGTCGCTGTGTTTGGCCTTTTATTGGTGACGATATTGACCTTTGATTGGCAATCGCTTTTGTGGCTTGTTTTGATTTATTCTTTTGACTGTTCTTGGATAAGATGTCTGATCCTAAGTTTTTTCGAGTGTGTGAATGAGGAATGCAAGGTTAGGTTGCCGAAAGCCGTGGACCCTCACACTGTTTGTTTAGGGTGCAGGGTTTTGAGTGTGCCTTGGATAAAAGATGTAAAGAATGCGAGGGTTTGGATGAAAAGAAATGGATGGAAATGAAACGCTATGTGCGTAAATTAGAGATGGATAAGTTAAGGAGGGCTTCTAAATCTAAATCTAGGTCTGTGAGTGATGTTAGCCTAGACATTTCTTTTAACCCTTCTATTCCTAAATCACCCTTAGAAGTAGATCCTTCTCCCGGGGTGGTAAGCCCTGCTCCTTCTACAGGAACTGTATCTGCTGTTATGGACCCTCAGTTCGCCAGGATGGCGGCTGAGATGAAAGAATTAAAGGATCAACTTGAAGCCTTGGAGAAAGGTAAGAGTACAAGTGAAGTTTGTGATAGTGTTTGTGCTAGTGCAGTGGAGGTGGCGACTGATCGACCCTGTCATGCCCCTAGATCTAGACCTCTACCAAGCTCCCAGGACCAAGGGAGAAGGTACGTCGACAATTGTAAGGGGGTGAGAGGGACGTATCCTCGGTCAGCCGTCGCCTCAAGCAGTCCTGTTGCTTTTTCCCAGGCTGCTTATGACCGCCACAGGAAAGGCGTGTCGGAAGGGCTTGCGTCTTCTCCTAGCCCCTCTCCTAGACGTAGATGGCAGTATGAGGATTCGAGACCGACCAAAAGAAGATGGTTGCAGCAAGAGGATCAACCTCGCACTCGCTCTCCCCCCCTTCGGGCACGTGGAGTAGCCCTGAATCTTTTGCTTCCGACGACGACCGAACGTCTCTCCAGCAAAAAGGTCAAGATCTTTTTCGGAGTGTTCTCCTCTTGTTGTATGGAGGAGAGAGAGATCTCTTCTTTCTGCTTCCGGAGAATTCTCGAGAAATCCTTCTCCTTCTCCCAGCTTGACTCGACCACCTTCTCCCTCGGAACCTCAAGATGCAGCTGCTGCGGCAAATCCTTTATGACCGTCATGCAAGGCCAATTGGCTTCTCTTGTTCAGGCCTTTAGTCGTCCTCCCCCCCCAGTCGGTCAGACGTAAGGACTCCAAGTTACCAGTGAAGAGATCTAGAAGGGAGTCTCCTGCTGAGGTTTCTTCTAGAGATAAGAGAGAACTGGATCCTCTCCCGTTCGAGTCAACAAGTGGCGCAGTTCTAGCTTGGGACATAAGAGTCTTCTCTTTCTCCCAAGCAAAAACCTCAGGGTTCTTCTCCTGAGGCTCGACTCTTCTCCTCTCCACGCTATAAACGACAGGAATTTTCTTCCTCTTGCCGGGAACATTCTTCCTTTGTTCAGCAAGATTACGACTTCGGTTCTCCAGGAAGGAAAGAACGCAGTGAATTCTCTCGACGCCAGGACGCATCCAATTCTCGTCGCCAGGACGTATCCAACGCTCGACGCCAGGACGCTTCCAGCTCTTGATACCAGGACGCATCCAGCTCTCGACATCAGGATGCTTCTAGGGCGGTTTGTCAGGACGCAACCAGCTCTCGCCGCCAGGACGCAACCAGCTCTCGCCGCCAGGACGCTTTCGGTGATCGTACGTCCTCCCCGGGCGCAATACAGCAAAAAGAGAAAGAGACGGAGTTGGAAGGAATGCATGATTTGGAAGACGTTTCAGAGGACGAAGATAAACCTTCTAGTGCGGCTGATGATTATAAGGTTCTTTCTCGCTCTCTTTTGGAGCTGTATGGGGAGGAGTTTAAGCCTGCTGCTCCTCGTTCTCCTCAGTCCCAGTTTAACAGGAAGAAATCGAGGAAGCAGTCAGCCTTTATTAAAATGAAACTTTCCATTTCTGCGAAGAAGGCTCTGACCAGGATTGATAACTGGCTTAAGGAGCGTAGGCAAGCAGTGAAGTCCTCCTTCTCGTTTCCTCCAGCTAGGCTTGCTTCAAGGCGGGCATGTGGTATGAGACTGGAGAAGCTCTTGGCCTGGGAGTACCTGCCTCTCCCAGGGGACTTCTCTGGTATAGTAGACTCTTCTAGAAGACATGCCCTTAACTCAGCTAAGGTGATGTGGTCGATGACGGAACTAGACCATCTCATTAAAGGAATTTTTAGGTCTTTTTGAGTGTTTAGTTTTTTAGACTGGTCTGTTGGAATTCTATCAAGAGGACGGAAACCATTCAGGCAACAGGAATTGAAGACCTTTCCAGTATTATGGCCTGTATGGATAAGGCTCTGAGGGATGGAGCAAATGAGATGGCTTCTCTTTTACTGCAGGGATTTTGAAGAAGAGGGCTTTGTTATGCTCCTTCACGTCCAAATCTACTACAGTCTCACAGAAGGCAGAGCTCCTATACCCCCTCTCGGAGCATTTGTTTCGGAGTCCTTGGTCAGGATATTTCTCAGACTCTGGCACATAAAGCTACGCAAGATCTACTTACTCGCTCGGCTAGGAGGTTTCTCCGGCAATTCCTCCAGCTGCCAAAAAGGAGGAAAAGAGAGTTCAGCAGCCCTTTCGGGGCAGAGTTCCTTCTAGAACTGAATTCAGAGGAAGAAGACAAGAAACAGGGGGTAGAGCGAACAGAAGGACGTTTAGAACACGCTCTAGGAATTGAGAAACAAGTCCTCCAGACAGCAGTAGGAGCAAGGCTGTCTCACTTTTGGCAGGCATGGGAAGCAAGAGGGGCGGACACCTGGTCCCTCTCAGTCATCAAGGAAGGGTACAAGATTCCCTTTACGGGGAAACCGCCGCTTTCAACAACGCCACGAGCCCTAGTGGCTCAGTACTCGAACGCATTGAAACAAGGGGCACTCCTGAATCTAGTAGACCAGATGTTGGAGAAAGGAGCGATAGAAACAGTTTTGGAACTAGGATCCCCAGGATTCTACAATCGTCTGTTTTTAGTGCCCAAGAGTTCGGGTGGATGGAGACCGGTCCTGGATGTCAGCACATTGAACGGATTTGTGGAGAAGACCAAGTTTACCATGGAGACGTCTCAGTCTGTGCTGGCAGCAGTCCGCCCAGGGGACTGGATGGTATCCCTGGACCTGCAGGACGCTTACTTTCATATCCCCATCCACCCGACTTCAAGGAAGTTTTTAAGGTTTGTAATCCAGGACAAATGCTTCCAGTTCAAAGCTCTTTGTTTCAGCCTCAGCACAGCCCCCTCAAGTGTTCACCAGAGTAATGTCAAATGTGGCAGGATGGCTTCATCAAGAGGGGATAAGAGTATCCCTGTACCTAGACGACTGGCTGATAAGGTCCCAGTCAAGAACAGGTGTCTGGAGGACTTACGCAAGACGTTTCTGATAGCTCAGGATCTGGGTCTCATTATCAACAAGGAGAAGTCTCAGACCGAACCGAGTCAGACGATTCTTTATTTGGGGATAGTTCTGGACTCAGCTCGTTTTCGGCTTCTCCTCACAAGAAAGGCAAACCAAGTGCCTCGAGAAGGTTCAGTATTTCCTGGGAGGCAGAAGTGCTCGGGCGGGGAGTGGATGAGTTTGTTGGGCACCCTCTCCTCGCCGAGAAATTTGTCTCTGGGAAGGTTGCATCTCAGACCTCTGCAACACTTCCTTTCAAGAATCTGGGACAGGAAGAATCAGGAGGACTCATTTTCCTTCCACATTCCAGCAGAGATCAAGAAGCATCTGAGTTGGTGGCTGGATCCGTCGATCTTAGGGGAAGGAATCTCCCTACGCAGAAAGAACCCAGACCTAGTGTTGTTCTCAGATGCTTCGGAGTCAGGATGGGGAGCAACACTGGAGAACAAGGAAGTTTCAGGCTCTTGGGAAGAGGGACAAATCGGATGGCACATCAACAGGAAAGAGTTGATGGCCATTTGGTTAGGTTTAAAAGCCTTCAAGGAATCTGTCGCGGGGAAAGTAATAGAAGTGAATTCCGACAACACCACGGCTCTAGCGTATATCAGCAAACAAGGAGGGACTCATTCTTTGCCTCTTTACGAAACAGCAAGAGAGCTCCTTCTGTGGACAAAAGACCACAGAGTGGAGCTCTTGACGAGATTCGTGCAGGGGCAGAAGAATGTAAGAGCAGACATGCTCAGCAGAAGAGGGCAAGTTCTGCCCACGGAATGGACTCTCAATCTTCAAGTTTGCCAGAAACTGTGGAGGTTATGGGGGAGGCCTTCAATAGACCTCTTCGCCTCCAGCCAGAACAAGAGAATCCCCAACTACTGCTCTCTAGTCCCGGACAGAGAAGCAATAGCAGTAGACGCCTTCTTGATGGACTGGACGGGGATAGACACTTATGCGTTCCCTCCGTTCAAGATTATCAATCTAGTAGTCAAGAAATTCGCCCTCCTAGATTCAGGGAGAATGACCCTGATAGCCCCTTTTGGCCAGCAAGAGAGTGGTTCACAGAGGTGGTGGAGATGTTAGTGGACTTTCTCCGAGAAGTCTTCCCCAAGTCCAAGGCTTCTCAGACAGCCCCACTTTGAGAGGTATCAAAAACCCCTCGCTCTTCAACTGACTGCATTCAGACTATCGAGAAGCTTGTCAGAGCGAGAGGATTTTCAGCTCAAGCTGCGAGAGCTATCGCCAGAGCGAGGAGGGTCTCTTCACAGAGAGTTTACCAATCAAAGTGGGAAACCTTTAGATCTTGGTGTAAGCAGCATAAGGTTTCTCAACCACTACCTCTGTGAGCCAGATAGCTGATTTTCTCTTGTCCCTCAGGCAAGATTCTAAGCTGGCCGTATCCACCATAAAAGGATACAGAAGCTTGTTGTCTACCGTCTTTAGGCACAGAGGCATAGATTTGTCTCAAGATAGAGACTTGAGAGACCTTTTAAAGTCTTTCGAAACAACGAAGCAGACTTTGAGACCCCCGTCCTGGAATTTGGATGTGGTTTTGAAGTTCTTGCGCAGCAGGAAGTTCAACCCATCTCGCAAGCAACCCTGAGAGACGAATGAAGAAAACTCTTTTCCTTCTGGCTCTTGCTACAGCAAAAGGGTCAGCGAGATTCAGGCTATTCAGAAGCAAGTAGGCTTCAATCGTAATGGAGCAATTTACATTAAGGCTCGACTTCCTTGCTAAGAATGAGAACCCTTCCAAACCCTGGCCGGGGGACGTTTGAGGTTCCTAACCTCACTGATTTAGTGGGCCAAGAGGAGGAGAGACTCCTCTGTCCAGTTAGAGCCCTCAAAGCATATATTTCTAGGACAAAGGACGTAAGAGGTTCTTCCAGTTCCTTGTGGTGTTCAGTGAAGGATCCTCAAAAGCCCCTCTCGAAGAATGCGTTATCATTCTTTTTGAGGGAGACAATAAGAGAAGCTCACCTTTTATGTGAAGAGGAGACCTTTGGTTTGTTGAAGGTGAAGGCTCACGAAATAAGAGCCATTGCAACTTCTCTGGCATATAGGAAGAATATGTCAGTTAAACAAATTATGGATGCCACTTTTTGGAGAAGTGACTCTGTTTTCGCTTCTCATTACCTCAGAGAGGTAAGAGTCGATTATGAGAAATGTTACACCTTGGGCCCATATGTAGCTACAGCTTCGGTATTGGGTAAAGGAGTTACTGCCTCCCCTCAACCTTAACTTTTGTTTGGGATACCTGTAATTGGGCTGGTGTTTTTATGGTTGTCCGAGGAAGCTTCCTTGTGGGAACAGCAACCCCAGTCTAACTAGATAGGTGTATACCTAGTCTGCAAGGTTAGGTGGTTAGATTGAGTAAGGGTACAGGTAATAGAAGGGGGAATAGGAAGTACAGAAGTCTAGTCACGTTGTTGGTCTCACCCCGTTTGACAGACTCGATTGAGTTGTTTCAGCATAACAGGTCTTCACCTGGCTGGCGCTCCTAAGGGAAAGCGACTCAAGAGGCGGGAACCTTTGAAGTCAGCTACCTTAGCAGGTAAGGAATCAAGGTGTTTACCTACAACTTTTAGTTGTTTCCCAACAATGTTGGCTGTCTTTCACCCTCCTCCAAATGTGTGAATCAGCTATATATATATAACTGCCAGGTAAGTTCTATTCGTAAAAATGAAGTTTTTATGATAAAACAAAGTTTTATGAATACTTACCTGGCAGTTATATATATATTTTAAATCCCACCCTCCTCCCCTCAGGAGACAGGTCGGGCAAGAGATGATCTGAGGAACTGAAAACGGGAATGATTCCAAATACCACCCTGTAAGGGTTGTTAACCACCTATCGGACACCTACCATTCGGTGGTTGCCGCGAGTTTTGAAAAACCTGCTGGTTCGATAGGGATTAAGCTATATATATATAACTGCCAGGTAAGTATTCATAAAACTTTGTTTTATCATAAAAACTTCATTTTAAATTCAATATCAGTAAAGTTCATCCTGATTTCTACAACAGTTCCAAATGATTTCAAAGCTGTCGAGATCATTTCATAATCACAGCTGACTGGAAAGTCTTCAGTATGGAGTTTTTTCAAATTTTTCACACAACCTGGCTGTGTTGAGGATTTAATTTTGGATGAAGATTTCTTAGAGAAGTCCAAGTCCTTGCCTGAAGTCGTCATCAATGAAGCATGGCTAGAGGGTCCAGGGAAGGGGAAGTCAGGTGGGAGATCACGAGATTTGTTATTACCTGTACTGCTATTTGTCAGTGTATTTTTGGAGAAGTTATCAACATTTTGAGAACTTACAATCTCCAAGTTGGGTGCAGAGGTCATCATCTGTGCCTGATTAGCACCATCATAGGGCCCAGGTGTACTCAAATCCTTATAAGAACTAGACATAAAGATTAGAGAAGGGGAAAAAAAATAAACCTTAAAACCTTAAAAAGACATCATCAGCCTTTCATGGGATTTATTCTTCCACCAATGGCACAAGTGAGAACCAGCTCCCAAATGTCCTACCCCACAGGGGATGGCACAACATGATTAGAGTGGCCCAAGTGTAAACCAAACCTGCTTGCTAGGACTGAGAGTATTACAAGAATACAATCATCCCCACACCAATCATGTTATGGGCAAACCGGATAGAATGCCGAGAGTCCTGTCGCCAGAACCAGACCCCCCTGGAATCCGTGGTCCAGCCCTAAAGATTAGTTCCGCCTTTGTGATATCAATCCGATATCTCTCAGGTCTGAACATTATCAGTTAGTTGATGGTTCTACCACAGTTCCCACTATTTAGCTTTAGATATAAACCCAATCTCAGTTATGATATCTTTTCATATTTATCAGGTCCAATAAATTTTACAAAAAGTGGAAAATTCCACAAAAATTAATCCAAATAAATATATAATGGTATATGGAACTCTTGGACTCAAATCCGGGAACAAATTCTTGGGGTTCAAGAGCCCCCCCCTCACCACGTCAATGTGGTCCCACATCGAGGGGGCCCTTTTGCCTGATCCATCAAGAAATCAGCAGAGTAATGACTTCTCAAAATCTCAGGATGACCCTAGTGGCTCCCTTTTGGCCACATGCAGAGTGGTACCCCAGTCTTCTAACTCTGCTGACCAAGGCACTGAGGGAGATTCCCCCCTGGCACAACTTTCTTTGCCAACCTCACATCAAGAGGTCCCACCAATCAGTAGGATTCCTATCTCTTCATGGCTGGAGACTATCGTATCTCCTGCGAGCGAAAGGCTTTTCTTGCAGAGCAGCAACAGAGATGTCTGGCTACCTCAGAAGATCATCTACAGCTGTGTACCAGGGAAAATGGGCTGTCTACTGTGATTGGTGTCGTCGACGGGGTTTCTCTCTGATCGAAACTTCTATTCAACAAGCAGCAGACTTCCTCGTATTCCGCTGTAGGGAGAAGTTACTGTCTGTGTCAGCCATTAAGGGCTATAGAACTTTGAAAGGATTAGTTGTGTGTTTGAAAAGTGTAAACCTTTCCACTCATGAGAAATCTCTATGCTTCTTAGAAGTTTTGAACATTCCTGTTCCCAGAGAGATCTTAAGCCTCCTAATTGGGATTTGAACATGGTACTTAGCAGCCTCACTCATGCTCCATATGAACCCTTGACCGAAGTTTAACCCTCAAAATGGTCTTACTGGCCTTGGCTTCATTAAAGAGAGTAGGTGAATTTTATGGACTCTCTTTTAATGTTAAACATTCGAGGGGTTGTTGTTTGTAACCTTTGAATTTGTCCCAGAATTTGTAGCCAAGACTCAAAACCCCTTGGGTCACAATGACAGGTTCGAGTCATTCTCGATCCCCTCCCCTGGAAATTTTGTTGGTAACGACCCAGATGAATTACTTTTATGTCCTGTTAGGGTACTGCGTAGCTTTCTAAAAAGGACTTGACATCTCAGACCTGAATGTCGAAGACTTTTTGTTAGCACAGGGTGGAACAAGAAAGAAGTGTCCAAGAACACCATATCCTTTTGGCTACATGAAGTGATTAAACAAGCACACAGTACTGTACCTCTTCACATACAGATGCTGCAACAGTGCATGCAAAAGCCCATGATGTTAAGGGCTTTGGCCCTTCCATTACTTTCAAAAAGAACTTGTTTGTTCATAGGATTCAGGAGGCTGGTGCATGGCTTTGCCAAACGACCCCCACATCCTTCTATCTGTGGGATGTTGCCCTTGGTCCTTGGATACTTTTCCTTGGGTCTGGTGGTGGCTGCTCAACAAGTTGTGTAGCTCATCCAGTGCCCCTAGTGGGACGGTTTGTATCTTACTTAAGATGTTGGTTATGAAAGAGAGTGAATGGGATGACTGGCCTTCTTCCTTGCTCTTTCTTTTTCTCCTCTTCCGCTTCATTTAACAGATCAGAGGCATACGGCTCCTTCCTGTGTTCTAACAATTGGCCAGGAAGTGAGCCCAGGTGAGCCAAACCACCGGTCGGTTCTAAGCTTACTTTATTCTCCCACCAAAAGTAAGCCTCCTCTTACATTAAGACCAAGGGTTTGTCCTGTATATGAAAAAATGACAAATTTTAAATCAATTTGTTTTGGGCTGGAAGAAAACTAAAGCATCATGACATCTGCTAGGGGAAAACCAGATTGGGCTCCAGCCACCTCTTTCCCCATTGGCTATCTCCTGTTGCCACCAAAACCTTGTGCTATTAATAACCACACTCCAGCTGGAGAAAATCCCCTTACGTTAAGACCTCAGGTTTGTTAGTTATGAAAAATACAAAGTAATTTAGAATTTGTCGTATTTATAAAATCATCCTTTTAGGTAGCATGGTTTATGGCTGTGTCATTTTAAACGTAACATGGGTTTGAACCCCCATTGTAAGGTTAGCCATTCTTCATGCGTTTCATATTCAAATCCATTGGTTACTGGAGTAAACTTACCCAAAAATTGAAAAAATAGAAAAGATGAGAGATCCACACTGGTCTAATAATAATGTAAAGTTTAGTCTAATTTTCATAGGTTTGCTTAAAAAGCAAATGGATGTTACAGACTAAATACACACACAAAACAAAGCCACTACAACACCTTCTAAAAACATAACAAACATCTCACACGTCTCGAACTCTCGCCATACCCGCGCAATAACTAACTTCGCTGCTGGGAAGAAAGGGCGTTGGGAGTGGTATGATACATGAAACATACGCACGGGGTCTAAGCGATGTCAGGCAGGGCAGCCGATCGAGACCACAGGTCTACCCCAAAGCCAAATCAAAAGTCCTTCAAAGAAGGCATCGTGCTTACCCCATACAAAAATGGGAATAAAAGCACGTTAAAAGAAAAAGAAAAGAAAGATATGTAGTATTTTTGCAAAGTATTTGTTCAGTTCCATCTCTTCTTTATTCATTATTAGTAAATCCTTTACTTATTCAGGGTGTGTTAAAACTACGAAGATTATTTCCACTCTTTAGCAAACGCCCATTATTGCAAAATTTGCTGTCACAGCAGTAAAATTAATAATTTTACTGCTGTGACAGAAAATTTTGCAATATTATTATTATTAAAAGCTACTTTATCCAGAACACCAACTCCTATGATCTGATCCTGTTAAGACTAACCAGTATTTGTTTTTCAACAAGGTGAAATTTTGAGTAAGACATGTTTGAAGATTTTGGATATTAAAATACAGGAGACTGATGGAAGGGATGCAAAGTTAAAAGTGAAAGTAATGCACTTGGGATGAACATTGCACTATGCAAAGCACACTAGTGCTTCTTTGGAGGAGTGGTAGAGCTTTCGACTGGCACGCTGTTGGCCCAGCGTTCGACTCTCCGAGCCGCCAAAGAAGAATTAGAGGAATTTATTTCTGGTGATAGAAATTCATTTCTCGTCATAATGTGGTTCGGATTCCACAATAAGCTGTAGGTCCCGTTGCTAGGTAACCAGTAGGTTCTTAGCCGCGTAAAAATAGTCTAATCCTTCGGGCCAGCCCTAGGAGAGCTGTTAACCAGCTCAGTGGTCTGGTTAAACTAAGATATACTTAATAAAAAAGCAAACAACACTAAGGGTGGTACCTCACCTTGTGGACAGTAAAATGAGGGTAAAAAAATTTAGAATGTATCCCACAAATGTGTTAAGACTTCTAAATGTATCCTCCACTGTTATAACAGAAGTAGTAGAGGTATGACTTCAGATATCTGTACATTTGTTTCATATATGAACCCATTTCATTGCATTCTTTTCTGTCAAGGTATTTTGATTACATGTGATAGATTTCTGAACTCCCTTGGAAACCTATATTTCAGCTGCAAACGTAGTTCTTGCCTTTAGGTTTTTGAGATTTAGTTTTTTTATGTGAGTTTAATTTATAGGTCTTGTTCTGCAACATATTGTTTCTCAGATGTTTTGGTATGTGAGGAGGTTTATTGGTAATTATAAGAACAGGATCACGAGGAAATTCATTTCATGATTATTATGAAATTATACGCTTGAAAAACTATTGATTTCATTCTGTCGTATCTTTTCAAAATAATGAGTAGAAAAAGGCACTTCACATAAAATTAATTGCAATATAGAGAGTCTTGGGCAATCCATTTTTATGATGGAAAGTAGATTAGTTAAACCCCAGTATCATTATCCCCAAAACAAACTAAAACAGAATGCAGTCCTCTCATAACAGCAGTAACAAACAAGAATATTTGTCACTGGAGATGATGCCCTCTTTACTTATGGAATTAACCAACCAATACCTCGAATAATTTTGCCTGAAAATTTGTACATTTTACTATACTGTCTTTAATCTGATGCAAGGCAGGGTGTTTCATTGCACAATGGTTAAAGTCACCCTTCACAATTAGATTTCTTAAGCAATGTAACAAAAACTATTTTAAGGAATGAAGAGTATGTTAACAGAAAGAACTTGGTAGCAACTAATAGGTGAAGACAGTCAGCATTTAGTTACTTTAACCATCCCAATATATCCTGGTTGTTACTTTAAAAAGAAGCTCCACTTTTTAGCAATTTTAGTTGTAAGTCTTTCTCATGAACTTAAAATATGACTAATGGTGTGAAGTCACATCATAATTCAAACCCTGAAGGCACTTGGATTTGCTACAGTTGTTGATATCTACAAGCTTTTTCATAGCAGTTAATACTACATATTTGATATAAAAAGTTGCTTACAATCTTTGTCATCCTCATCTAATACCAAAAAAGAAAGTTTTCTATGCTAAGCAAAAATCCACAAAAGTATTCATCAGATATAATAAAATGTGATGTGTAGAATCTTAATTTCATAATGTATCATTCATAAATCTTACATTGGGCTTTTCACAATACTGCATTCCAAATTTCAGCCAAGATCTGTACAGTGCAACTATATAAAGGCACATTTAGAATGTACTTCTTGTGTATTTTCTTATTCTTGCATTGTGACATTTTAGATTAAGTTGATCAAAAACCAAAGGACATTAAATAAACATTCAACTTATCTTATAATCTTAGTACAATACTCTATAAGAAAATACTTTTCAACAGTTCTTAAAGTAAGTGATGAAAGATTTAATTCTTTTGAGCATCCTTCAGAGCAAGGAAAAATGATTTCATACATGTTATTAGTAATAAAACTGTTTCATTAATCATATACATTATTGCTTATTTCAGCAGATGTAGACACTAGTCATACCAACTTGTATCAGTCAAGATTGAAATACCTTTACTGGATACACTCACTCCTGCACATGACTACGCCTGCTTCACTCACATTTTGTGTGTAAAACTAAATAAAAGACAAGTTCTGCAATGGGAGAAGACCACTCACTTCACAGTTGATGGACTGGTATGAAAAAATCTTGTTTTGTGTAATAATGTAGTTTGTTTTAATCACTACCATGATAATTATAAACTGCTTGAATGTCAACTTCAGAGGGAGGCTAAAGTGGTCATAACCTCCAAAATGAAATCATGTGTTTGTAGGATTAGTGAAGGATTGATGAAGAATGAGATTAGACGCCAACCTCCAGAAACTCAAGGCATGAAAGCTATTGCACATAAGTATTGTTATCTACTGTGTCCAGTATGTAGTCGGCATTAAAATGTGGCTGAGCATTTACTGTCAGCATAAGGCATAAAGATGATAACCTCGAGTAGCCATATCTTCCAAGTGTTATAAATATGAGAATACAGCAAAGCTTTGATAAAAATTAAAGCATATGTTCTTCCATGACCTGCCACAGCAGTTGGCTCCAAAGAGTATATTATGTGCAAATATCTGAGAGTTACATTATTCAGATAGAATAATAGAGTAATATCTCCAGGTTCCTGCTTGAATGGTAGCATCTATCCCCAAATTTTACTCAAGGTGGGAGATGAAGAAAGACCGAACACTTTGTGTCGTTTCATTCTCAGTTCTGTTAAATTTATTATTGTAACATCAAAGTTGATCTCTGTGATTACTTGACTGAGCCAGGAGACAATATTCTTAAAAGAATTGCTTTTATATGACTCATGTTAATGAAAAGCCTCAAAGAAAAAGTTATTGCAACTAAAATTCAGTAGCTTGAACAGGATACAGTAGCAAGTCCTAACTGTGAGCAGCAGTTGCAGGCATGCAGGAATAGTGAAAAGAACTACAGTACTGTTAAGCTGGGAACACTGGAAGATTGGTTTGGACCAGTAAATGACCAATATTTCAATTGATAACAGACTAAGCATGGAGCTTGCAACTTGTTTTGAAAAGGCCATAGGCCCAAGAAACAGTTTTAAGGAGTCGGATCAAATAAAAATGCTTTAAGGAGAAATTCATAAGGAGGCCCTACATGGTTTTTTAAAACCATGATGGATGAAAGCCCAGAAAGAGCTGTTCTATGCCATTCAACATTTGATAATTTCTCTTGGTAATGATGGCAATTATTGGTACAGAGGCAATGAGTGCTGGTGTAGTCCTTGCAGCACATCTGACTTCCTTTCAGTTTCCTTGTTAAAAGTGATATGGTGAAGTCATGTACAGTGTCATGACTGAAGCTGCCGCAACTTCCAAAAAGCTTTTCTTTCTCTGAGTCTTGGCTGGATAACTTCCAGTTAGTGGAGTTTTGACTCATGTTTATAAACTTCACGAAGCCGTCTGTTGAGAATGAAGTGGGTTAAGGCATATACACGGTCCCAGAATTGTATTATTGCATTTGTCTTCCAGGCAGCTAGACCTGGGTGTGATGGGAATAAATCAGTAGTTTTGTTCATGGATGCTGCAAATAGATCAACAAGCAAGAGTCCCCAATAACTACCAGAGTGCTTTGTAAACACTACTGTTTATTGATCAATCCATTAGAAGTACACAGAACTTCCTTAGGTCACTGGCAACTGTTTCAAGCTTCTGGGGGTGAACCTGAGCAGTGATTGTTTGTCAAGTTGTGCCCACATGAAGATTAATCCCTCCTGTGTTCCTCCAGTAAGCAATATTCTTAATCGTTCATCCTCCCAAGAATGTCACAAATGCTTGGAGCCCCAAAAAAGGTCTTGAGCTTTAAAAACTTGGTATGAAGAAGCTCTTCTTATTCAGACCAACAATTCATCACGTGAAGAGCTAGATGTGTACCGAACCTTGAGTTAACAGAGGATATTGGAGCCATGAAATCTTGGGGATACTGAGAAACCCTCAGTGTACATGATCGCTGCCATCAACGGTCCAGCAACACCTTGTCTGCTACTGCAGCTGGATTGAACTCAAGCTGTGGGGCATGTTCCTCTAAAGGCACCAAATGGCTGATTAAAACTTGGCAGGACTTGGTCATAGGTGGGAAATGTCATCATCAAACCTAGATAAGTTGTTTTCATGAATAGGGTAAAGTCAGATTACTTACTTCCAGTTTACCTGCAGTCCTAAAGATTAACATAGACTGAAGAGAATGGGGAGGTGATGATGAATATCTTGTCTTGAAGAAGTTAGGATCAACTAGTCATTGAGGTTACACTGATGATGAATTCTGAATCAGTGTGAGCTATGCTGGCACAGGACTAAAGGCCTTGTGAAAACTTGCAGAACACTTAACAGGCCAGAGCAGGGGAGACAAAATTGATAAACTTTTCCCAGTAACATAAACCAAAGGAACTTCCTCAAGGACCATGGATGGGAGCGTGAAATTAAGCGTCTTGCGGATCTCACAAGGCCAGAAAATCTGCTCTCCTTAATGATTCCTATGTCTTTATCCTGAAAGAGGTCAAGCAAAGGAACTTTTTGAGTTGGCTGAGGTGTCCAATTTCAAACACCAGTGACTCCTGTATCTTTTCCTCAGTTGCCTACTTTTCTGTCATAAATTTCACCTCTGTATCCAGTGCTGGAAGCCTCTTATACAGACAGATGTAACACACGTTGGGGCTTTGGCTGCAGAAAGGGGAACGGATACCCTTTGGCAAAGGATATTGGTGACTAAAGTCTCTACTCCTGTCTCTCCTGAGTTCTCCAGTGTTTCCAGAAACAAGTCTTTAGTGAGGAATACATATTCTAAGAGGGAACCAGAGACTCGTCTGCACTTTCCTACTCAACCCAGCAATTTGGCTAGCAACCAGCCACCTCTGCTGAAACAAAAGGGTGAGCATGAGCATCTGGCAGGAGAAATACTAACGCCTAGTGTAATAGGATGACAAACTAATGGGGTAGCAGTGTGAAAGTGTTTGTATGCAGGCTGACAAGGCATCAGACGGAAAAGAAACTGTTAAACTGGAGTAGACTTTGAGGTGAACATCAATGCAGGGGAAGTACTGCCCATGTGTAAGCTGGCTACCTTGAAACGTCAGCCTGTCACGTTGACAGAGGATTCCTAAAAAAGACAAGGGGCTGGCTGTAAGGACCTCACAACAGAAGTCAGTGGAAGACAAGAGGACCAGGGTAAGTTGAATACAAGGATGGGTGTCCTACGAGAGAGAACATCCTCCTATAAGTCTTGGCTTTTTCTTGTATTTTGGCACTGTAAGACATGCTGGCATCACTGAGCACCCATCCTTGCCAATTCAAAAGGACAGAGCCTTACCTACAGAACTGCTTGTAAGTATCCACCTCAGCAAGAACCAAAGAGACAAGACCTGGCAAAAAAAAAAAAAAAAAAAAAAAAATCACACATTCCTCACTCCCAGTGGAAGGATGACAAGCCTGGAAAGAATACCTTGCATCCAGAATAAGACATTCTTAGGGGTGGTAATGACAGACTATGCCTGAGGAAGATCATAATCCTTGCATCAACAGCTCTTCATAATTCTGAAATAATTTCACAGGCACAGCTTCTTTAGATGGTCAGGAAGGGCTTTCATTAAGGAAATTTTGCACATCCATTCCAGTGCCTTGACAAAACAAGTCACATCTTGAAAGTCACTGATATCCTCAGCGTTCTTTACACCATTCCTCCACCAGTAGCACTTTGTCCTGGGAGAGAGAAGTGGGCTGAGTAAATTTGGGTAGTTTTGCCTGAAAAGATGACAGGCAAAGAGGAGGACCTCCTATTGCAAGCAGGAGAGGAGTCGAAGTTTCAAATTGAAAACATTACCAGAGACTGATACATCAGCTCAACCATGATTTGCAAAGAGTGAGCTGGTCATGAATTTAACTGGCTGTGAATGACAGCATTCCACATATGAGTCACTGGCATCTCTACAGTGACACCACAAATGAGATTTCAAGCCACTTCCTCCTTTGTCACATTTCTGACAAATAATCTCGAGCAGTCATCCCCAATGGAGCAAAATCACAGTTTCTCTGCTAGCTGGCTCCAGTGATGAAGAAAAATAAATCCTAATAGTAGTAGTTCTCAGAATGCCAATGCTCAAGAGATCACGAATCTCGGCTTCAAGAATTGTTATAGAAGGTGGCGCCAGAGTCAAGTCATGGGGCATGGAGAGTTACGTTCTTCTGCCATGAAACAACAGCTTTTTTTGTGTTGATATGGATGGTACAGTGGAAGTCATGGCTGTAGAAGGTGCAGTTGGTATGGATCAACATTTAGTTTAGTAATGGACCAGATCCATGGCTACAGAAGTTGAAGATTTGAGCAAAAACTCTAGCAATGGGTGCAACTCAGTAAGTGAAAAGTCAGCAAATGCCATAACAAGGCTTGAATGGTTTACAGAATATCCAAGAAAACCTGTAGGCAGAATAAGTAGTCTTACTTCCTCTTCCAAGTTGGCAGCTGGATAGCATAACCAGAAACTAGCAGAGGCAGCACTGACAGAAGCATAATAGAAACTACTGGAGAAGAGTTATGAGTCAAAGGGGTAATTGATTGGAATATCTCATCTGGGAGTCAGGAGGTGCATAGAGCAATCATCACACTGCAGACATTACTCCCGTTGGCAGGAGGAATATTGTTAAGTCATGGCAAAGATATGAATGAGGAAAGTCCCTTTCCCTCTCAGTAGGACACAATAATCACATGACACAAATATGGGAGGAGACAGACTGAGAGGAGGCCCATATCCATTAAAGCACTGATCACTGGTATATAGGAAAATTTAGTTGAAAACACAGAAGTAACACATTCAGACGGAGATGAAAATCACACAAAATTGCAGGACTCAAAGTTATAGGTCACTGAGCATATATGAATTTGAGCCCCTTTAATGTATAATACCCAAAATTAAAAGTTTAAATAAAACAATAATTGTGCAGTAACTAAGGAAAACCAACTGGTATGTCACATAGCTACCATCCTAACAAATACTGAATTAACTGATAAATGTATTGGTAAAAAGAAATTTTGCAGTTACAGAAATGAAGCAAACTTATGATTACAAAAACATATAAAAATTGAAAACTGAAGACCCTGAAAACAAACATGTGACATTTTAAGTGAAAATAACAAAGGCTCTGCCAGATTGTAAAATGTTAATCTTGACACACACACTAAGACAGGCACATGAAAAGTGAAACTGAAGTGAACAACTGTGCCTCACGCAGGTCTGAGAGCAGGTGCAGTAGAGGCTTTGAAATTTTGATCGATGAAATTTGGCGTGACTGGTATTTCCACATCTGCAGTAATAAGGTAGTACAGTATATGATAATGGGATTTTAATGAAACAAACAGCACTTAATAGTGAGAGACTCATTACATGGCATTATTACAACTAAGCACTCAGAATGTGTATAAAAGTTTGTTTGAAAATATGTAAATAATTAAATAATAACTTCATGGTAATTCACTTGCCATATTTTTAAGAGGACTATAATGAAATATAATTCTTTTTTTAAACGTACAGAAAACTAAGGAAAAAAACAACATCAGGTTTCTTGTAAAATTATTTTATGTAAAATTTGTCAATAATAAAAATGTTCACATCCTTCAAATTACATTCTAAAATACTGCCAAAACATCAGGGTCGGCCTGTAGCTTCAGAAGTGTGACCTTAAAACAAACAAACAAAAAAAAAGGGAAAACAAAACTTACATATAATACAAACTTTACAATGATACAAAGGAATCATACAAATATTCAAGGAATTGAACTTAACTTGCAGAGAAGGGAGAAGAAGGGGAGGAGGAATTTTACATTCATAAAAACAAATAATTTGCTTTTATCAAGCAGCAGCTGCATCCTTATCCATATTGCATTGCATTGCAGTGGATGTAGTGTGGTATGAGAGGGCTTAACAATTTGTACAATGCTGATGCCATCGTCGGCCATTGAATCAACCAGTGCAGTGGGGCAGACTGAGCACCTTCCACATTGCATGACAACCTGTCCTTTGTCACATATAACAGGAACAACTTCACTAGTTAAATATCAAAATCTCTTATTTTTCCACCCATATAACACATATACACAAGACAACAAGACTGATTGTTAGTTTAGTAAACCAATTATTGTACTTTGTTTCCATAAAACACATCAAACGAAGTCTTAGCTGCACCTTCAGACAGCACAGATTATAGAAATTCCTTTACTTTAAAAAGTCACACTAGTGGGACATTACGAGTCCCAGAATAATCCACCACAGTCTAGACATATTACACGAAAGACTTTATTGTATGTGCATGAGGCCGGCTCACATCACTTGCTCTGCAAATCAATGCATCGTCATGATGATGAAGGATGTCACTCCTAACCAAGCCCTCCTGCACCACTATTATTCCACCACATCACTGCACTGGTATGAAATCTTTTTTTATTATTTTTTATTTTCAAGCAGTTAATAACAACCACTGAAGGACAGGTGAACAGAGCAAGAATCACTTACACTACAAAGCACCCCGGTAACAGTATCGAAACTACAAACTTACAAGTTGCCCTGAAAAGTGAGAACTGAGTGGACTGTGCGGGGCAGGGGGGCGACCCCACCACTGGACGGGCACACGGGTGGGTGGGGGGCGACCCTCACAACCCACCTTAGGTTCACTGGTCATGAGGGCAGGGAGGGTCTGTGGGGGAGGGGGCACGCCACCACCACCACCACCACACTTGAGCAGTATCACCACCACCGCCACAACCACCACCACTGACTACCAGCAGAGGAGGAGGGAGGGGTAGAGTTGCATAGTGGTGAGTGTGCTGGGCGGCAGCTGCTAGCACCAGGTCACCTGTGAGGTAGTTTTCCCCACGCCTCACTTGGGGTTAAATGGGAAGCCCTGACCAGGCATAGGCCCAGGACCAGTCATGCCTGGAGGTCCTCCAGGAGGCCCTGTGACTACAGGCCCTGGGCCACCTGGTCCTCCTATTGGCCCAGACATCGCCATACTAGGGCCCCCACGAGTATTGGTGGCATACAGCTGCTGCTGGAAGCTGTGGAACTGGGCGGCATAGGTAGGGTCTGCTGTAGTAGGCCCCATGAATGGATTATTCTTGAAGTTACCAGACTGACCCATAGATGGCGGAAGAGGCTGTGCTGTATCTGGTGCTCCACCCATACCTCCCCCCATATTCATGTTTACAGGAGAAGTTTTAGGACCATACATGGGGCCTGATGCACTCATCATCTGATTAGGGCCACCAGGGTTTGGCCCGGGACCACCTGCCATAGGGCCACCACTCATGTTGGGACCTGGACCACCCATTGCATACATGTCACCACCCATTCCACCCATCATACTCTGAGGACTGGGGCCACGCATCATTGGACCCCCACCTCTAGGTCCCATCATTTGACCAGGTCCCATAGGTCCACCACCCATCATATTTGGGTTCATTCCCATTGGTCCATTTGGTCCCATCATGGGTCCACTAGGTCCACCCATTGGGCCATTTGGGCCCATCATTGGTCCACTGTGCCCACTCATTCCACCTCCCATGTGGCCACCCATTGGACCATTAGGACCCATTCCCATGGGACCAGCTGGACCACCCATAGGACCCCCTGGCCCTGACATTGGGAATGGCCCATTAGGTCCACTCATATTATTCATGTTGTTATTCATATTCACCATAGGTCCATTAGGTCCAGCCATAGTGCACATAGGGCCCCCAGGCCCTCCCATTGGTGCCCCTGGACCATTCATGGGCCCAGGCATATGTCCACCCATTGGCCCACATGGTCCACTCATAGAGATTGTTGACATTGGCACAGGGGGCCCACACATTGAGTTAGGAGTACTACTATTCGGGAACATCGGAGAACCGGGCACTTTGTTTTCATTAGGATTATTAAAACGTGGTAAGAAATCCAAGCTTGGTGGTGCTCTTGGGCCATTGCCTGTGTTCTGAGGTCTAGCTGGTAAATATTGTATGGTATTAGGAGCACTGGGTTTAACTTGAACATTGGCACCAGGATAGGGCCCAGCCATAGAACAATTAGGAGCTGGAGGTCTCACCATGTTATTGGGACCTCCCATGCGAGGATTTGGCCCACTCATCATGGCCATGTTTGGAGAAGTGCCTCTTGGACCACCACCACCATTGTTTCCAACAGGAGATGTCATGGCACCATGCCCTTGTAACATGCCTGGACTAGATGATACTGGTGGCATTCCCATCATATTTCCAGAGCCATCCATCATATTCCCACCTGGTCCACCATGCATCACATGACCTGTGGTGACATTTGGCCCAGTTGGCATTCCAGCTCCACTTGACACACATCCACTGTTTGGCATCGCAGGACCACCACCCAAGCAACTACCTGGGCCAGTAGGTGGAGCACCAGGACCAGCTGGAGCACCTGTCCCCAACATCGATCCTGTGCCAGAAGGCATAGTAGGAGTAGGAGCAGATGATACTGGTGGGGAGGAACCAGCTCCTCCTGATGTCAACTGCTGGCTCATCTGTGCCATGGATGAGATCGGATCAAATACCTTGCCGGGCCCTGGAGCTGACAGCGATCCTGGGGTACTACAATTAGGGTTAAGAGGCATGTTGGCTGCTGAAGGATTATGAAAATCACCACCTATATCCATTGACGTCATTTTTCCTGGTGACATAGAAAATCCACTACCCATTTTACCCATCATCTGATTGTTACTGCTACCAGATGCACCTCCTGCACCACCCGACGGCCCAGTGAAACGTGATCCCATGTTTGCCATGTCTCCAGGGCCACCAGGTCCAGGTCCTGGCCCTGTTCCTGTTGTTGCTGATGCTGTTGCTGTTCCTGTTGCTCCTGCTGGTGTTCCTGTTGCAGTCTGGGTGCTTCCTCCCCCAGACTGGAGTGGCGAAGCTCCTGGAAATCTTGGCATTGTATCAGGCCCACTTGGTGTAGTAGGACCACTGCACATATTACTAGGGGTTTTTGGAGATGGCACGGGAAATCTCGTATCCATAGATGGAGTCTTTGGGCCGCCCTGACCACTGACAGAGTTACTACTATTATTACTGTTATTATTATTATTACTATTATTATTATTATTATTGTTATTATTATTATTATTACTACTGCTGTTATTGCTACATGTATTAGTGGGGGTTGTGGTTGTTGAAGTGCTGGTTTGAGCTTGGGGTGAGGGGCCAGTGTATCGTTGCTGAGGTCCTTTATTTTCAGGTGTTGCTTGAGGAGTTTGTGGAGCTGAAGGTACAGCCATACCTGGTGATGGCACTGGGAATCTATCTGGAGTGTTTGGACCAGTAAATCTTGTATTGGCTTCTGATGATGGTGTGAGTGGAGTGGTTGGACCTCCTAAAGGAGTTCCTGGTCCAGACACACGGCTCCCATCTACACTTGTATCTCCCATACTGTAACAACAAAAATTATTAATTTCAATATATACTTTCAGAACAGGTAAGGTGAAAAAACCCACATTTATAGATATGAAAAATACCAACTGACAATGAAAGTAAAAGGAATAAAAAAAAATACACATCTTCATTATCATTCTGCTTATGGTTTCCAAAAACCCAAAAAGGCTAGTCCAGCCTTCATTACATATACTGTATAATCAGACTTTTCCTTGATTCCCCATGTAATATGGTTGGCTAGTCTAATAATATTACACTTGCATAAGTAATTTATACATTGTGTAACACTAGGTGTTTCTTTGGAAGGTTAAGACATTTTTATTTTACTGTGTTAATGCCAAAAGAATCTTCATGGCTAATCAGATGTTAAGACTTCATTTATGAGCATCCATATGATTTAATGCTTATTTGTGGAATAATTTTTCAAAAAAGCAAAAAAATCAATCTAAACCTTTTCACGTACTTCATTTTATAACATTATGTATGTCTGTTTTAGAGCAGCCCATAAGAATGTTATGTTGATAAGTTTGTTCTTAAAAGCTGCTCTAGGAGCAGACCCCATGTCAGCACATGGCTGGTTTAATGAAAAATAAAAACTTGTTCTAAATTACAGTATAAGAAATGGCTTCAATTTATTTTCTTTATGTTCTTGTGGCCAATATTTCCAGTTATATTAAAACATACTTGCTATTCATAAATAATGTCTTATCTGATTAGCTATGAAAGTTATTTTCACAGCTTGAACACAGTAATAGAAAAAATCAGTTAACACTTCTAGTTCCTGAAAATTCTAGTGTTACCTGATACACATGTGGAAGTATATATTATTAGACTGCTAAACCTTTGAAATAAAGTGAACAAAGGATATGGGAATTACTTGATATAAGTGCATAAATTACACACCTTCAGATACTTCATTTCAATAACTTAGTCATCTAAAATTTCTACTGTTCGCTATCCTAGCAATCACATCATCTTCAATAAAAATGTCTACACAATATTATCACATTGTTTCACTTTAGCAACCTTAGTGATTAAAAAGAAAATATTCATTTAGGCATCATTATTCTCATTTTATTTCTCAAGGTCTTTTTAGTGCACTCTCAATATCAGTTTCAAAGAATTAAACTCAACCAAATACTAATAAAAGTTGAAAGGTCCCTTTAATTTTTACTGTCATATGAAATAACTTGAATCAATCCATAAATTTTTGTTACTCTGACATTTAAAGAATAATGCACAACCTGTAATGCCAAAATTCTTCATAAAATTGAAAAGTAACCCCCATCATAATTTCAACATAAGGTCAACTTATCATAATTTCAAATTTAATATATTTCCCCTGAACCAATCCAATTTATTCTTTCCAAGATGTTTCATTTCACTTTCAAGTACCTAAATTTTGGCTGACTAACAACTTCAAGAAATCCTTACAGGTCACAAGCTTACCCCTCCAAAAATATAAAAATAAACTGATTTAACTGTTTTCTTAAGAAAAAATTTTCATCTCGCACATTCTACAGCATTCAAAATTTAAACATGCCATTGCTATTGACACCTTTTGAGAGTCACTTCCTCTAAAGTATTTATAGTGAAAGCTCCCACATTCACAGCACTCCTAAGATAAGCTTAAACTTTCCACCCATACCATTACCTGATGACAGATTTTCATACAGTACAGTATAAGGTTCAAAATGAGCACATTCATAAGGAAAAATCCATGTTGTATTTTGTTCTAACACAAATTACACTGTCTGCATACTGTATATACTAGAATCTTTGAACCATTCCATGAAATGCACATTTCCCAGTTATTGAGTACTATATTGCATTTTCTTCTTGAAGCTGTTTTAATAAGTTTTAGAGCAATTGGGTGGAGTAATCATAGCATTACAATGGCAATCTTCACACCTGCATTGTAAATCCAGTTAAATTAAAAGCCAAAACACTCAAAAGTTATGTAAAATTATTGAAGTTACAACAGTTTTATTTACATCTACCACATTAAGTCTAGAAACAAATTTTTTCACAAAACATCTTGAGACTTGTGAAGGTACATGCCTGAGAGACCACCCTTGCAATAGAAAATATTCTATAACTCTACCAGTGGAAATAAAGTAAACACTACCTAGCATTTTGGCAACAAGTTAAAGTTTGTATTTGCAGTGTGTGTGGAAGCCATCATTATTAATTTAAATATACAAATAGATAGATTTCTAAGCATCAGGATGCATCCACCCACATTGTATGTACATAATATGCTTCAGTTCCCCTTCCCCCACCTTGTCTTTTTGTACAATTTGTGGAATACTTACGGGGACATTATTTCAGAATCCCTAAGGCTGGTATTCGGCTGTTTCTGTATGGTTAATTCTTGACCTTCAAAACTACTGAGATATTGAATTTGTTGAGGTGAGGGAACGGGCATCAGGTTAGGTTCCTTTCCCCCTTGTTGCGCAGCATTTGACGGTTGGTGTTTCTGCTGCGCAAAGTTTTGTAGTTGGCGTCCAAATGTCATATCACCTGTGAAACCGAGGTCTTATTATTAACTGTAAAGTAAATAAGCAAACTTGCAAAAAATTCTTAATCCACCACATACTTTTTACAGTATTGAACCTTGTTAAATGATTGTGCTTAAAACAGTAACATGAAAAATAGGCAAGGGACCTTCTATGTAACGGTGGTCCTTTTCTTTGGAAGATGTAGCTTATCATACTGCAGTTTGCTAAACTGGCCTTGTAAGAAGGGAGTATAGTAATTGGTAGTACTATAGTAAAGTTAAATGCTTATTCCTCACATTTAGATTTCAATAGTGTACCGTAACTAAACTTCTATTCTTGAGGACTTCATTTAAATGCATAATTCAAGATATCAATTATAGAACATTGGCTACACAATATCATCAAAATATGACTGATTTACAAAATGTAACAATTTCACTACTTCCACATGCTTCTAAATTTGCACTGCTCTTATGCATTAAAATTGTTGATAGTTCATTTTACAAGGCTAAAAGATCAGATGTACTTCATCCCCAACTGAAGCTTCAGTGCAAAAATAAGTCCTCCCATGAATCTGGTTATTTGGATAAAAATGTCAATACTGCCATGTTTCCCCTTAAAATTGGTGTGCATGTCAACATCCAAAGATTTTGAATAAAAAATATACACAGAAAGCTTGTTGGAATAGAAGCAGTTACTGCTAGAAAAAAAAAGTGTACATTACCAATAACCATGAGCAAAATCTAAAACAAACAAAAATTTTTTTCTTGCACCAATAACTATGAGAAAAATCTTAAGTAACAATAGGATGCTCATCTTCCAGGATGGCATGTCAGACTATAAAATAGTTATAAAAAATTCAACACTGCTGAGAACTTATGAAAGGAACTCTTGTTAAAAATCAAATTTAAACAAAGGCAAATGGCAGGTCATACATGAAACACTGAGTGGAGAAGGTGGGAAGTGAATTTTATTTCATCCAAATACTTTAAGGAATGTGTTAAAATCTTGAGAAAGCACAACAAATGGGAGAAAAGTTAAAATGATAAGTGTTTACTTACTATTAATGTCAAAAGTACAAGGTAGTTTCAGCAAAAGTTTTAATCAAGCTTTATAAAAAAATAATCTCTAGCTATTATTTCCAATAATGAACTTCATTAAAAATGAACAGAAAATGAGTTCAACAAAAGTAGCTGAATATATTGGCTTTGAAATAACAATGACTGCCTTGACATTGCCCAATGTCACCTTAAATACTAGGTTTTGTAAACATTGACATTATTTTAGGCTTTTTACACATGTAAACATTCACAGTTTCCTTGAATATTCAACATATGTACATCATAATGACTGATTGATGGTGTTGTTTGATAAAATACTATTTTCTTAGTTCCCTAATACTTCCCCTCTACCAAACTAATGCACATTGACATCTGCCATGTGCTTACAAAGTGAAACAAACTTACCTGACTGAGGTGTATGTGGCTGCTGATCCTTTTGTGTTAGAGAGGGACTGGTTATTGGGGGACCACTTACAGGGGTTGAAGGGTTGCTAGGATTAAGTGGTCTTGGTGAATCAACTGGGCCGCTCATTCTCATACCCGGCCCTCCTCCTGGACCACCACCTGGCATTCGCGGCGATGTCATGGCACACATGGACGGTGAGCCAGGAGAAGACAATGGCCCATTACCCATCGGACGAGGTCCTTGGTATGGTGGAGGTGGACCCTGCATGCGGGAACCAGGCGCCATTGGACGCATGCCGCCAGGACCCATTCCACCACTCATTGTTCCAGGCATCATTGGTCCACCAACCATATGACTGCCCATGCCCATTGGCCCACCTGGCCCCATACCCATTGGGCCACCAGGTCCCATAGGACCATTAGGACCCATATGCCCATTAGGACCCATGGGTCCATTAGGACCCATATGCCCATTAGGACCCATGTGACCATTAGGACCCATCGGACCATTTGGACCCATCGGACCATTTGGACCCATTGGGCCATTTGGACCCATTGGGCCATTTGGACCCATTGGACCACCTGGACCCATAGGACCCCCAGGACCCATAGGTCCTCCTGGACCCATAGGACCATTAGGTCCCATTGGGCCTCCAGGACCCATGGGGCCACCAGGTCCCATAGGACCTCCAGGACCCATAGGACCACCTGGACCCATAGGTCCCATTGGTCCCATAGGACCCATGGTATTGTCTGGGCAACCGGAACCTTTTTTCCTCTTACTTTCAAAGAATTCAGCTTGTAATCTTTGCCATTCCACCTGAGCTGCAGCATTGGGACCTCCCATCATCATTGACTGTGGACCTCCTGGCCCCATCCTCATGCCAGGACCCATAGGACCACCCATCATATTTGCCTGTGATGTCATCATGTGGTTCTGCCCCATCATTGGTCCACTTTGGGACATCATAGAATTTGGCCCTCCAGGACCCATCATACCTGGTGACATTCCCATTCCTGATCCAGGTCCCATTCCTGACCCTGGTCCTGGACCCATTCCACCTTGTGGGCCCATTCCAGGGCCTGGACCCATGCTGGTATTTGGCATACCTGGACTAGGCCCCATTCCTGGACTCGGACCCATTCCCGGTGAAGGTCCCATACTTGGACTAGGCCCCATTCCTGGAGAAGGTCCCATTCCTGTAACTGGAGAAGGGCCCATGCATGATACAGGTGTGCTCTGTGAACATGGAGGACCTGACTGGGATGACACTGCAGTAGATTGACTCTGAGAACACGGTAACATATTAGATCCTCCTGAACTGGTAGAGCATGCTGGCTGACCCCCCGGGTGCCCTGCTTCACTCTGGCTAGGAGAATGTAGTTCTGGTAACAACAATGCCTGCATTTGACGTAACCTAGCCATCTGCTCTTCTCTGTGTTGTCGTTGCTCTGGGGTTAAGTGGTCATCAGGCACCTTCACACCAGCTGGGGCACCTGCAATATAAAAACATTAAACAAATTAATTTATCAACCCAACGACTGTTTATAATCCTTTCTTAACCTTTATGCCTTGGCATAAAATTTAACCGCAGTACTGTGATGAAACTTGTACATATATTCCAGCTTTGACACATGTTTATTATCATACGTTCATGTATGCCTTAAATTTGTCAAAAAAATATATAATGTACAGAATTTAATTTTCTTTTTCTCACTCTATATAAACACAAATATACTGAAGTACGAGAAACATAAGTATTTATATATTCAAGCCTAATGCAAAATTTATAACATTTTTACTTTAAGCTACTTGCCAAAAGAGCTCTCAAAACATTTCAAAATATCAAGTGATTTGATAAACTAGGCTGCCAATTTTGACTGAAAAGTATTTATGTGGCATTTATCCAGTAACTCTTACTGATACTATAGTAAAAAAATTTCCTGAATCACAGAAAATTCACATATTACTCTTAGATTTCAAACAATGATAAATGATTTCAAATATCACAAGCTCTTACTGAAAAACTAGGAAAAACATTTAGACTTTGCAACTGTCTTGGTTAAGTCACAATTCCAACTGAATTATATTTATAGTATGCTATGCCTATGCTGTATTGTTTCCTATTATTATTATTTCAGTGTCAAACAGAAAAACAGCGCAAAATATATATCGCACATTTCCTAGTGGCACCCCACCAGAGAAATCATGTTTTCAAAGCCATAAAAGAACCAATGCTTTGGCTGGTTGCTATTTTGTAGGTGGAACATTACAGTACTAAAATATGTGGCAGGCAGGCAATTTTGAACATTCTTCATCTTCTACTGCCAAAGATCTGATTATGGCCTTTTGGAGAATAAGGTTACAGCAAGGACTTTCTAAAAACAAAATAAATAAATAACTCTGACACTGATTCCCAATTTAACACTTTCAGCTTTAGTTTTCCTAACATTTTTATCATATTTTTTGTACAGCAAAAAATGCAGCTTATCACAAATACACTGATTACTGATTAAAGTATCTAAGATAATTGTTTTTATATAACAAATGATAGTGGTACAAATCAATGAAATGAAAATTCAAGTTCTTTTAAATAAACTGACATAAAAGGTGTACAGTAAACCCCCCCCGTATTCGCGAGGGATGCATACCACACCCCCTCATGAATAACTAGAACCCTCGAATACTTAGAACCTTTGAAAAAATACTTAGAACTGCCTATTTTGATAGTTCAAACACAATAAAAAACTAAAAATGCTTATACAGGAATTATCCTACTCAGGATGGGGTTAGGTTCCAAAAAAACCCATTGTTTGTTGGAAAAAACGTATCTCGAATATAGCCTAGCCTACAGTAACATGTATACATATATGGTAGCCTAGCCTACACTATAAAGTATACTCTATACATATGTGGTATAGTAATTATTAATATCAGGTAATTCTGGAGGTTCATGCAGTGACTTATAATAATTCAATACAAAGAGAAATTGAATAACAAACAAGAATCAGCTTAGCCTACACTATGGTATGTCGTATACATACATAGTAGCGTAACCTACATTGTACTGTACTCTATATTCACGTATTGTATTATACACACATCAACATAACAAATGCATCTTTTCCACGGATCTTTTAAAATGTTATGCCTTAATTCACTGTATCCAATAGTACTGTAAATATTCTTATAATGCTTTTGTATTATAAATTGCGATCATAGTGATCAATGTTTTGGTTGGGAAATTGTTTATGTGGTGTTCATTTCGCCGTGTTTAATCCAGTTCAGAGTGCTTTTCTTGCTTCTAGTAAGCGTAAATGAATCTCTAGATACTTTATTTATATGGGTCAAGGTTATTTTTCGCTATACTGTATGAAGTGTTTTTAAGTCGAAATATAACCTGAATACATCTTGTTGTGAAATTAACTTGGTTATTTTTTCGTTAATAGATGACGTTGGCCGTTTGGGGGCGTTTGTTTTGTGTAAAAAAATCAAAATTCCGTTCGTTATTTTCACTTGATTTCATCATAATACGAGCTTTACGTATTTATCGTTTATCAGCGTAAAAATAGCAGTAATGTGTTCTTTCATGCTCATTAGTTTTGATTAAAATACTTTCTCTCCAATTTTAATTATGGTCGAGTTTCATGCATGTTGCTGATGCACGATAATTTACAGTCATTAGCAGACTGAACATTGTTTTCTCAGCTTCAGCTACAACTTGCAGCATAAATTTAGCAGTATATTTCCTTGCCGATCTTTTATCCATACCGAATAAGGGTATAATGTAAAAATATATCAGTCCTATTCTACTTAACGTCATTTGTACTACAACCTACGGTAATTGTGCATTACCATACGATGGTTGAAATACAAGTAAAAGGGCTGTTACCCGATTTGGTGATAAACAAAACAAAACAGTTTCTCGGCCGGCTGTTTATGGCTGTACGCATTTACTAACAATACTTTTATCATTCTCTGTTACTTTTTTAACTAGAAGATGGGATAAAGAGTTGGAGGAAAAGAAGCTGGTCTATTGTAATTTGGTCTCGCTCACTGCCTGATTTATGGTGCTGCCTGCGCAAAATTTAAAAATATTTTGTAAATATTGTTGTATCAGTATTAACTGCTTACCCCATTGCAAAATCGAATTATTGTAAGGTGAACTATTGTAACTCAGCACTACCTGAGCATTTTAATAGTTTTATCACAAAAAGTGCATTTAGTCATGAAAATGAGATGAAAATACAGATAATTAATATTTCTCAGTGAAAAATACCGTGAATGGGCGGATTTTTAGCGAATAATGCGTATGTATGTTCCATAGAGAAATCAGCGAGACCACGAATACAGGGGGTTTACTGTATTAAGAAAATGTTGCTGCTGTAGCACAAAATACTAAGAACTCCATTACCATTAAACTTGGTTTAAATAAAGGAAGTATCAGCATACCTGGCATTCTCTGCCCAGGTCCATTTGGACCCATCATAGGTCCCATCATGTGAGGACCAGGTCCTCCTGACATTGCACCAGGGCCACCAGGACCCATCATACCAGGCCCTCTAGGTCCCATCATTCCTGCTCCTCCATTGGGACCAGGACCCATCATTCCTGGACTAGTCATACCCCCTCCACCAGGGCCCATCATGCTCGGTCCACCATCAACCCCCTGTTAATAAACAAATTTGGAAAGGATTAGTTAAAATATTCAGGCCATGTTAACCAAAAAGGAAAAAAATACAATTCTTATTTTCAAAGAAGTAAGAACCATAATACTCTATATATAATACCATGCTAACCATAATACTCTATATATAAAGCTTACTTCAAAATTTCTTCTGATATTCTAGTTGAAAATATGCATGATGAAAATTATTATGAAAGAATTTTATATTTTAACTAGGCTAGCCTGGAAGAATCACTCTCATATATGGGAACAATAAAAACTATGTTGTATGCTGTAGCTGTTAATATATAGCTAATATAAAAAAGTGAAAGCAGAACAGTATAGTACCTGACATCCAGGCCCACTGACCATTGGACCCATTTCTCCCATCTGACCTGGACCCATAGGTCCACCAGGACACATAGGACCACCAGGGCCCATAGGTCCATTGGGCATCATGGGACCATTTGGGCCCATTGGACCTTTCATACCTCCTTTATTGCCTTTCATGGCAAATGTATTGAGCCAGTGGGCCTGATTCTGACGGACAAACTGTGTTGTCTTCAAAGGGTGTTTCTGCAAATTGTAAATGTGTGTTACATTATTAGAACATTTTTAAATCTTTAAAGCTCTACCTCAGGGAAAATTTTAAATCAGAAGATGAGCTATACAGTAACTAAGAAAAGACAAGACAACTGTACCATTATTGCTAAACTACCAGTATTGAGATATACAGCAGTAAATTTTCTTTTTAAAATCCATCAATCATGTATATGCTTAATATTTGTATCCCAGGTTCACAATCTTTTATCTGTCAGACAGGGAATAGTCTCATTACTTATGCATGATCTGGATCCTCAGGTATGTTATGCGTCACCTACCTTACTTTTCATCGAAACTGCATGTGAGATAGCGACTCTTGGTGCTGAGGGAAAGCTCCTCACTATATGACTAATGGCTTATATGAAAAAACTTCTGTGGTATAAAAACAATTTCATGACAACTCCATCAATCATTTATAAGTCCGCCTGAGTTACCAATTTGGTGGGAAGTAACAATGCCTGGTGACCCAAGTATTTGTGTTATGCCTCTGGAATCCAATAGATCACCTATGGACTAGAATGAATTAGGAACAAAGTCTCTGGTTGCTCAGCAGCTGGTGCACTGTTAAATCCAAAACCAGGTAAGTAAAAGAAGGGAGTTTGTATCAGTTAAATTTTTTTCAGATATAGAAAAGAATTATACTGACCTTCAACATGAAATTTAGCAGCCCGTTTCCTTGGGCATCTTCATCTCTTCACAGGATTACAAATGAAAGGTGGGGATGAGTTATGAGGAAGTGGAAGATAAGCTCCACTTCTTATCCCAGCCTAGACTTCTGGTCCAAACTAATTAGTCTGGTTTAGTCTAACCATTTATGAGAAACATTTCTCAAATAAAAAAAAAAAAAAAAAGCAAACGCAGAATAGCATCAACAGGTACCTGAATATAAAATAGGATTACAACCTTAACTGTTCTGCTTGGCTGTCTGTCAAATTACTGCAGGCTTTTATTTGAACTTAAACAACAGACTATGCTTTGAATGGTTTGCTTCCTTCATTGCCCTATAGATAGGGATAGCAGAGTTGTCACCACAAGTCTATTCTTCCAAAGATTAAGCTGGCTAATCATCACCAGACAAGTGGTATCGGCTTTCCTCATTATTGTGGACAAGAAAAGGTGGACGAGAAAAGAAAGAACCATCTTGGCTACTTGTTGTTTGGGTCTTCACTACCAAGTCATGAACAAATGGCAGTCCCACCGACAACCATTCTCTAGCAGGTTACCTTTCCAGACAGTGCAAGAATTTCACAGTCATCTCAAAGATGCAAACACCACCTAAAAAACCTGTCTTCAGTATTAAGTCCAGCAAAATGCTTCCTAAATAACTCATATGATTCTTCATCTGGACCAAGAAGAGATCCACTTAGGTGGATTGAGCAACCCCTGAGGAACCCACAATGAGCCCACAAACTAATTGCCCAGATAGAAGTTGCTGGTTGAAGTTCTGCAAGGTCTTGAGATGGCTTTGGCTGCCTTTTTGAAAAACCTCTACCCCTGAGGCCTTGCTGGATAACCTCTAAATGTGAAGGTGAAGGGCATCCAGTTGCTGTGGATTCTGTAGAAGTGCAGCTGCTTGAGAAACTTTTTTCCAGTTCGCTACTCTCAAGATTGTCTACCAGACTAGGATCATGTGCTGCCAAGACTTTTTAAGTATGCCACCATCATCAAGTAGTCAGTCACCAAACCTATAGTTCTTCTTGTTTAAAGGGGAACAAATGCCTGGAAGCCTAATCTTGATACATGTACACTGCCCAGTCCTGCAACATCCAAGACCCTGTAGCAGACCTTTACTAAAATGCATGCAGAGTCCTCCAGGATCACCTCCAAGACTATGACCAAGTAATCTTTCAGCAGTTGCTGATGACCGAGACCTTGACAGTTGCAGCTTAAATGACTCCAACCTGAAGCAAGTGTATGGAACCAGTATCTCAGTAACAAAAGCGCCCAATTAGGAATTGCTATAACTTTGCTGGAGAACTTGAACTTCACCTGAATTGACACACCAGGTAACTGAATTTTCAATGACACAAGGTGCCTGATCAAGTTTTGCCATAACTTAGCTGAAGGCTTTGGGCTTGACCAGAACTGACATACCAGCTTACTAGTTTCTCAGTGCCACACAGTGCATGATCATTGTTTGCCTTAACTTGGCTGAAGGATTTTGATTTCACTTGAACTTAAATACTACTGCTTCCATTTTATATATAGTTATGTAACTCTCATCCAAGGCACTAGGCCTGACTTCCACCTACTGATGTGAAGTTCAACCTAATGCAACCATGCTAATAATGGTAACAAGGTTCAGGTAAAGACTTCTGGCACAGTTGCCACACAAAAACACTAATCAAAACTGGAAAAACCTTTCAATCCCAAATGAAGCTAAGGTATTTCCTCATGTTAGGCAAATGAGATGTGGAAATGTGCACAAATGAGATGTGGAAATGTGCATAACTGAGGTCCAGGGCTGCTAAAAACTACACAAACTTGTTCAATGGGCTGTGACTGATGGTCAGCATCCCTGCACCACAGACCTAATCTCATGAACAAAAACTTAGAACTTACCAAAGCCTACTTGGTGTGACAAGAGTGGAGGAATAGTCTCCAGGTAGGGAAGTCAATAACCAACTGACGACCTCTCACTACAAATGACCCTGAACCAGTCTCCTATCGTAATCTAGACAAGACAGGAGTACTCTTCTTCATTCCTCCTATCCCCTTTACCGGGAGACTTAGCCATAAGCTGTCCAACTGTCCAGAGATTAATGGGCAATCTCTGCCACTTTGCTAGAGTTGACTTATTAGGAATAAATTAATATCATCTACTCAGGAGTATGCACAATGTCCTCTGCCAGTCACACTTCCTTGGAGGAGATTCTTGGATGATGGGTTCTTCCGCTAGCCACTGATTGCTGTCCAGAGGAAGATGATGCACTTCTGATAATGAAAATTACTGCCCTGCAACCCATAGAACACAATACAGTCCTTCAATGACTTGAAACACAGCTTCTCGGCTGGAGTCAGAATGTCTTCAATGTGGTGAGCATCTTCGGGGTATCATAAAGGAAGCTACAGTCCTCAAAGTAGCGTCTTCTTTCTCCTCCTCTTCTTCTTAGATAAAAATGATGCAGCTGATAGTGAAGATTTGTTGTTGGTAGAAAGTAGAGGAGAAACAGGAAGCAAAGACTGTTTTTTCACAAAGGATCAAGACCATGAAAAAAAAAAAAAAAAAAAAAAAAAAAAAGTGGTGTTGACTGCTTCTCTTTAGCTGGGGACCCGTTGTTAGGATAAATAGTTCTGATGAGTAACTGCTGTCCTTCACTGAATCTTGAGTCTAATTGCAGCAACAGCACAGCTACAGGGGCAGGCATGGCAACATCTGGGGAAGTCATTCAGTAACACAACTGCCACAAGTATAGTAGTTACTGCTAGTCATGTTTACTGGAAATGGGTCATTGCAGGAAGAAGCATACTGGGGATAATCACGGCTACCATTTATCAGAGTTATTTTAGAAAAAATAATTCATTATTATAAAAGAATCCTTTACACAGGCAACAGGCTGAGGAGTTGTCAAAGTTTTGCCAATCACCAGGTATGGCAAGAAAGGAGTGGGCTGGTCAACAGGCAGAGTACTGAGGAGTGGGCATGGTGGGCAGCAGGCTGGTCTGAAGTAGTGGTCCAGTCAACAGGCAAGAACAGAGACATCATCTGTGGACCAGCATTTCAACACCATAATGAGTGATGAAGATTACTCCATTACCAACCTGGAGCTTGAAGATTCCAGAGTAAACACATTAACAGTAGCACTCCTGACAGTGTTGACTTTTACATCTTCCTCTACATCTACATGTAGTGAAATTACAGGTTGGGTGAGCTCTTGTGGGCATTTTCACAACAGCTGCTGCAGGGATACGGGTTTTTGTAACACAACACATATGTGCTATTCCTTACTTAGGAGGCCTTGACAAATTTGCTGATACATAGCGAAGGCACAATGAAAGCACAAAAATGCATCATTATCAAAGCATAAAATAACAGAGCAAAATAAAAAAACTAATCCAGAGCATACAAAATGTAGCATAACAAAACATCATTACACAGAAAAAGTGATTGGTAATGGGATTCATAAATATTAAGTCACAGGGAAAAAAATACAAATTTGCTACAAGTATGGGCAGCAAATGATATAAAAACATACCATGAAAAGGATTGTTAATGCAAGGAATTAAGCCCAGGAAATACAGTGTATGATAAAAATAAAGGAAATAAAAAGACAAGTACCAAAACAAAATATTAACTAAATTTCTCCCAAAACAAACCAAAGAAATAAAACAGTGTATGCTTACTACTTGCTGGAGTGCAATAAACAAAGAGGAAAACACTAGTTAATACTAATGAGCATTAAACTAATTAGTATTCCTTGGCTCTTTAGTTGTAACAGGAACATATAAAACCTTCACCAACCAACAATATCTTACAATGAAAATGTGTGAAATTGTGCATTAAACACTGAAAACAGCAACTGAAATGAAGAAAACACTGAAAAGACCTATATTCTCAGGATGATTAAGATTTGAATAACTCATAGGTAGAGGCAATCCTGCTGTAAACTGAACACCTGGCAAACACTGGACAGAGCTGTAAACAGCACTGCAGGTTCACAAAAAATAGAGTTAGATGGATCAGACATACCCAAGGATCCAGACAGCGCAGAAGCAATCAGATCATCATCTTTTCTATGACTGACAAAAGTGTGATCCACAAACATTACGGACACATATTAAGCACATATGGTTGATGGGGTTATGATGAAACTAAGAGAATTATAATACACAGTACTATCAAGTACAATTCAGAGTTCAATACTTAAGAGTATTTTTGTAACAAAATGATAAGCACAAAATCTGTGATCAGTATATTGAAAAAATTTTCCCCAATTAGAACTCTGATTGCTTGAATTATACCTAATACATTTCAGAATTATCACCATAAAAATATTGAACTACAATACAGTACTGTTTATAACAAAACTTATTTGTACACTATACAGTAATTAAAAAGAATTCAAATACATATTCATATTTAACCATGTTTTATACTGCAAAATACAAATCTTACCTCTAATAGTTTCTTAGTGCCTGGTTGGTCGCAGTGAAAACCTATTATGGTGCTATAGGTTCCCTGAATAATAGCCTCTGCAGCCTTGTTTGCTAAGTGAGTGGTAAACACAAAGATCTGACTCTGCTGCTGCATGTACTGTGCATCGCTGGTGGCTACACCAGCTCCAGCACCGCCCTTCATCCCCATGGAGCCCATTCCTGGCCCGTATGTACTCCTATCACCCTCTGCAAAAAATGAGAAGTTAGCTAAAGATAGAAACTTTACTAATTTCAAACACATACCAATATATATGTAGGATATATTCACAATGTAAATTACTGGTTTTAAACATTAAAAAGATGTAAAATCCTAAGGACATTTTAATAATGCAAAAAGAAAAGTTTGGATGCCTGCATACATACAATTTTAGTCTACAAAGTTTCCTTCAAAGAGCCATGCTTAAGTCGATGCTAAATTAGAAATGCTATATAATCAATCAGCAGAATAGAGAAAGAAGAAAAACAGTTACAAGCAAAGGCATAAAAAAAAACTGCAATAACAATACTGTTACAAATGGCCAGAATTCTATAACTGTATTACTGTATAGTATTTCCTAAAAATTACTTTATCTTCTGGATCTACATACGCTGTATCCAAGTCAGTTACAAACCCAACTTTGATCAGATTAAAACTATGAAATAAATGGTAAAAATTATTCTCCTACAATCATCCAGTAGTTTATCCATATTAAATATGTCTTTGTCATCAAAACAAGGTTTTTTCTTACTGGTTGAATAGTGTTACCAGCAACGTATTTATTAAAAGCTCTTAAAATTGTGAAGATGGTTTCATTCAAATTATACCAGTCCACCTTTGAAAGAAGCTAAATGAACAGAAATTACAACATGATTCCTACTCTGGTAAATTTAACCATTTAATGTCCTCACTTATCTCAAGTACTGTAGCAATGCTAGGTAAAACTATAGGCTCTTCTATGAAGTCCAGGTTTTGGAAAAACAACAAACCTAATTAATGCATACTGATTCCATTAACATCACATCCAATAAAACAATTATTCCATTAATATCACATCCAATATAAAACAATGTTTAAAAATGCCTTGATACAACATACTATAATACTGAAGCCCCTTGTCTGACTACACCAATAGACAATTTTAGTGACTTTCACATCAGGCTATGCTCTTAGGGCTGACAGTTTTATTACCTATTGTGTAAATCTACAAAATTTAAGTACTTGAACAAAATCAATCCCAACATGATAAGAACATTAGACTTATCAAAGTCAAACAATGCATACAGTATATTCTATGTGAATGCAATGAAACTTGCTTTCACATAATCAAGATCCCTGACTATATTCTTAAGAAAAAATTTTTCTTCTTTGTTACTGTCACCAAATTCTCTCATACAAGGGCATTCTATCCTATTGAAATCTGCTTTGCTAACTAAAGGCCACTGGGTCTCATTCCATACCATGATTGTTCCATTTTGAGTAAAAATGCTTATTTAAGTTGAACTATCTTTTTCTTTGGCTATAGAATATAAGATCCCAAGCATTATGGGTACTGAATTCTATTATAAATAAACCTATACAAGTTTACCCGTAGTAGATTAGACAAATACAGAATATATTACTAAACGTTCCCTGAATATATTTAGTGGAGTTTGCTTAATCATATCAATGAGGTACAATATTTCTAGAGTAA
This sequence comes from Macrobrachium rosenbergii, assembly GCF_040412425.1. Taxonomy (NCBI): domain Eukaryota; kingdom Metazoa; phylum Arthropoda; class Malacostraca; order Decapoda; family Palaemonidae; genus Macrobrachium; species Macrobrachium rosenbergii. The sequence continues at coordinate 4,772,296 of NC_089798.1, forward strand.
ATTTTCAAACGCAAATGTAGATCACATTCAGAAAGCCAAAATAATAATACTTACATCAAACAGAATTACAGTATATACTGCATATGAATTACAGTACAATGCTTAGTTTTCATAATAAACAATGGTAATTATATACTAGTGTTAATGATGTCAGTCAGTCTATAAATTGACAGAAACACAATGGCTGAAAATTGCTATTATATCCCTGGGTAAAAAGGCCAACTACATTTAACAATGAGTGAAATGTTCATAGTAAGTTAAACCCATATAGCAAAACGAATCTTTCTCCACACACGCTTTTCTTCCTACCTGCTGACTGCAGCTGGGGTATCGATGCCCCGTCCATACTGGGTACTCCCGTGCAGACACCGGCCATCTTTGACCCGTCACCGTCACCCATATTACAACCTGTCAACACCACCCTTGCTCACCAAGACATCAACTTTGAAATGGTAAAAACCCAATTCCAAGGTGCTAACAGAAAGCCACTCTCAATACTTTACAAGACTTAAGTCACGCTCAGATGACTGTCCCTTGTGCAAACATATTTCATAAAATACTATTAGGTTTTAAGTACCTTCACTGAACAAAATATGACAAATGGTCAAACTGATATCCAAACGTAGCCTAGTGATTAAACTGACTATGCATTTTCTTTGTTATAAGTTAAGAACCCACATTAAAAGAAAAAACTTATGAGCTAAACATAAATAATGATGTTCCTTCATATCACATTTAGATTACCAGTCTCTATACAAATATTCTATACAGTATATGTAAGCTTACTTTACAGCAAATAAATAAAGATCAGTCAATTTTACTAGTTGCTTGCCCTTTAAGTGCTAAAAGGTTAAATTTATTCTTTGATACTGTACAATACATCTGGATGCTGCATCAAGATTTTTTTCATGAAAATAATGAGACAATGAATGAAAAACCACCACTAAATCCTTACATCACTGCAATAACTAACTGCAGAAAACCAGAACAAAAATATTTAGAACCTCAATATTTTGTATCATGACTGAAAAACTTTAAGTTACACATTAGAGGTAATTTATGAAAGCAAACCTTCAGTAAATAATCAACATACTGTCCTTGACACTGCTCTCTCTACTGGGAGATTCTGCATTTCTTGATCTCCTGTATCTTCTTGTCAAATTCTCTTAATTCCACACAACATAAAGGTAATAAACCCTACCTATCAATTCCATGATCTATCCAGCTGTGCATCCAGTCATTGCTCTTTCAACTGCCTTCAAAAATACACGTTTTTACTCTTTGTTACAGAGGATGATACCCTAAGAGTTCAGTTATTAGTTTTCCAGCAAAAGCAAAGAAATTACTAGTTTTTCCAAGATACATCTCAACAGCTAAGAGTAGAGCTGTAATTAATAAAAGTAAAGGAATGAGAATGATCAGAACACTGGTTTAAGCCATAACAGGAATAATTATTTTATGCCACTAACAAAATGCCCAAAATGGCAAAATATGATTCGGGTCCCTATGATGCTTGTAATGAACACGCAATTAAACATACAAGACAAGATTCTGGTTACTAAAAAATACTCATTTTAAATGTATAATTTCACGTCATCATGATTAGATCCATTAGGAAAATAATGTGCATTATATTTCAGCCTGCAATGGAGTTACCATTTTCCCCCAACAAGGACAACCTCATCAACTGATATACAGTACATATTCTTTCAAGTTTACACAAATTTTGCAACTCATATATACGACTAGTTTGATTTTACCCTAGACAAAAAAAACCATTCATTGGTTCACAATGGAAGTAAGGAATTCACCCTGAGTTATTACACCAAAGATAAGCTACAAGTGTTTTAAAAACTTGTTGCTATGATCCTTTTCCACCCTCCGGAGGAAGAGAAATATAACTACCAAACAAAAGTCACAAAAACAAAATAAAACCTAAACTGAAAAGAATATCACGGAAATTTTAACTGGGTTCCTTCATAAATACAAAAATTACTTATCGATTTTTTGTTTTATGGTACAGTATATCCAAAGCTAGCCATTACTGTCACTAAGCTCTAACTTAGTAGAAAACTACCTCACGGCACTTTCATTTTTCCCTCTTTCTTTGTTTTTTCCTACTACGTATATCTGAAAGTGATTGAAAAATCACGATATCTGAGCTTTAAGCTAATTTTCTATGACAAAATATTTATAAACAAAATTATATAAAAAAATCAGCTACAGCCACTTTACTTCAAAATCATCCCAAAAGCAGGATTTCAAAAAATCAATTCTCATGTATGAAGGTTCATTCTATTCCTAATCCATTTTCAACGGGACTGTAACCGATTCCGCTTTCACTGCTGGTGAAAAACTAACAAACAATACTTGGAAAGATATAAGGGAGTTGGAGCAGAATAAAAGACCAACTTCATGCAACCAATATTACAAAAAGAGGAAGAGGTGCTACAGATTCTTGGTAATATCTACTAAGAACAGATAACAAAACTGTTACCTTCATTATTATGTGGTGGAGTTGTTGTTGTTGTAGTCGAGGTAGTGGTGATTGTAGTGGTAATAGTCGTCGTGGTTGTTGTTGTGGAAGCCGTACTTGGTTTAGTGTCATTTTCAGGGCCCCCATTGGCGATTTCTGTTTTAACCTGTAAATAAATAGACAAAATTAACATTCATTCAACATTGAAATAAGTGACACAGGTTTTGTATCCATTTCTGGCAAGAGATACTTACAATACATTTCAAAGATATCAGGTAGAGCTTTTTGTAAAAGATGCCCATAGGACATCAAAAATCTTATTTACCTAAACCAAGAAAAGTTTGATATTAGATTGTGTAACATAGGTAAAAGCACAATACTGACAACTGCTAATAACATTAATCCAAAGCATATTAACATTTCACTGGCAAAGATCCACAAATTTGTATTTGCTTGTGTTTTTGTTACTTGTATTAATGTTCTTATGCTGTCTAATTAATGTAATAATCTTACATCTTGCATTTTTCATATTTCTGATCAAAATATATATTACATATATACATATACATATATATATAATACAAACAAAATATATATATTCAGGCAGTCCCCGGTTCATGACGGGTCCGGCTTACAATGTTCCAAGGTTACGATGCTTTTCAAATATATTCACCAGAAATTATCTCCCGGTTTACAACATGTTCCGGGGTTATGACGAGTCGTACGCCGATCCAACGGAAAAAATATGGCTCCAAAACGGCAGAATAATAAAAATTTGGAGGTTCTTTTTTGATGAAAAACTCAATAAAAATGCAGTTTACATTGTTTTTAATACACCCAAAGCATTAAAAGTAAGGTTTTCTTAGGATTTTCAACGATTTTCAACAATTTTTCGGTCAATGACGATTTTCGGTTTACGATGCGGCATAAAAATGGAACCCCATCGTAAACCGGGACTGTGTGTGTGTGTGTGTGTGTGTGTGTGTGTGTGTGTGTGTGTGTGTGTGTGTGTGTGTGTGTGTGTGTGTGTGTTATTGTTACTTGTGTGTGTATATATCTAAATAAATAAACATACATACTTATATATATATATTGTATGTATATATATATATATATATATATATATATATATATATATATATATATATATATATATATATATATATATATGTTATTGTTACTTGTGTTGATATATCTATATCTGTCTAAAAATAAAATAAACATACATACTACATATATATGTTAGTATGTATGTATATATGTATGTATTAGTATATCAACAATGTAACAATAACATACAAGCAACTATATATATATATATATATATATATATATATATATATATATATATATATATATATATATATATATAAATATAAAATGTGTGTGTGCGCGTGTGTATTATGCATACAATGAAGTCACATAAATACAGTTATGTCATTATAAACTTCAGTCAGTGTATGGAGAAAAGAATGAGAACTGCATTCCCTGCTTACCTTCACTCCACCAGCACCATTATTATTATTGTTAGCACTGGTGGTATTGTTATTGTTGGCGGGGCACGGGGGTGTGGTCTTTGCGGCCGGGTCATCCCCGTTGAGACAGGGCGTCGTGGCGGTTGGGGCGTCCGGATCTGGCTTGATTTCCGTGCCCGGCTCTTGCTTGATCGTGGGCGTAGGGAGAGGGGTGGCATGAGTGTGATTGGCTTTAGTCCGCCGTCCACCGGCACCCCCCGTTTTGACAGTACCGCCCCCCTCCTCCTTCACCCCACCACCACCCCCCGCCCCCTGCTTCACCGTGCCACGCATACCCCCTGAAAAAATCATGTTGGTTACAATTCCATTCAACAGCCTACCGGAGTGGGCTTGGTCTTAATGAATCTGAAAAAGAGAAACAAAGACAAACATCTATGGCATTAAGAAATCCTAAATGGATATTTCATGCTAAACTACTACAAAACAAGCAATGCTTTTGTACATAACATTAAAACGACAAAACGAGGAAATGAAGTATAAATTCTGAAAATGGAAACATTCGGAACGCAGCAGTCATTTTTCCTACGTAAATCTGTTGCTACAAAAAGCACCTCTCTGCTTTTAGTAAAAATAACCAAACATATCGGGCCATTTCTAAACCTCACATCTACCGTGGATTACATTTATGGTCCACAGTAATAATTTTGTGAACAAACGAACAATTTCCAAGAACATGTTACAGATTTCAGACAGAAATCTTAGTTTATGCATACCGTCACACACACGAGTGTGTGTACTAGAAAAAATGACACACTATTCAATAACAACAACTTTCGATTAAATCACCACATATATATACATAACTGTACCGGGCAAATACAACTTTAGCATAAATTTGCAAAACTGTACGTTCAAATTTGTTCATTACGAAAAAAATTCAAAGTCGTGTTTACTTTTTCCTGTACCACCTAAAATGTGGTTTAAGATTTTCAAACTACACTTACAACACAAACACCCGCAGATTCCTAGATTAAGATCTTAAACAAAGTAAAAGACAGCCCCCCCTGCTCTTGATCACTCAAAGCCACAATTGTGAAAATTAATTTAACGTAAAAATTGTCTGATTCTGTGACAAACGAAAATTCCAAGACGAAATAGTCCTTTAGAAACAAATGAAACAAACTTGGGCCTCAAACATAAACACAAAACAATAAAAATACTCTAACATCTAAAAGTAAGAATTTGACATTGAGATTAATACAACACAGTGTTTAACTTTATAATTCCTAAAATACTGAAGGATAAAGTTAAATTAACTAATTACTTGAACATATAAGCAATCTAATTACAATTCTTCATTAGAACTTAACATAAAACTAGTTTTGCCCACTTCCCATTCAGTATCAACAGAAGATATACTCTCACTCTCACAGTACAAAAAGCTACAAAAAATTATATTTCACTTGAGGTCACTTTCTTACCTAGCTATGTTGACAGTAATTATTTTACGTGCCGCTTCTATGTACTGTATCACTCTCGGCTCGTCTGTCACTGCCCGATACCCGCATCTGCAAGGAAAGAAGAGTGTTCAAACCTTTCACCTAAACTTCCAGGGAGATATATTGGGATGACGTGTGAACAGGAATGCTCCCTCTAATCACGAAAATAAAATAAATTATTCTGGCATTCATGTACGTAGAAAAATATGTCTAAATGTCTGTGCAACCCTAGTTGCATTTTGAAGCAACACCCGCGTTACACATAATAACTGTGGTGGAATTATTAAGTTGCATCCCGGGAGATACCTGGGGGAAAAACACAGTACAAATTCGAATCGGAGAGCTGGCTGGCATTACACAGAACAACCATGATACACAAAATGAATTCATTTTGTAAAAAAAAATTCTGAGTAATTATTAAGAAGAAAATACAAGAGCATTTAAAGGTGAAATTTGATTTACTTACAAAATGTTGAAAAAATGCACAATTACTAAAAATAAATATAAGTACCCTTGATGAGAGAAATCTCACAATTGTTTACTTACAAACCAAGATGTTTAATCCAACATCCTTAATATACTAGAATACAGATTCAATTAACACCATTTTACAGATAATTCATAAAAGATACAGTTTAAAGATTACTAGACGCAAAAGGAACTTATGCCAAATTCTATTACGTGAGGTCAAGAGCATGTAATCAGCGAATTACCATACAAAAGTTAATGGAGAAACTGTCCGATGTCAAAGTCATAATTATCCATTAACATTTGAAAGATAAAAAAAAAATGCAAGAACACGAGGGCGCATTACGAGAAATTCACCTTGCCTCACAATCACTAAAAACCGTACCCAGTTCAATACATTAACCCACTGAACCAAACGTTAATTGCAACCATGGCATAAATGAAATAGCTTGTATCTACTTTAACTACAACCTGTTTACTCCGATCTTGGCCTATGAAATGCATTCTATACCTCCCCTTTCCAACGGTAATTTGCTCTGCATTCACTCGCCTTATTAATCTTATGTTGTGTCAATATACCCACAGGCTCGCTGTCTGCATCCTTTAACCCTGAACACCTCAATCCGTAATCCATGCCTGCACAGAGAACGCTACGAACCGATTACGTCTCGTTACACATCACCCGTCACCCGGACGATCTATTAGTGTTACCTGAATGAATCTGTCTAGATGGAAACAATTTCAGAAACATTACAGTTGTAACAGGACAGGAGAAATTGCTCGTATCGCGAAGATGGCTTTAACAGGGAAGCGTCGGGTAGCAAACTTGATGTTTAAACGATAATATGACTGCTTTAAGTTGGTGCATTACTCTATTAACCAATTATCCGAACTTTAAAGACGCACTTTTCTTAGGCGAAATTATAACAATTTACATTAAAGCTCGTCAGGAAGCATTTACACCTGGTGAAAAAAAATATATAATACACATATTAGAGAGAGAGAGAGAGAGAGAGAGAGAGAGAGAGAGAGAGAGAGAGAGAGAGAGAGAGAGAGAGAGAGAGAGAGAGGGGTACATTCGATATTAAGACTATTGAAATTCATCTAAAAAATGTATTGCCAAATACGTACAGATCTATGTGAATAGCGTAAAGATAAGTGTGTCGCCTTCATTAACCCGAGGCACCAAGTTCGATTCCCGGGCGGAAGTGGAGAGATACTGGCACGTTTTATAAAAATAAAATTTTTGTGCCTCTGTTGACCTAAGCAGTGAATTAGGCAACTGCCCCGCCCGGCCCCCCCCCCCTCAACCCCGACATATCACCATCAGTGCCTCTTCTCATAGAAGTTCAGTGGACGTTATTAGATTGATTCCACTTAATTTGCTAAACAACCTAACAGATTCAGGCAGTCAAGCTTTTCATTCAGTTACCCCTTCGCTTGCATATCTGGTCCAGCCGCATGATCTGTTACACCTCAGAACCGATTAAAAATCAGGAAACTCCTGCATGTATGTTGCCAGATTTGTCTAGCCTCTTAAACTACTATGGCCTAAATTGGGATAGTACGGTATTTTAACGTCTTCACCAATTCAAGTGCTCGACGTGTACTTCCACAGCAAGACAACGAAAGCATCAACAAAGACTGTTGTCCAGACAAAAGGAAGTCACATATAGGCTATCCACTATTTTACATATAAAGAGTGATAAATAGAGATAAACAACACAGTTCCAAATAGAACAACTTATACGTATGAGGAAACGTAATATTTTTCACAATCTCAGACGATGATCCAAACCTATATTGGTTGTCCAACGCGCCGGCGATCAAATGACACAAAATAACACTCCTGTCGCAGATTACGAAATTCATGAAAATGATCCAAAGAACAATTTGGGCATGCGAGCGTTAGGTGACAATTCTGCAAGGAAACTCTAAACTCTTGCCTACTCAGCCCTATTAAGCCATCCTACGAAGTTTAGTTACAAAATCACTAGGAAATGAAGAAATCTGAGTATGATCGGTGAAAGCAAAAGCAAATTTCAGTGTTCAGACATTACACAGAAATATGTTCACACTATTCTTTCAGACTTCCTTTTCACTTTACCTTGCTGCTATAGGTAAACGTAGACTCTGCTTTATTTCCAGATTACAAAACACTAAAAAGTATAGAGGAAATAATCTGGCCATTATAATGATTATTGAGAGAGGTGCCAAACTTCAGTAAAAGGCAAAATGTGTTCCACACAGTCAGAGAGGCACCGTATGAAGTCCATAGTACGGGCTGTTATGTATTATCCTGTATAATATGTTTTCATTCCTTCGTTCAAGGGTAAAACACAACATAAACATCAAATCATGGCTATATTTGTACTGTTTTAGCAAAGATCCTATTGCTTTGGCTTTATAAACATTAAAACACTTACACCACTAAACACATTTTTATCATTATACCGTAATACCACTATATGCATTTTGATGAGTACCGTAAAGGCAGAGCTAGCGCGGTATTTTTAAGATTTCATATTATTATTATTGCTACAACAATTACTTACATTACACGAAACTGCCTAGCAAGCCTCCAGGAACAAGAATACCAACACAGCTGGAACAAGGATCCAAATACGACAACAGTCACTCCAGAAGCGCTTCTACAAACCTTTAACCCACTACCATCACAAAATCCTCAAAAGCTGCGCTACTCGCACTTAGCCCTCGGTAACAACAATGGCCATTATTATTAATGGTACACTTAACAAAATTCGGGAGCTTACGAATTCATTGAAAGTCCCCATCTGAAAATATTCTCTAACAACTATGAATAGCCATCTGATTACGACAGGACAAAAAAAAAAAAAAAAATCAAGCGCCTCTCATTAATTATGCGACAAAAAAGCAGGTGTCAAAACTATACACAGTCCTCATACGGAACTTTATTCTTTCTAATGCATCAAATTATGCAGAGAAATAAAGAACACGCAAATTACAGCATGAAAAAAGTGTGCCCATCAATCTCAATAAACCGGATGTCTGTGCGTGTTTGCAAGTAATATGGCTTACGATGTGAAAGCCGGATTTCTATGGAAAATTATTTCTGACCCGAGACTCCAGATTCCAGTTGAAATGACTTGTGACCTCACTGCAGATAAAATTACTTTAGATTTTAGCCAAAATTATTCACTTATAAGCGAAATGAGTCACTTGCCTGGCAAACCTGCATATCCTCTTGGATAACAATCTTAGCCTGAGTTGTGCCTAAAATCTCTCTCTCTCTCTCTCTCTCTCTCTCTCTCTCTCTCTCTCTCTCTCTCTCTCTCTCTCTCTCTCATTAGGACTGTGGACAAAATGGGCGAACACTGAACATGGTTTGGTCGAAGGGTACTGAGAGCGTTAAGATAGAAATCAGTCAACGGTATAAACAGCCAAATACCATGCCGGAACATCAAAGAGCCCCACCAGAGAATCTGAGAACAGTACACGAAAGGGTGAGCTGTCAACTAAAAATATACATCAAGGCAATGCCAACCAACATTAAAAAAGGGGACACATACAGACTGAACCAAACCTAAAACTTAAAGAGACAAAATTACCGAACAGAAACGACAGTTACTGTAAACAGAAACATTAATAAACAAAGTTTCAGTAACAAGTTTATATCTCACAGAAGTGATGAAATACCGAGAGGATCGATTATTCTCTTTCTGTGACACACACACATACATACATACATACATACATACATACATACATAATGACGAGTAAGTTTCCTACTGGTATTCATCAACGATTCAGAAGCTAAAAGTATGAATTGGGCAAGAGACCACTGGGGAAGCCACTACTTGTTTAGAAAACAGATTAATGTTTTATATATATATATATATATATATATATATATATATATATATATATATATATATATATATATATATATATATATATATATATATATTTATTATTAAAGCCCACAAGGGATTAGACAGCAAAGGATGTAGGCACATACATCTACACCCACGGACAGGAGACCGATAAGGAAAAAGATGAAGCAAGCGTGACTAAGAGGGAGAGGAGGAGGAGGAGGAGTTGGAGGAAGAAGAGACGGGAGCGTAGGAACAAACGCTCTCTCCCCTGCTTTTTAAAGTTAGCCAAACACTGCATAAGAGTTTGTGTTGTGGCTTTACTCAATAATGATGATGGTGGTTCAGAGACGAGATGGAGGGAAACGAAGGCTACGAACGAAAGGCAAGATAATTGGAGAGAACGGGAGGAAGAAAAAGATTACACAGCGGGAAAATGTTAATGGCAGAATGGTGAGAGCCTGAAAAGGAAGGAAGGGGGGTGGGGGAGAGAGGAGAGAGAGAGAGAGAGAGAGAGAGAGAGAGAGAGAGAGAGAGAGCAAAGGTGGCCAAGGACAAAAATGATGAACTGAAGATAAGGGCTGTTAGGAACTAAAATAAGCAAAAAGCGTACGGAAAATAAACCTGGAAATAACCACAAAACATTGAAAAGGTTTATACCAAATCACAGACAAACATTAACAAAATGAGTTTTAAGAAATGGAAGGTGTCCTGGAATAAAAAAAAGTTAAGATTTTGTGGTACTATTAGCAAGTTATCCAAGATAAATGACGGAGAGCCATGACTTCAAAATCTACGGATGAATTTGGCCATATTTAACTGTCCAAAGTCTGTAACTAGAAACTACACGGAAACAACTTCAACACCTCCAGGAATTTCATCACTGCAAAGGAATTAAAAGTGCTGAAGGCACGTTGGCCTCAGAAATAAGTGCAGACAGCAGAAAAAGTCTCGCACTTATCTTCTACCTAATGAAGTACTAGTGACCAAAATGACCATTGCACCCAGCGGCGCAAATACGATGCGACAAAAATTAAAATGACACCACAAAAGACCAAACCACTGAGAAATTTACTGCTACAAATTTCGGACCATTCATAAGCAAATAATTAATGTTTGCTATCCAACTGTTAATTTTGGGATCGGGCTGAGGGTCGGGGGAGAAGCGAGGTGAGAGAGGGAGGAAGCGGGGGCAGGCTTATAAGGAGAAGCCCATCCTAATAAAACTTTTGAAGTCAGAACATTTGGCGCCAAAATCACGGCAAAGTGTGTCCGGAGACGATAAATAAGAACGCAATAAACTTCAGCAGCTTGTCTGATACACGCTCTCTCTCTCTCTCTCTCTCTCTCTCTCTCTCTCTCTCTCTCTCTCTCAAAGGAATTCAACAAGAATAATGTAGGGAGAACAGAAAGCCAGAGAAGAGATTAGAGGAATTGGAAAGGGAGGGCGACAAATGAGAAGACGATTTAGAGGAGAAATTCAAGGAAAATAAGGCTGGAAAGCAAGAAAGAACGATGAACAATACAGACATATGCAACACATGTAACGTGAATGCTGTTATAATGCTGTATAAAATAACATGACTTATCAATTCGAAATACTTGACTAGTTAAGACTACCCTTGAAATTAATATGTCAATGTATAACATACAAACTAATCTGATCTACATAATGCACACACATACACGCGCACACACACACACACACACACACATATATATATATATATATATATATATATATATATATATATATATAAATCAGCAAATTCCCATAGAAAGGGTGACGACAAAAGGTTTATCCCAAGTCAACAAAGCCACAAGTGCTTTCAACAGAGAGATCTCATCTGCCCCATCTTGCCCAAGGTTTGAATCCGAGGCTTCCTGCCTGGTACGGGAAAATGTTACTGATTATACCACAAGACCCATGTTATGCACACGTATATTATATATATATATATATATATATATATATATATATATATATATATATATATATAGAGAGAGAGAGAGAGAGAGAGAGAGAGAGAGAGAGAGAGAGAGAGAGAGAGAGAGAGAGAGAGAGGTGGAATTTCGTTTTAGGATAACAACACTGGGAAAAATGACAAAATCTAACTCCGCCACTCCAGGAATATATGACGAAAGGTCAAGAGAGAGAGAGAGAGAGAGAGAGAGAGAGAGAGAGAGAGAGAGAGAGAGAGAGAGAGAGAGATCGCTTATTATTGTTCCTCTCGAGATAATCCGTTGAACCGCTGGAGAAGAAATAAGGGGCAATATCCCCCTTAAACTTAGCACATAACTTTACACAAACTTGCCTCGTAACTTTCCTCGCCGGATCGAGCGGCTGTCCCGAACCCCTCCCCCCGCTCCCCCTACTACCTCCTTTCCCCTCTTTTTCCTCCTCCCTTTCCCCCCTTACACATCCACCAACACTACCACTGCCATCACCATCTCTTCCCTTGTCTTCCTTCCTTCCTCTCTCTCTCTCTCTCTCTCTCTCATCTTCCCTTACCACTACCAACTAATTTTTTTCAGCATCGATGACCTTTGATATTGCGACGCGTGTTCGAGGTACTAAAGCTTAACCACTTGCTCTATACCATAATTGTTATCCGCGCGTGCCCGAAAGCGTCGCCTAACTTTGGATGTGTGTTACAAACGCAAGACAAGGAGACTTTATAGTTATCAAGCAAACAAATATATAATCAACGATAGGTATAAATTTTGGTGGTGGTAAAATTTAAAAGTGCAAACGGCGTTCACCGTGTACATGAACGCGTTGCTGAAACGAGACTCTGGTGAAGAACAATTTTATAATGTGACCTTTTTCTTTAGACGCAAACATTCACGTATGTTGTAACTGACAAGAGTCAGCTACTGAGCATCCCTCGCTATTTTACACAATTCCATGACCAATGAGAAAATGGGAGAGGGCCAGGAAACCACTGATAATAGCAGCTTGAGCTGAACATTTCAAACGTTCATTTCTAGTTTTCTGTAAAAGAAAACTATTGAGATGACTTTGTCTATCCGCCCGCACTTTTTCTGTCCGCCCTCAGATCTTAAAAACTACTGAGGCTAGAGGGCTGCAAATTGGTATGCTGATCGTCCACCCTCCAATCAACAAACATATCAAATTGTAGCCCTCTAGCCTCAGTAGTTTTTATCTTTTTTAAGGTTAAAGTTAGCCATGACCGTGCGTCTGGCAAAGCTATAGGACAGGCCACTACGGGGTCGTGACAAAGTTTCATGGGTCGGGGCTCATATAGCATTATCTCGAGACCATCGAAAGATAGATCTATTTTCGGTGGCCATGATTATATGCTCGATTGTGCCGAAGAAACCGGTGCATTTTTTACTTGTTTAAATTGTGGACATTGTTTCTACTCAGCTTTTTTCACAACCATACGATTGATCAGAATACTTCATTTGCAAATAATAGCCTCCCTCCCACTACCGTATTTCTCGTCACCTTTACCTGGAACTGCGTAATTAAATGCCACAGCTCTTGACCTCTTGAGTTTTTTGACAGGGTCCCGAATAAGGCTCGGGCGGTCAAATATTCCAGTTTACGGCTCCATTCCTTTCGTCTGAATACACATGTCAAGTTTACCAAGGCATTTTCTTCCTGGCAAAGGTGCCAGTGGTGCAGCGACCCCTTCCTTCTCTCTTGTACGCTTCCCTCGCGGATGTCTTCTCTTCCCCGCTCGTTTCTTCCTTTTCAAATTCAATCTCTCGTCTCTCTTCAAAAACACCTCTCCTACTCCTTCACTCTTAAAATCATCATCTCCTTCATACGCCACCCTTCAACTCCCTTCAAATTATATTCCTTCCCTACTTCTTTTCCACTCTCTTCAAAATTATGATTTCTCTCCTATCACTACTCTCTCTCTCTCTCTCTCTCTCTCTCTCTCTCTCTCTCTCTCTCTCTCTCTCCTCTTCCTAGCGCACCTCTTGTTTGCTTATTCCTCTCCCACAAGAACCGACGAGTAGAAACTATCATTAAAAATTCCTGAGTGCTTCTGCACACAAAGGCAACTTTCAACACCCTAGGTAGATGCTTTTCATAACTACTTTTTCCTCTGTCGGGTCTATGTATGTTCATACTTGTGAATATGTAAATTCACATACATAAAAATAATAGCACGGAATGGAAAATAACATGAAAAACGACGACTATATATGTGTGCTGAGAGAGAGAGAGAGAGAGAGAGAGAGAGAGAGAGAGAGAGAGAGAGAGAGAGAGGAAGCCGTGAATATGTGTGGCTGTCTAAACTCTACGGCCGTGCGCGCCTTTTTCTCCGGCCCCTTAAAATATGGCTCAGGGAAAGCGGGGTCCACTATCACAACACAAAGCTTTAGTTCGGCTTCGTTTTCTAACATATCCATCTATTGCTTTCATACTGGCATTTCACAAGTATTCTCGTTAATATTAACCCTTAATAACTGTGCTGAATAGTCGAGAGGTAAAAAAACAAGATAGTATTACCATACGGACGAATGTTTAGTAACGAGTCAAAGTCGCATGGTATCATCCGAACGCACACAAAGGAATCCCCGAGATGGTAGAGGAAAAAATTGTTGATTCATTCTTGTCTCGGGGACATTAAACAACTCTTGCGTTCCATTTCCCTGTTCTGGCTCTAACTTTGGCTTGCTCTAAACCAGTGACACAGAAAGACGGGGAATTTAACAATTTTCTTTTGATACGTCCAGAGATGACATGACGTAACAGGGAAATACGCTCTGCAAAAGGCTGACGCACCTGAAAATCCCGTCCTAGAGCAATATCTCTCTCTCTCTCTCTCTCTCTCTCTCTCTCTCTCTCTCTCTCTCTCTCTCTCTCATGAGAAAAATTTCTAATAAAACCGAAAATAAAAACTGAACCTGAGGCCACGGCTAAATTATCCGATGAAACGGTTTCTAAAATGGCGTTATTTTCTTTTGTTCTTGGCGCCAAAATTCCGATAAATATAAATGTATTTTTAGATTCTCAGCAAAATAATGATCTCTCACTTTCCTTTTTGAAAATTCAGTCACTGTTTTTTTTAAGTTCATGAATATCGATGAAAGCGTTCATTCTTTAAATGTAACAAGGATCCTGAACAAAAATTCATTTCAGTGTAACCTAGTAAGTTAAGAAAAAAAAACTTATAATGCATGTGAAAAACAGACGATACTAATGGACGATAATAAAATATGTAAATCAAACATACGTATGTATGTGTATATATATATATATATATATATATATATATATATATATATATATATATATATATATATATATATATATATATATATATATATATATATATATATATATATATATATATATATATATGTGTGTGTGTGTGTGTGTGTGTGTGTTTTCACTGTATGGAGGACATCATTTTCTGAAAATTATAACTTTCCTTTTATTCATGAAACAGAAAGGTATTACAAATAGGCTAAAAAGAGATGACAGTAAATATAAGTAATTTCTAGTCCAAAATGAACTATTAATGTTCCTATGGGAGAACAAAATTTACATTAAAGGTGTCAGTAATTTTCCGTTCACACTTTACAAAACGCATCAGCCGGGTGTTCATCCGAAGATCGGTTCCAACGAGGCCCTTCCTCAACTGGACTTACATACTACTAATTCCAATTACTTTAAGGTATATATGTGTAGGAGCTGACTTCTGGACTGAATACAAGGTGCCAGATAGAGTTAGAATTATGCCCTTTCTAAGGGTCGCTAAAATGAATATGTACATGCACGGTGAGATATATAATTCCGTAGATTCGGTGCCCTGAGTGCAAATGACGATGTACGCGAAATCCAGCCAGGGTTACGATAGTGTAGGTTGAGGTAGCAAGCATGTGACGCCAGTTCTAGGACTGTGGCGGTTTGAAGGGCAAAGGTTTCTGGTAGGTTTTAATGAGCGTGCTGGCAGATTTGAGACCAAGCCCTCTCTAATTTTATTTTGTAGGTGCACTGAATTTTATAGCTTCAGGCGTTTCAACGCCTTCAGTTTAGCAAGGTTTAGCACAGTAGGGAAGGTCATGCAAGTTAGCCACCGCTTTACAGAAATTGAGTCGTACGCCCTACAGCACATCCATGTGGCCACAGATAGCTGGGTATGGTGATCATACTTGGGAGCAATAGTCTATGATTGGTCTAATCAAAGTCTCCCATAGCGTTGCGCATGGTGGTGATATCTCTTTCAGAAAAGTTCTTGGTATCCATGCCGACTTTTTACGACAGTGTGCTATGATTCTGTCGACAGTCAGACGTGACTCCCTGATCTTTTGCTCGGTGGGTTATCGTAATGGCATTTCCATCTGGTCCAAGAAATGATGAAAATTTCTTGGTTTCAGCAGAAGCGTATGTATGTGCTCCATTTTCTCCTCGTTAAAGGTTTCTTCGTTCGTCTGCACCCAGAGAAAGAGAGACTATACGATCTAGCTGACTTTGAAAATGTTCAGTCTTCACTCGAGTTCAATGAGGCCAAGATATCGGAATCGTACGAAAGCACAGACCTAAATGAGCTCTGCACGTGTTACCAACATTGCTAATTATTATAAGAAAAAAAGAAGAGGACAAGAATACTTCTACGAAGGACACTTGATATGAGTTGAGCTGGTTTGGATTACGCTTCACTGGCTGATACTTGAAACGTTCAAGTTAAAATGAAATTATGTAGCGGGGCCCCTACAGGTCCACCTATCAGTTTACCTATGATTCTGACAACTAACCGTCTAGCTAACTAGGCGTGACACCACACTGGCATGTATAAAGCCATATTGGTTAGTAGGGAGGATATCGTTATCGGTCAGAATGATGTTTGACGACAGCTCTCCTTATGATTTTCTCAAAGATTTTGATCAGCTGGGATATTAATGATATAGGACGACATGACTTCGGGAGAAAGCTTTCGTCGTTTAGAGAGAGAGAGAGAGAGAGAGAGAGAGAGAGAGAGAGAGAGAGAGAGAGAGAGAGAATCGCATGAATTTCACCATGTAGGTTGTGGATTACCTCTTAGAGGCTATCCCGTTTAAAGTGTACATATTCTTAATAGAGCAATGATCGCTTACATCTGATGCTCATTTCCCTCTTCTTTCTTTCTCTCCCCGCTCTAGCTGCTACCTACAAGGGTCGACTAACCACGAAGTACAATACTCCCTGCTTAGGTCAACTAAGACACACTGGATTTTAGGGAGAGCGCCCTTCCGATCCTATTCTAGAAAATCGACATTTCACCAACAGATTGTATGTATACCGAAACCAAAAAAATTATATACACAAAGAAAAATATTGTAAGTTACATTGCTTTAGAATTAACACATTCAACGCTGCTTGCTGCTGCATGTCCATCGTCTTCTGAAAACGTTACTACACGATTTGTAATTAGTAAGAGATTAGTAGTCTACTATTGCTAATGATATTAACAGTGTGGTAGTGGCAGTAGTAAATGACATCACGTACATCTAAAAATTTAAAAAATAAATTAAAATACTTAACTAAAATGGTCTGAACAACAAAAACCATAGAAGACAACAGCCATAAAAATGTGTAACTTAACTAAACAAGCGCTGATGAACAAACAGTCGAACAAGCACACATGAGCACTTGACCATAGCATCTCGGATCATCACCTGAAAATGGTAGCGGTGTACTGTGACGAAACAGAGATGGGGGAAAATGAAGGGAACAGGAGAGAGAAAGAGAGAGTCTGAATTGCCCTCCAGAGGAATCGGAGACGCCCGCCAGAATTTACATGGAGATGAGGCAGAAATAGGGGGGGTGGGAGAGAGGAGGAGTAGTAGTTGGGATAGGAAGAGAAGGGTACCCTCTCGAGTAGTCGTTCTTGCGGGGGGAAGGGGGGGAGGGCAAATAGCGAGAGAACTGAGGAAAAAACCTTTGAGAAAAATGGGGAACGAAACTGAGAGAGAGAGAGAGAGAGAGAGAGAGAGAGAGAGAGAGAGAGAGAGAGAGAGAGAGAGAGTTAGGTAACGGGAGGGGTATATAACTGGAATAGAAAGGATTTAAGAAAACGTGAAATGAAAATGAGAGAGAGAGAGAGAGAGAGAGAGAGAGAGAGAGAGAGAGAGAGAGAGAGAGAGAGAGAGAGAGAGAGAGTTTAGGATCAACGAAGAGCGATGTAAAAAGAGTAAAACGATATGAGAGAAAGCGAGGGGGAGATGAATGAAGGGAAGAGTAAGAGAGTGACGGCAAAGGGGAATGGAAGAGGGGGAGAATTTTTCGAGAAAGTGATCAAGGAAGAGAGAGAGAGAGAGAGAGAGAGAGAGAGAGAGAGAGAGAGAGAGAGAGTTTAGCATTCCCTACTCTGTAAGCGACAATACAATGGGCAGCAGACAGTGGGATTTACATGGGGAAAAGCGCTTCAAGATAAAAAGTTATTAATACACAGTCTGCAAGTCTTGAGGTATCGTGAAAATTATAAAGGCGAGATGTCAAAACAATTCCTTTGAAACCTACGTTCTGAAGAGTTTATTTTCTTGTATTTGCTGTCAGTCCATTCCATAAATTTAACACACATGATAAATTTCACATATGCCTGATTATCTCAGTTTCAACTGAATACAGAATAAGTTCACATAACGGAATCCATTCTTCAAAAAAACAAATTGCCAGTTTGCAAACTACAACCTATCCTTATGATGAAATTAAGCACGCATGAATAATTTCCTTGAGAGCACACACGCACACAAATATGACCTTTTATTCTAAAAAAAAAAAAAACCCTAAAGGAACAATAACATGGGGAAGCATCATTAAAATTAGGAATTAAATTAGAATTCGCTAACACACACACACACACACACACACACACACACACACACGCGCGCGCGCGCGAATCGAAAAAATGAGAATATGCCAAACCATGTACAACACATCCAAACAGTTACTATCTTTAGCATCACATTCTCATGTTATCACAATCCCTTTCAAACCAGTTACCTCATTTTCGCAATCCCATTTCTTATTCAATCTAATTATGTCATATTTGTTTGGTCTACAGTATATTAGTCAGGTTAGGTCTTGTGCCAGAAAAAGGCGTGACAAATTTATGAAGGATAAGCGATAGTAAAGAGAGTTTTCTTTCTACGCCTGATCCAATTCATATTTAATTTCCAAAAATATTGACACATTCTTTTCTTCAGCAAATCTGCTCTCATTAATTCACGGTATCTTTTAGCTTACACTGACTCCCCTACTGTAAAAAAATTGTATTCCAAAACATAACAGATTGAGAATGACACAACTATTTAAAAAAATACAAGTCTGATCCTACATAACTCTATTATTCCTTATTGGTCATAATGATTCCCATGGCATTATAAACTAATAATGAAAACTACCAGCGAATGGATTACTTACTGCCAAACGTCACCTGTAACGATATTTGACTCACCATTAACGTTTTTTAAGTAACGCTTCAGGCCAAAACTATTATACAAAGCTGTAAAACATGTAATATACACATTCAGTATACTATACAGATTTACTGTTCAACAGCAGTGCATCTACTTTCAAATACACAAGGGATCGCGCTGCGCTGCATTACTTAGGATGATCACTCGAAATTTCATCATTTATGAATATGACAGTGAACTCGGGTTTGAGGTCAATTTGAGATCATGATCTTTTCACAGTGACCTAGATAAGAGCCTTTTCTTGCCTACTGATTTATTTCCCATTTTCTTGAAAATTCTGATAAAAATCTGAAACACAATGTTAACAGTTGAAGGTACCAACTACGGTTCCCCTTTCCGAAATAGCGCAAAAAAGAAAAAAGTTAACTCTGGTCTACAACAACTGAAAAAAATGATGTATTACTGTCCTTCTCGTGACCATTGGCATAAAATAAGCCTGCAAGACCACGCTGGCTCGTCGAAATCTTCCACTGTTTCCAAGTTGTTCCGGTTTGCGTTTCAATGCTGCATTACCTTTATGTGTAGGGCAATGATGATTAGTCACCTACATTTCATGCATGCTCGACATGAAATCCAGAGCTGTTTACATGTAAATAAAAACTGCAATGAAGAGGTAATCGTCTTAAAAATTTAAAGAATAATTTGCGATGGAATTTGGAAGAATGAAGAAAGTGTGAAAATTAAGCTCTTTCATAAATAGGGGAACAATTGCTAACTTGGTATTTTGGAAAACTTAAAATGATGCCTAATCGCTGAAAAATAAATATTTCAAAATCCAGCGGGATGATTCATCAAATTAACACGGATGAACTGTAACTCTTTCTTGGCCTGAAACCATCTCTCTCTCTCTCTCTCTCTCTCTCTCTCTCTCTCTCTCTCTCTCTCTCTCTCTCTCTCCATCGTACGCAAGTGGTCAAGTGTTCAGATCACAACTGACCTGACCAGTGTTCGCACCCGGACCTGACGCGGAGGAAACGGTACGGGGCGTTTCCGAAAAATCCATTAGGCCTCTATTGACCAAAGCAGTGAATTATGTACATGCTTGTTAGTTGGCTGTTGTGAATGTACGGAAGGGAGCGGGACGACAGAGACAGATTGCGATGAGGGAAAGTAAAATAACAGACGCGAGTGACCTGCGCTCTGGTAAAGCGTTTACCGTCGTGTAATTGCAAAGAAAGGCTTCGACGCTGTAAACACAGCAATTTCCTACAAGAGAGTAGTACAATATACCTACTACCTAAAGAAAAACAAAAGTATTTAAGCTGCACGTTAAACTAAAACTTACCCTTAACTGTAGCATGAACTAAAGTACGGTCACAAGTGATAGCTGGTTATACCTGCCTCAATGCCTGTTCCGAAATTGCAATGGGAAAGAAGTCATAGGAAGTCCAGTACGTGACGAAATCGATACATAATAAAAAAAAAAAAAAGCGGCCCCTGCAGGTGACGAAAGACACCCTACAAGTAATGAAAAAAAAAACACCCAGTACTCTACGTAACTTCCCTCACTAATGACAAGAATAGCCTCAAAACCTGCTACCTTAACTTTACAAAGTTACCAGTGAGGTAAGGGAGAGAATCAGGGGAGCTTCTAAATTCAAAATAAAGGATTACTACACACACATATATACATATACTGTATATATGTGTATATATACACACATATATACATATACTGTATATATGTGTATATATATATATATATATATATATATATATATATATATATATATATATATATATATATATATATATATATGTATTATTAAAAAAATAAAACAACAGCATCATATCAGGGAAAAGCCTTCATAAATGAGAGATGTCGCAAAACATCAACTGGTGACTGGGGGCCTCGAAGCTCCATACTGTTTAACGATTCATAACAGCATCTAAATCTGAGTAATCAACACAATTTAAAGGAGAATACAAATCATCGAAAAGTAAATAAAGTGAGTAGAGAAATTTACGATTACAAACCAAGTCAGGATAATCCAACTCCGAGTAAACTTTCCAAACCCAAATGAAGAATGCTCACACGATAAGCTACGCCTTAAGATACTGCCATGTCAATCATAACAACTGACTTCTTTCAAATTAAGAATGAAATTAACACGTAACAACGACAAAACTGCCAAACTAAGCTCTTGCGAAAAGGCCAGGGAAGTCATGCTAGTGAACTTCAAACCAAAGAGAAAAAATACAGAAATCCCAATGAAAGTGCGTGAACTGCAAACACCAACGACCAGTACGCAGTCAAAATAGAGCACCGCTCTAAAAAACAAAAAGGAAAAAAGTGAAAGGAAAAATGTAAACAACACAAAACCAACAAGGGACCCTTCTGACCAATAAACCCTGAACCTATCGATGGTTCAAGTTTAAATATCGGGTACCGAGAGAGAGAGAGAGAGAGAGAGAGAGAGAGAGAGAGAGAGAGAGAGAATAATTTTATTTCAGTCTAAAACTAGTTATCGATGTTCATCTCGCTGGAAAACAAACGAAATGCACATCAAAGCTTGCTTCATACTTATCAGAATTTAAGCCAATTAGCCTTCAGGAGGTAATCTTACTAATAAGGTTATTGAAAAAAGCTCCGATTAAAAAATTATAAAATTCAGTAGAACTACTGTATCAACAACGCTACCCGCTCCTCCCCTCCCCCAACAGTCTCTCTCTCTCTCTCTCTCTCTCTCTCTCTCTCTCTCTCTCTCTCTCTCTCTCCCCCTTCCGCCGAAGCTCACACTCCACACATACCCAGCCAACATGCTGCAACCCCATCCCCCCAACCAACAATCCCCAATCTCCATCATCCTCCGCCTCTCCCTACCCGCTGGCCCCCATGGCACCCCCTTCAAAAGCCCAACCGTAGTTGCAGACGGGATAATAAAATTGCCGAGTCGCCTGTGGGAGCTGGCGCTGCCCGCAGTGTTGCCAATTCTAAAATGGTCGCCAATTCTTCCAACATTGAAGGACTTTCCGCAACTCTATGTTCCGTATGACAGGTGGTTTCTAAAGTAATAACAGTTTCGTTCAATAAGGAAGCCATACTCTCATTGCACAGCCTCCAAGACGTTTCTATGGACGAAAAGATCCAAAACACGAGTGGGTATAAAACATGCCTGAATGGTACACTATGGTAACACTGCCCGAGAGAAAGAGAGAGCAAGAGGGAGAGAGAGCGAGAGCCCGACGCTCTTATTTCCATTGCAAAGCAGGAGAACTCTGCTATCCCCTCCCCCTTTATAGACGTCTATCACTAACCCCCTTTTCATCTTCCTCCCTCCCTCTCTCCCTCCCTCCCCCTCTTCCTACAAGAGCCTTACTATGTGATTCAGCAGAAGAAGATACAGGAGAAAACGAAGGACAATGAGAGAGAGAGAGAGAGAGAGAGAGAGAGAGAGAGAGAAAAAACAAATTTTGACTGAACTCAAAGGCAACCAAGCTATGTAATAATTAACACAGGATAGGTTTTAGCTGCTGTATATATTCCCCTCTCATACTGACGCTTTCAAATTTCGCTGGATTGTTTCTGACAATTATGGCGAGAGTTTTAACATCTTTTTTTAGTAACTTCCTTGATTCCAAACTTCTGAATCAATTATGAAAGACTGCAATGTTTTATTTCTTTTTTTTGGTAGAGGAATATAATAAAAACAACAATAACAGTAAAAATCTATGATAATACTGATATTGGTTTTCAATACTGACATCAATCATATGTTGGGTGTGCATGGAACTTATGTTGCAAATAAATCACGTAAAAAATCGTAAAAAAAACGCGCTGTTAAATTTAAAAAAGTACTTCATATATAAAGAACAACCTTAGGCTCCACAGGCTCACTTTCAGTCATTGTATCGGGGCCTCCAAAGATTCTGTGTAGAACCCGGAGAAGCAAAACGTTCTATCTATTTATCTATTTATTTATTTAATCTCTTATCGACCTGGCGCTCTCGGGGTCCGCTAGTGTGAAAAGCGCACGCCATACCTTCATCTTTCATACTGGTGGCCACACTGTTCAACAAAACGAAATAATAATAATAATAATAATAATAATAATAATAATAATAATAATAATAATAATAATAATAATAATAATATCGGGAGAAAACCCTCTTTTAGGCAGGTAATGTCAAATGAAATTGCTGCATCAGCTGCATTTAATTTGTATAGAAAAAGATAAGACTCTATACAAATTAAATGCAGCTGATGCAGCAATTTCATGTAATAATAATAATAATAATAATAATAATAATAATAATAATAATAATAATAATAATAATAATAATAATAATAATAATAATAATAATAATAATAATGTCAGGTTCGTCTGGCTCGCCATTATCGTGGCCAGAGGCAAAAAGTAACAGAAGTTATTGGCCAAGAACATTATTGTGCTGCGTCTTAAGGTAGGATAATGCCTAGAAAATGATCGTGAATCCACTTGAAAATGCAGGATATTTGACATGACTAACCTTTCCCATATAAGGCCGGAACAAATTTTTTTCTGTAAATGGCATGAATATAGGTCAGTATTGAAGCTACGCCTCTCTAGGCAGCTTGCAAGCTATCAAATGACCAGATTGCCAAGTAGTATATTGGATAGACTCCAGTATCTTGTAAGACTACTGTACAGGCAGGCAGCCCTAGGAAGAAAATCATAGATGCATCCAGTGTGACAACGGCTCCCGGTATGATATTGTATTGTCAGGAATATTGCAAGGATACTGTGTCATGGAAAAGTCTGTTTACACTCTATTATCTGGTGACTGAAATGAAAGAGGCACAAGAGATGAAAAAATTAAAAAAATGAAAGAGTTCCTTTATAAGCATTAATTTGTCATCAGATACTGCGGTGTAGGAGAAAAAGTGGTTGTTCTAGATCATTTGAATGCATAAGTAGGTACCCCAAAGGAAGTGTGGTTAGTATTTTGCCATGTTTCTAAAGCAAGGAAAATATATATAATTTTCACAATTAAATAGTGTTCTGAAAGGATCTGGACCATTGGCAATACTGAGTTGTCTTGGCGAAGCAGTAGTTAAACATTCAAATACTAACTTTCCAAACCAAGTATATCGATAAAGAGGAGGACTGCGAAACTTTACAATGGCTGAAGAATAGGGCTAATTTTACAGAAGAGATACGTGTAGGTGAGGTGCCTGAAAGATTTAAATGTGGTGTGCTAGAGATGACAAAACATTTAAGATGATATACATTACAGAAAGTGGAAGATTAAAAAAAAATCAGTACTTGACAAGCAAGGACCTTTATAAATATGCAATGCAAGTGTTACAGAAATAAGAAGCAGATTACAGTTTTCATGACAAATTTTCATAATAAAAGTAAAGCTTGTGTAACAGCGATAAAGACTCTACTTTCATGTAAATATAGTTACTGGGAATTTATTTCATGTTTCTGAGGCTATTTAGTATCATTAAAGATATACAGATAAGACGATATGGAAACTTTCAAGTTTTGCGATGACAAAAGAAACTATAAATTTGACAAAAAGAAGGGTGCAGATGATACTCTGATAACCGGCTATAATGATAAATACAAAAACTGAAACCTTGTAAGACACAATACAAAATATCGGTAGCACTTCCGCGATACCTATATATATCTCTTCCTATCTTCAAGGGCAATACTCTGAGAGAAAGGAAGTAAATTACTGCAATAGTCTTCCATCTTTTATCCAACGCTACCATTACTCATGGCTATTATCAAGGTTAACACTAGTTCTACAGTGGAACTACACTCAGATATGTATAAAGGAATACAGTTACAAATTAGATTAAAAATAAGAACGCGAATACGAGCAAATGAACAACAACATTTCGCAGATCAGGACGATTTTCCATCACGACCAATTACCTGCAACATCATCATCTTCTGCTCTAGGGGAGGACACAGTCTATGACACCTGGATATTCAGAGCAGGCTGCTGCAGTGAGATGCTCACCGCTACAGCAACCACAAGCCGCATATAGCCATCCTACTGGTGAGTCACTTCAGTGGCTCTGATAAGGTCATTTAGAGGCATTTTTTGGTCGAGCTCATCCACAAAATGCTTGTACATGGCGCTGGTATTGCCATGGGCTTGAATTTGCGTCCTTAGCTCGTCAACGAGTGCCCAATGTAGCTTATATAACAGCTTGGCTACTGATGATTTATAATCCTATTCTTTCAAACTAGCGACATGAATTTTCACCTTCAGTCTGTAGTCGAAAGAGTAAGGTCATTTGAAGAATAAAATATATTAAAATCTTAACAAAGTTTTATTTATCTGGGCGTCTCAGAACCAACTAGGTTCTATTTTCAACAAGGAATAAATATAAATGAGGTATTTCTACAAACTGTACATGGGATGCAATACCGAATAAATAGGAAAAGAAATTAGAGAAAAAATTCTGGGAGATGAAGAATGAATACTTGAATGTACTAAGTACTAACGTTGAATGCGCTAAGAATTCAAGCCTCAATAGTGAAGTTGAAAGAAGTGCAAGATGAAACAAGAAAGTAGAGTGGAAAAACATGCGGATGATACTGACAAAGTCTTGTAATCAGGAGTGGCGCTGGTGTTGGCGTAGTCCTTAGAATTATTAATCAAGTGCCCACGAGTGAAAAGAAAAAAAATGAAAGTACCTCAAACCAGAGGCTGAAGAAGACCTGAATGTGCTGACGAATGAATTCACAGCTTTTTTTTAAATGTGAAATTAGTAATACAGAAACTTTGACGATAAAAATCATCTGATATAACGGAATTATTGCCGAGAAGACTTTACCTGAAAATGAGGTGACACCTAGCAAACCAACTGGATTTTTGCAGATTACATGACGAAGAAACAAAGCCTAAGAATTGAGAATTGGAGTCATACAAAGAGATAAAAAAAATATGACTGTGTTAACCACAGACATTGCACTTAAGTCCGGCGATATGAAGAATTAAAAAGAATATTCAATGTACTCGTTCTTAACATGCCGGTGAAAGAAACTGATATACGGCTGAGCGATGAATAACATGGTTTTAAAAAAGGCAGGAGTTTAAACGGTCAAATATTTATTTTAAAAATATCTATTGTGCTACAGCGTATGGAATTTAAAAGTCCCCTTACGACTTTTAAATTACGATGGCTTCAGCCGACTGCGAGAAAGGATTTGACTAATTCTACAGGTCTTAAGTCGCAATGGTACTCTCGTTAAATTTGGAAAATGATTGGAAATATCCATGACCGAAGCAGAGGCAAAGTAATGATTATAGAGCAAGGTCATGTGAAACTGCTGTAAATAGTATGATACTACAGGGAAATGTTTTGCCATTTTTGCTGTGTGTTCTTTACACGCATTTTATAATAAAAAATGTGCTTGGAGAAGCTTGACAGACTTAGAATACGCAGCTGATATTGAAATATTCAGCAAAACACCGCAGGATTTACATAGCCTGCGTAACAGAATGCACCATGCATGTACAGAGCTGGGACTCAAAATAAATCTAATAATTACAGAATTAATGAACAGAGAGTGAGCACAAAGGCACGACACTAACATAGGTAGAATGATATCCAATACAGCTGCTTTCGAGCTGGAATTTAGCGAATCAAACAACGGGCAGGCTGAATATAACTTAAAAATCAAATACACTGGAATTCCACATAAAGTTATATAAAGTCACGCATTAGTCTGCATGCATTACTATACAGACACGAATCATGGCAGGATAGATTGCTAAAAGATTGTATCAGGGAAATTAAAAGATATTCCATATGGAAAAGATGGTTTGGACATGTCCTTTCTAACTACGCGATGAGGAAGAGTATATGATAGTGTCAGCTGGGCTCTGGGCACCAGATGAGTTGGAATGCCTATGAGGCAGAAGGCTGGAGATAAAGAGATAAATGCAGATTTGTGGAGGTGAAAAGATAGGCAATACATGACTGGCGGAATTTCAGCTGTATGTACGTATGTATAAATATATATATACATATTAGATGGAGATGGCTTGGACATGTCTTTCGCACAACCCCTGAAAGAATAGTTGGCCAGGTTCCTAAGGGCGCCAGAGTTAGAAGACCCAAACCTATTTGGGTAAGATCTACTAGAAAAGAGGCTGGAGTTAAGTGGAGAACTGAGAAGTCAAATCACAGGAAAAACATGAGTGGCGGAATTCCAAACAGGCCCTTTGCGTCACGCGTCGCTAGGAGCAGAGATATATATATATATATATATATATATATATATATATATATATATATATATATATATATATATATATATATATATATATATATATACATACACACACACACACAATGATCATAGAGGAATAGGCACTACGAAAATGAAGTATGACTTGAAACGTGAATCATAATCTTTATCTATTATAACGCAATAAAGGGATCACTTGACGTTAAATCTTTCTCACTCTTATTAATAAAACAAATTAACATATAATTACTTTTCTATCTGTCAAAAAGGACTGTCTCTGCCCACTCATTCTAAAGTTCGTTACCCATAATCCTTTTGTTTAATCATCAAACTCCAACTCAGACTACATACATAATCTAATACTTCTCCAAAACCTAATCGGTCACCGTTCTCCCAAACCTGACCAGCACCGACCACAGACATCTATAAACTTTTACCACAAACGTGTTCTCGGTTATTCGCAAACATGTTTTGCTTTGGTTGCAATCACAATCTCGGTTTGAAGACGACCGTGTCCGAGACTAACCACAATCACCTTCTGCCCAGACCACAAACAAGTTTTAGGCCTCAACCACACACATACGATGAGAGAGAGAGAGAGAGAGAGAGAGAGAGAGAGAGAGAGAGAGAGAGAGAGAGAGAGAGAGAGAGAGATTGCTAACTTTTACCAGACTTAGCAGTTAAAACAATGAAAATGAAATTGAAAGGAAACAAAATGGTCTGATCAAAACAGGCCCGACGTCGGACTTCATCCATTAGTAACTTGAGCGATTAAAAATCAAATTATAAACAGAAAAAGGCGAAAACGCCAAACGTTCTCGCCAACGTTCTACAGTTGTCAACTGGCTAGTGTTTTTCCTGCTTTCAAATCCACAGCTTGAATGGCTAGGCAAAGAAGTAAAATTGACTACACGCGATGCATAGTTAGAAGTCTAATTATTCTGAACAAAGATGCAGTCTGATTAATTCAATTTACTGACAATAATATCATCATCAACAATGATAATGAAAACAAAAACTTTCATTAAATTCCCTCCTTTACCATGTAAAAGGCCCGGTACAAGCCCTCTTGCACTGAAAACTGATAGGCACTTTCTTCTAACTAATCAAAAGGTGCTAACATTTTTGACCCATTAAAACCCCGAAATACGAAAAACTTTTTTCCTTTTTTTTGTATCCTGCTGTTGCATGAAATGATAAATGGCAGCGTTGCAGTCGCTTTTATTGCCGACATTTGTCCCCACAGTTAATCTTGTAAAATGTACAATTGTTTGACGTTGGTGCGTCATAGCGGGTACTACCCGATAAAAAGAGGGCAGTACGCAAAACTAATAACAATATCTGCTGTATTCTACTGACTTTTTCCATTCTTCGCATGATACAAAAACCAGTTTTTGTTTTTATAAGCCATAAAACAATCGAATCTCATTATCAAAGACTGACTAGATAACTGATAAAATTTTACTGAAGAAAATGGGACAGATAAAAATCCATAAAGTAAATAGGTTTTGATTGAAATCGGCCACATGTAATTGTCAAAAGTTAAATCCAAACTTAAATATAGCATAGTTCGTATATAAGGCACTAATGATATCTGCAAAAACCCAATTTCAAAAATTATTTGAAAAAAACAACATTAACATATATATTCATTCAAGTTGTTTTCTTCAATATGTAGAACCGCGCGGAGGACATGGCCCTCATATTAACGTAACTAGAACTACAAGTAAATTTATATTGAGATAAATATGATATACTCCATGCAAAAGGTTTTCAAAACACTAACAACTAACCCTAGGAATATCCTGCACAAGTCCCTGTCTCCCTTGTGGCAAATCCAAAAGGCATAGTTTCGAGTCCCGGCCGGAAAAGATTCACTATATAATTTCATTTGGGTGTAAGTTATTCCCAAGATATTTGTGGCTTAATATTTGTGGGTATACATAAGTCACGCGTGTACAATTACGAAATTAGGCTATACATACATATATATATATATATATATATATATATATATATATATATATATATATATATATATATATATATATATATATATAATGTGTGTGTGTGTGTGTGTGTGTGTGTGTGTGTGTGTGTGTGTGTGTGTGTGTAACAGCGTCAATGACCAATTTCTCTATTCCTTTAATCTTTTTTATTTGCGTCCCTACAGAACCTTCAATCAAACTGTAATGGAGAACAAATGAAGAAACTTAACTTACAGTGATGAGATTCGAAATCACGTGATAAGCTGTGTTGAGTTTAATAAAAACCATTCGATTACCAAGTGGGATACAAGCTTATTTCAACTGGTCAATAACAAACAATAATACTTTGGGAACAAACTATGTCCAAATGGAATTATATACATAAGATAAGAGCAACTACTCTGCTCAGATTCATACAGAAGATAAGAGCATAGATCTGAATCCTGACCAGAGCAAAGTAACTCATTCCTTCAGCTCATGGACAAATGCAGTGTTAGTTAGAGGTGGGAATACGAAAAATGACGCCAGCTTTATATCTCTAGAAAAATTCCAAATCACCTTAAAAATTTTCAATTTGTTCCTATGAGAAAGCAAACCTTTGTCTTTTATATGGAGACTTGTTCCTTAGGTGGGAGGCCTTGTACAGAGAGCATGGCTGGTGTTGATCTTCTAACAAGATATGTCAGTTTCCCAGTCACTTATATGAGAAGAGGAAGTATGACTCCTGTACCACCTCTGCATGCTGGCATATGTGATATCGAGGATGACAGGGCCCTGGTTCAGTTTGGCTTTTCTGTAACTTCACTCTAAGAAAATAGTTGAACTTAGGTTTCCTTTGTCAGAAGGAAAGTCCAGCTCGGACAGCAGCATAATATCGTGGAATCCAGGACAACCCCCTCATCTCCCATTGCTATAAGAGAAATGGAATGAGCAACTTCTACCAAAGAGCAATTCAGAGACTGGAAGCTCTATTATACAACTAGGCCTAACTTGTATGTGACACCATCACTGAAGATTCAGCCAATGTTGTTGGGTGGAAGACAGGAGGGAAGTATACTGGCCGCCCTTCTTCCACCCTAACTTTTCACCACTGTAAATCTTAAGCAAGATGCTGTCCTGTCTTAGCAGAGTTTGTTGAGTTACATAGTATGGTTGAGCAACCAATACAGGCCCTATGGAGAGAGACTCCAGGCTTGTGGGTAATATCCCTAAGATAGAAAGGTAAAGGTGGTTTGGCAAAGATGTACAACTGATCTCAGTACCTACTGTATAACACAGAGAAGAGGCTTCTGAATCCTAGGAATTGTGCAACTGACCTGACTTTGTTAGCCAAGGAGTGATTTTGGATACTTCCTTATCGCACGTGGGCTGAAGGTGTCAGGTCTTATGCAACTCTGTGAGAAATAGGAGGGTTTCCATCCTTGGAGGTAAGTCTATAATCACACTGAAGGGCACAGACTCGCCCAAGGCTCCACTCCCTACTGCTCCAACATTACTTGATGGCATAACACACCCCCAGCTCGCAGCAACATAGAGAGGAGGATTGCTGAATTTAACGTTCTCCTCCTTTTGGGGCTGAAACCTGGTTCGAAGACTGAATTAGGCTGCTAAGACCCTGATTTGGCACTGGGCTTTTCTAAAGCCCAATGTTGATGGCACAACCACCCACGAACGCTTGGCTGAGGTGCCCTTCATGGATCTTGAAGGAACCTGGAGAGAAACTGCATGGTGGATAAAGAGGTTTTGAGCATCAGTTCCCCGTTTCTCCACCGCCATCTTGACCTTGCACTTCAAGAATAAAAAGGAAGAACCCAAATCAAACTGTTCCATATCCCTAGCCCACTCTTGGTCATAACCTGTCTTGAAAAGGGCCCACAAAACCTATCAAGCCATTTCAAAGCAGGGTAGCCAAAAGGTTTGTGGACTGGTGGGAGAGAAAGTCAATGTCTTTGGTCCTAATACCACAACCTTCAGAACATGCCTGTTTCTGGTCCCAAAACCACAAACTTCCGAACTCTGCTTTCTCCTCCTTCAAAGAGATCCCAAAAATGCAAAGTCTGCCAATGTGTTGAGCCATGAGTTCAACTATAATGCAGCTTGGGAATGAAGCCATGGCAACTATCATTTCCTATTCCTAAAGGACTCAAGGGTTTTAAAACAAGTTTGCTTAAAGAACTAAAAGCCCTGTACTAAGTAAAGTAGATCTGGAATTTCATATAATGAGCAATCTCCATTTTGATGGACAAACATCAAAAGAATTCTTCAAGTTATGACTTGTTAATATGACATGATGAAACTCGTGCATCTCAGCTGGAATGTGACAGAACATACATTGAATTTTATAGAGTATTTACCCCTAAAAGCAAAGGATTATAGTGAAACTGAAAGTCACAGGGCTGGGGTTTTAACTTGTGATGGCGATTCTGAAACAATTCAATCCTTGCTTTGACTTGTAATTAATATTTAAAACATCAAGCTTTCACTGAATGCTATTTAGTTTATTCCAATAACCTTGGCATGAATGGAAGATCATACATTTCTCTCTTTTTTCGTGAAATAACAGATGGATCTAGCACTAACTCAAGTCCTTTCATTTATAAACAATAACCTATGACTGGTATAAACAACAAAACCCTTAATGTGCAAATGACACTGACATCTTCGAATATATTTTCAGTATTTCTGCAGACTACCTGTGACAGTCTGTGATGGTTGTCTCAATGATCTGGTTATGTTAGGTCTTCTGAGATGATTCCACAGGTTTTCGACTTTTCGATCATTCCCAACCAGTAGACATTTAGTGATATTTCGTGACTTCTTACTGAAATAATGACCACATCTGGCTACAATGAAAATAGCTTCGTTCCCCTTCGCCCTAAGACCCACCACATTATGTAGTTCGGTTTGAACTACATAAGTGTTTAGATGCTAGAACCATCCGTGAAAAGTGACGTAAATGAGATGGGGGCGGTGGGGGATCTATATTAATTATCTTCATGATAAAAGATACCGTCATATCTATTTGACCAGAGCTGGCTGGAAAAATGAAAGTTGCTGATACATGAAGCACACCAGTTGACAAGGAGTCGAGAGGGAAAGCCTGGGGATGTGTCCACTTCCCTTTTGTCCCCAACACCTTTATCAAAACCTCTTGTGAAGTGAAGAAGTTACAGATTTCCCTCACTGATTCTAGATACTGAATATCTATTCCACTTCAGTGATCTGTTTAGATACCATACACATCCCCTGGACAAATCCATGTGGATGGATATCGTTATCTACTCAGTGTTTATATGGAAATTTCCCCTTGTTTTTTCCATACATCTTGATATGATGAGACTAATCATAAGTCCTTCTGGCTTGGACAGGCGCTGACTTTAACATACCTGAAAGAAACTGAGATGGATTTTTCCTTCAAACTAGGTTTCGGTATAATGGAGATGGAAATCTGGACGATGTTATTTTCTGTTGTTGTAGCAGATGCTTTTATTGAAATTTAGCTATGGTAGTAACCAAGATACTGCCACGGTGTCAAGACAGCCATAAATGTTGGACCCACGTAGCGGGAATGCAATGGCGCGTTTGACATTACTGAAATGTTATATAGACTTTAAGGAATATATGTGGAATACTTAGTCTTTTCAATATACTGTACACACACACACACACACACACACACACACACATATATATATAAATAAATAAATATATATATATATATATATATATAAATATATATATAAAACAAACATATATACATATAATTTTGGGGAAATTAGTAACAATCAGCTGTTGCGCTAATTTTTCTGAGTTTCCTAATCAATCATTTACTCGGAGAACCAATGTAAACTTGAAAACTTGCCGAGTCGGGAGTCAGGCGGAATTTGTCATGCAGGTCTTATAATAAATCTGACGAGAATCGTGCAGACGGTCACTCCTATCTTCTTCAGATGATGTGAGACTTGTTATCTAATTCCTGACAACCAGTGTTCATTTTTATATACCCATGTTATGTGAACTAAAATTGAATTCTGATGTACTATTCCTTAACGCCTTTGTCTTCTTTTGGGTTTAGTTTCGGATTTCGGAGAATTTACGAGTCGTCGTTCACTACCTATTGATTTAGCTGTTGTCTTACTGGGTCACCACACATTGCCACCATGAAATAAGGTATTTAGATTTTCTGTTTCTTTTGCCTGCACACATCACAGAAATCTTTAAGAGAATGAGAGAACTTTACGAAATGTTTCACCCAAGGGAAGTAGAAAGATTACCTCTCTCTCTCTCAGCTGTGACCCGCAACAGTCGACTAACAACTACGTAACTAATTCACTCCTTAGGTATTTGTATTCCCACGGCGCCACGAGGCCAGAGAGAGAGAGAATTTAACTAGTACAGTTTGCAAGCTATTCACATAAACATACAGTATTGTGTCCCAAAATGCATAGTTACAGAGAAATTCTAACAATTGTCCCTCACCGAAAAGGAAAAATAAACCTGCCGTCGCTGCTGCTTACACCTTCGCAGTCACCTTGACGAGTTAATTGGGAGAGAGCTATTCCAAATGCAACGACTGGAGAGGTTACTGACACAAGATCCTCGACGGAGAGATGGGATTTTGGGAGACATTGGAGGCGTGGGGGATAGTTCTGGTCACAGTACAAAGCCCGATATGGTCTTTTTGATAACCTCCCTAGTTAATCGATGTTTCAAAACATTTATTAGATTTGTTACGAAAATAATTATGAAGTCAAACTCGCGAACTGATGTGGATGAGAGACAGGTTACAATAACGAAATAAACAACGACCGCGTGAGGGGCACCTAAAACAAAGAGAACTACTACGGCAATCATACAACTGATAAACAGAAATCCTAAGATAAAGAAGCCATTTTCAGTGACACCTACATTCGCACTAACTCATTCAAACACGCGGCATATAAAGAGAAAACACCAGATAACATCTACAACAATGCTAAACAAAATGGAAGTAACTGCGCTGGTAATATTTACAATCCATCTCCTACTCTACTGTATTACACAACCGCGTATACTACGTGATTACAAACCAGCATCTGTGTGAGCTGTGCGAGAACAGAAGAGAAAAAAGGCTACAATTATCCTAACACCGAATAACGTTTGCGCCATGGCGATTACATCGCGGTTCTTACGAAAAACAGACAAACTCGTCCGCAGGTGAAATGTACATCAAATAATGAACTAGCCGGACGTCTGTTCTAAAAACTTCTTAATTATTCATCAGAGAAATGGAAGCAAGGGAAGTGAATTCGGGATCCCAAATGAGCCACCAGCAAGGAACACGTTAACACGCACGAATTCTTTTGTCAAAACACTGCGTTGTAATCATCCGAAAACTAGGATAAACCAAGCTCACTGTGCGCGAAGAATAAATATCTCACAAGCGAAAGGACATCAAAAGCACCATCAATTTTTTTATGCCACGTCTCAAGACTTAACACTAAAGATTAGACATTTTCATAAATTGCAACAGACCAAATCTTTCGATCAAGACGACAAACCGCTTTAAGACGCGACAGACCTTCCGGAGCGAATACAAGCAGCGTTCATTCGAGTGTGCGCTTGCGCGTGTCCGTTTTATAATATTAGCTCACTTATATAAGCAAGCGTGCGTTGCATCAAGGTTACAAGCAATAATTCTACAAGCTGTTGAGCCATTACACCGGCCACCGAAAAAGCATAATGGATTACGCATTTTGCCCACAACAGTACAACTAATGAGAAAAAGCATACAAGCAACTGGACAAAATAAAAGGGAACGTATCCATACAAACACAAACAACGCTCAAACACTAATACATAACACAAACAGGGGGGGAGGAAGGGAACATTGGTATTCTGTGTGTGCGTGTGTGTGTGTGAACATACACCATTCCAAGTCATCGCACAGACACTACAAAAAATATCCCAACTCCAGAATTATTTGTTGATCAACGCGTCATCAATATGCCGGTGAGGCTGAAAGCCGCATCACGCAAATAAAGAGCCAGAGGTAAAATCACCCTTGTGTCGCGCAACGCACAGGGGCGAAAATTGAGTGGCTCTCGGGGAGGTAACCAACGGCTGTCGTACCAAAGGCTTCGGGTCCCGAAGTAAAGCTGTCGTGGTGTTCGAATGCAACCGGCTTGACTTCGGTTTCCCTAATCCTCTTTGCACAATCTTCGCCTCCGGCCGCAGCTTAAAATGGAAGGAGTTATATAATCTACTTTAAAGCCAGAGGCCGGAGTGGAATACATTCTATACCCTACTTACGGTAACTCCCTCAACATCATTCGGAAACTAACATTTAATTCAAAATTAATAAGGGTGAGATTTCCGAGGGTAACCCGCGCAGTGAAAAGGTTGAAGCAAGAGCAGGCGTTTTGGACACTGTCTTCCCCAATAAACCTTTTAGCAGCGCCCTGATGTCATCTCCATTTTTAATAAATTTCTGCCCTCCTGAATTATATCCGAGACCGAACAAAAATTATTTATCATACAGCCAGCCCGTCGTTAGTGGGAAAAAAGAAGTGACGCCTCCGCCACAAGAAATGTAGCTTTGTTTGAAGTACTCGTTTTTTGTTACACTTGCGTCTCTCTCTCTCTCTCTCTCTCTCTCTCTCTCTCTCTCTCTCTCATATCTGAAGGGGTTTTTTTTTTAACTGTACAACGAAGATATCTGGATAACAAAGCAGTACGAAATGCCTACGTACTGTACATCGCATCCTAGCTCATCGGTGGAATTTTCCTTTGAACAGGCAGACATGACACCACAGAATAGCGATTCCGAAACTTGAAATATAACGTAAAGAGAACCTCGCCTCGTACGTATCTAAAGAGTAAAATTCCGGTTCGGGAAATCTGGCTTATAACACTGGTGCTGTAAGCGGTGTTCCTTATTCTATCTGCAAAATGTTAAACGGCCCAACCATACACAGACACTTGAATAATCTATATAAACTTTTTTTTTCTTTTGACAACTGATAGCGACACCAATACACCGGTAAGTTCAACTGAGAATCATAATCAGGGAAGGATATGCAAGTAACACTCTGGGCGACAAGCCACGTCATAGCGACGCCTGTGCAGTGGTAACAGACTGTCACTTTATATAGATAAAAGTAAACAGTAGATACAATCGTTACTGTCGTCCTATGGGTTATGAACATACTGTACAATAATGCGCACGTCTGCACCAAAACGTGAGAGAGTAAGAGAGAGGTTTACATTCCCGAACTCATTCCCTCCCCCTATGGTCCCAAGACCATCATCTTTTTTAAAAGGGGGGTTTCACCTGAAGAAAAACTCCATTTGTCCTTACCTTACTATTTCCTTCTTAAAGAAGGCTGTTAGCCCAGGGCTTAATTGCCGCCCCCCCTCCACCTCCTCTTTACATCACTCTAAATAACAAAAATTCTGAACATCCAACTGTCAAGCTATACTATTTAGCGTAAGTGACATGAGTTACTGCAGAGTCTAAAATAATAAAAAAAATCTCAACGAGCAGCCGATCACACAGACTATCTGATTATCAGTATACAGTATGTAATCTAGTCCAACTGGTGATCTAACTTACATTACAAATTCATACGGTCACCCTCTTGCAGGTATTTCCCAGTCCTCATGTAAACGCAACCTTTTCACAAAATCAGGCCTAAGGTCCTGCTAGACAAAATCATGAGAATGCTTTCTCATGGCTGCAGTTTTTTTAAAAACAAAATCTTTTGAATTTCCAAAATGAACCACTATATCGGCTGTATACAGCTAGGCTAATTGTGTTAAATCTGCACGCTTCTATCTCTCAAGCCTTATTCCCTGACCCTTAACTCGACGGTTTCTTTCAAAATCCGTTGCCCTACTTGTTCACGGGTGAATGTTCCTACTAACAATTCTTACTGCTATTCAGCCATATTGAGAACCTCATTACCGACTCTTTCTCAATCATAGCGTTGATCTAAATAGTGCGATTCATATGAAGAGAGATGATGAAATGGTTTTTCTTACGGTTTCTAAGACCTATTTCCCTTATCCTCTTTACTGTGAATTCATGTAATTCGTCCTTTTACAACATTTTAGAACTTATATATCTTTCAAAGAAAAATAATAACACGGTTATATTAAAAGTGATCCATGTTTGTGGAGTTTACCCTTCTTTGGTGAATCAAAGAGGTAATATCATGTGTCGACTTATGGGCTTTGGTGTGGTTCTCACATCTGCTCAAGCAGCTCTTTGCTTTCAAACTGGACTCAGTACGACTAAACAAATATGAATTTGAGCACCGCTCTCGAAAGCCTCTCAACAAAATGTTACCTCCCACTGCTTACACCCATCCTGAAAGTCGAATTCTCGGCCTTCTTCGGCAACAATGAAACTATTGTCCTATATATACCCCTTTCCACGGGCGACTTGACCACTTATGAGGTGTACGGCCACAAGCATGGCAAAACTAAAGAATGCCAGATCCTTTGCCTTTACTCAAAGGCATTCTCAAGCAGACTACATACAGGAGGGAAAAAAATTGGTTCGCCATAGAAACGAGATTAAAGAAGTATATGAGCATTTAAAGCAAAAAAAGAATATATTAACATTTAAGGTTGATCTTCAGATGAAAAAAAGCTGCCCTGGATTAACAATACAATTGGATTCACCAATATCAATTGTTAATCAAGGAAATTAGCATGAATCACTAATATTTTGTATTTTACTCTCCGAACATCTTTTTGAAGAATGGGACCTGAAGCATGCAGATGTAGGAGATTTATAAAGACAACATTATATCTTGTTATTACACTATTAATGGACCAATTAATTCTAAGCTTTTTTTTATCATTTACCTGTACGAAAAGAGCATTAGTTTATTTGGCCAGTCCTAACTCGTTTTAATGGTATGTATTTTGACGAGGTAATAAACAATTCTAGTGCTCTCTCTCTCTCTCTCTCTCTCTCTCTCTCTCTCTCTCTCTCTCTCTCTCTCTCTCTCACCCTAGCTGCGAAGCACAACAGTCGACGAACAACTAGATACCTAATTCGCTTCATAGGCCAACAGCGGCATACTGAATTTATTGGGAACGCGCCCATTCGTCCCTGCTTATCGTTCGAATATCGAACATGGGTCCCATAGTCTGTGAGCTGACGCACTTACCACTGCATCGAGGGCCCAGAGAGAGAGAGAGAGAGAGAGAGAGAGAGAGAGAGAGAGAGAGAGAGAGAGAGAGAGAGAGAGAGATGCAGTAATTCGACTTTGCTAAGTAATAAAATGGAACAGAAAGTAAGCCAGAGACACTGTTTCATCATAAGAGATTTACAAACAGAAAAAGAGTAGAGAAAAACGGAACTACTGAAAAGACTGGACTTCAAATAGAAAAAGAAAATTGATTACCTTAATGGTAGGAGCGAGGAAACTACAAAAATGTGAAGCTAAGTAGAGAAAAAGAATGTTCTGCAGATTAAAAAACGAAAATTTCGAAACTACGAGTTGCGAGAATGAAAACGCTAAAAAATAATGTTATTTTTTTTTGACTCAGAATGGGATGATGCGGGATGATGGATATTTTCAAGATTATGAATAAACCGGAATATTGAAACTGATGAAGGGATTCTCGGGACTATCGATAAAGCTAATGATATCGCAGGCAAACTGCAAAGACCGTGGATAGCAAAACAGCATGGGGTTCTTCCAGACTACGTGTGAGACAATGAAATGGCCAAACAACCGCGAGTTCTTCTTTCCACCTTTCTACCTTGCATGACAGCACCAGCCCAATCTTTGCATTTCGTCGAAGAAAAAGGACTGCTCTTTAACAATAAAATATCTGGGATATGTAAGACCAAAGGGTTGTCACTTACATGTAACTAAAGAATATATAAGTTCCCAAAGGACATCTAGAGTAAGTGCCTGATAAAAATGGTCTTGCTTAAGCAATGAAGAAGGGGGCTACGTTTTGTCATGAGAATTAGATTCGATGTTTGATATCATTTGGGAAAACATAATATTATTTAGGCTATTTGCATAAATGATATTATTGAGGCATAATTGTTCCGAAGACACAAATTCCCTTCCCTTACGATGAAACTGATAGGATGGCGAGGAATGCCTCCTATTATAGTCATTGTGAGGATATGTAGCAGAGGGAGAGACTGAGAACAATAAACGGCGCTAAGGAAGAGGTAGCGCATTAGGATACATAGCAGAGAGAGAGAGAGAGAGAGAGAGAGAGAGAGAGAAATGGAACACCCATTTAAAGTTTCCCAACTCAATACCACAAACTTACCTACTTTATTTCTCAAGTGGCTACGACCAGGTGGAGGAGTAGGAGAGACGGAAGATGAGGAAGGGAGGAGGAAGAAAAGAAAATACAAAAAACAGGGAAGAAACTGAGAACCGATAATAATGTGAGCGGAGAAAGAAATTAATATAAAATGGAAGGACTTAAGGAATAAAAGTCAGGAAATATAGATGAAAAGTAAAAATGTGCTTGTAAATTTTGTGTATATATTTCTATCTAAGACCCTTGTCAAAGTTGAACAATAACATGAAAACAAGGGTGAATATATTTATATATTCGACGATTTTGATCATGAAAAATCACAAGAATCATACATTTAACTCTTCATATAAATCTCAATGTACACTCAATTTTGCGACAATAAGGAACCAAAGTAAATATAAATACAAGTTGAGCAGGGGGCAGAAAAATGATGAATGTAGCATAATAATCGTGAACTGAAAGCTGAGAACAGAAGTGGAAATAGGTAACAGAGATAAAGGGAGAAGAATGAAGAAAAAAAAAGGGAAGGAAAAGATGAATAGGGGAGGAGACAGGGAAGAAAGAACAAAGACACACAGAATTAAAGACGATAGCTTCTAAAGAGAGAGAGAGAGAGAGAGAGAGAGAGAGAGAGAGAGAGAGAGAGAGAGAGAGAGAGTATTATAACAAAATTTCAAAGATCACAACGAATGAAAACAGAAGAAAAATGAAAAAGATAAACAATAGACAAAGGATATCGAGATTATACCACTACCACTCCAGAAAAAATAACGCACCGAAGAAAAAACATACAGACAAACAAAGAAACAAACAAAAGAAAGGAGGGTGGTGATAGATCACGAGACGCATAAAGGAATAAGGACAGAACAAGAATTGCTAAGGGAACTGACGTGAGAGGGGAAGGAATTGAAAAAAGGGGGGTGAAAGCGAGGGGAAGATAAATGATCGCGGAATGGAGAAGGAGCAGGAGGAAAAAGGAAGACGAAAGGTATAGCCGTGAGAGAGAGAGAGAGAGAGAGAGAGAGAGAGAGAGAGAGAGAGAGAGAGAGAGAGACTAAAGGAAAGACGCAGGGTAGGACACAGAGGATATGGCCAAAGAACAGGTCATACAGCTACGCGGGGAAAACGACAAACATATGATACGGAGAGGTTACTAAAGTGGGTATACAAAATACAATACTGTGAAAAAAATGAAAGCATAATACCGTGAATAAAAAATAAAGTAAATTGTTATAAAAAACTATTAAGAGTAAAAAGGACACGAATTAAAATAAAAACTGAGCAACAGCAAATATGCAAAAATGTAAGCAATACTTAACGAAAAAATTGCCGAGTACAAGAAAAAGATAAGCACCATCATGAGTATTGCCAAAATTTAAAAGAACAAAAAATTAAATAAACTAGAAAAAAATCTGCAGAATAACCATACAATTATATTTTGCTAACTAAGAGATCACTGCAGAGAAGCAGATATTACTGGTTCAGAACAACTGAATTCTTTTTTCTTCCTCATTTTGTGTCTCAAGAGAACTGAGAA
The DNA here is from genome assembly GCF_040412425.1 of Macrobrachium rosenbergii. Lineage (NCBI taxonomy): Eukaryota > Metazoa > Arthropoda > Malacostraca > Decapoda > Palaemonidae > Macrobrachium > Macrobrachium rosenbergii. The sequence goes on from NC_089798.1 coordinate 4,813,525, forward strand.
ATATCTCAACACCCGAAGTTAAAAGAAAATAATCCGGAACTTAAATGAGAAACTATATGAAGTGGCAAGCGCGTACGATGGCAGTTACTTTTTTCAAATGCAATGACCAATGAGAGCCCGGCTGTCAGTCCAACCTGAAGAGGCAGAGTGAAAACTGAAATACACGCTATAAGTGAACTACAAGATTTCGTGAGAGAATACATACAGATCACACTTACGAACACTCTCACAAATACAGGTAAAGTACATGAATATAAGCACACCTCTCTCTCTCTCTCTCTCTCTCTCTCTCTCTCTCTCTCTCTCTCTCTCTCTCTCTCTCTCTCTCTCTCCACACATATATATATATATATATATATATATATATATATATATATATATATATATATATATATATATATATATATATATATATATATATGTGTGTGTGTGTGTGTGTGTGTGTGTGTGTGTGTGTGCGCGCGCATATGTGAATGAATGCGGCATAACCATAGTTTTATTTTTCTCCGGTGACACCCCTGTTAGTTAAAATGGCTCAACGTTGAAAAAAATATTATACAAAGTAATTACTTTAACCAGATCATAAACACAGGCACACTTCTTTAACGAGAGTAGCAACATGATGAACTGCAATTTATTACAAGCTAAGCAGCAGCCTTAGTTAGGCAAGGAGAATGCTGCGAGTCCAAGGGCCCCAATACAAAAAGCACCCCAGTACAGAAAGGGAAACTGAAAAGTTAACAATAAACCTTGAGAGAGAATTACGAAAAAATCAAATAAGAACAAAACTCAAGCAAGAACATGTAAAATAAATGTCAAAGCAAAATGAATAAAACAAATTAAAAATACACCATGAAGTAAGACTTAAGTCAGCCTGCTCAGTAAAAGGGGTAAAAATTACATCAAGAAAATATGAAATTCTAACGATTTAACTGTAAGACAAGAACGACTACTCCAAGATTTGGTCACAACTTCTAGAAATCCTTGTGGTACTGAAACTCATAAAGAAGAAAAGGAAGCACTTTCCAGTTAACTACATATCTTGTACTACATGCTGCATGGTGTCGTCTGCGAAGCTCTGAATGCAAAGGATGAACAGAATTATAAAACATCTTATATGGTATGTCCAATGAGCTGGCTGAACGACGGTGCCAGAGATTAATGTCAAGATCTGGGATAAGATATTTAACAGAAATCTAGTTTTTGTCCAACAGTTCAAGATGCAAGGTAGCTGCTGAAGACAAAACAGGGGAACAATATTCAGAACTTGGAGGAATACGAAAATTAGAACATTTCCTCAGAATACAGGTCTCCAAAAATCTTGAAAGACTTTCTCAGTTTAGCGGTATCCTGTGCAGCTGAAGAAGAGACAGAAATGATATGTTTATCAAAAGTGCATTTGCAAAAATAAATAAATAAATAATAAATAATAAATAAATATACATAAATAAATAGAGCCACCTACACTTTTACACGAGTTTCAGGCAAAAAAAATCTCTGTTCAAAATTTCTGCAACCACAGGTTTATACTCAGAAGATGGGACTGATGCAAGAAGAGTACCACCACCTGCATTATCAATAAGCTTATTTTGACGGTCAAACCATACATGGCACGTTCATAATACATGAGGTATCGGGTTAAGAAAACCACCTTAGGAACACCAAAAATTAAATTCCTGTAGTCATTATAGCACCCATCAACAGCTACTACTTACAATCTATTAATTAAAAATTCAATAATAATACTAAGATATTGTCCACTAGGTCTTATCTTTCCAAGTTTGAAAACTTCATGGCCAGAATCAATGGATATCTCTATCACAGTGGAAATTGAAAAAAGTGCACCACAAGCACCAAGGTCCGTGCAAAAGCCAAACTACCAACTACGGAGCAGATGATTACTTTCAGCATAAGCACTCAAGACGTTTTGATAACGGACGTTCAAAAACTTTTCAGAGTGAGTTGTAGAGACTATTTATTACTAAGACCATATTAAAAATATCTATTAATTTTCGAAACAAATCTTTACATACGAGCACGCAGATATCGGCTACGGAGGTACGTAAGTATAACTGCACATTTACCTCCTTTAAAAAATGTACAGTCAGTCTGTATTTGGAACTTTGATAAGATTATGAGTTCTTAAAATTAATTTAATAAAATTTCCAACAGTAATACAAGAAGAACAAACTGAAAAGAAATCTATATACTTAATTACAAAGAGAAAACCTTGCAAAACCTAACAATCCTATAAAAAATATAACTCAATTTATAGGAATCCAAAACTAAGAAGAAATGGTCTCTAGATAACAAATAACTCCATCAACACGGATATATTGGTAGGACTTCATTTATCCTTAACACGATTTTCGGGACTTTTGGTCTGCAAAAGAGCTCTGGTGAACTTTATAGTTATCTGAAACATATTTTCCATGAACTTTATATATAAATGGATTTTATCTTCAATATGACTTAGCAAGACTTCATTTCTCTCCGACAAGATTTTGGTAGGACTTCAATTCTCTGTTACAGGCTTTTAGAAAGACTTCATTTCTCTGCGACAGGATTTTGGTAGGACTTAAATTCGCTGTTACAGGATTTTGGCATAACTTCATTTCTCTGCGAAAGACTTGGTAGGACTTAATTTATCTGTGACAAGATTTTGGAGAACTTACAGTAGAGATTTATCACCAATATTTCAACAGGACTTCATATCCATTTGCCATAACATTTTAATAAGACTTCAGTATTCTGTTTTAACTCAGACAGTAGTATGGTGGACTTTATCTCAATCTGAAACATGATCTTGGAGGACTTCATATTCATCCGCAATAATATTTTAGTAGAACTTCACGTAGCTGCAATAGGGTTTTCTTAAAGATTATACTTACTTTAAATAGCAATTTGGTGGACTTTTTATTTTTCTGCAACAGGATTTTGATGGAAATATTGTTTTACCATAGGAGTGTGGCAGGACTTCATTTTTCCTACGACAGAGTTTCGATAGAAGTTACATTTACCTGTGAGACTGTGGTGGACTTCACAATTATCTGCAATAGGATTTCTGCAGGAATTCAATTATTAGCGGACGAATATTTGCACAGGACTTGATTGCTCTGTGATAGGATTTTGGTCTGATTTGCTGAATTCGTAGGCCTCGTGTCTCCAATTTTGAACATAAGTCATTTTTAATGAGCATACCAAACCATTGTAAATACACAAAATATAAATAATGCACATACGTACAAGACATCGTTACATAGCTTTAGTTAGGAATAATAAAGGTTTCTTTTCGGGGTAGGAAATAATGCCATCTTTATTATTAATACTATTACTTTATAAAAATTTCCAAAATTACTTCCTCCAGAATTTCGTTACATAATGAAAAGAGAAGTGAAGGAGAGACGAGCTCCCACCCCGACACACATCGCTAAATTAAACCAACACCAATTTTAAGTTTTGGGAGCACGAAAACTTTCTTAATCATTTTCTTCAAAAGTACAGCGAGTAACCGGGCTCATAAAAAGGTCCTTATTTTATGCCGTATTTTCTTATAAGCGTATCCCTGCATACTTAGTCACTTCCTCTCACCATTAAACATAAGATTTATAGCCTAAAACATTAATATCAAGTTCAAAAAAAAAGAAAAAAAATATTAAATTCTCTAGTTGTACTTAGATAAAACAAGGCTCACTGGGATCGGAACTTATTCCATTCAAATCAATTCATGTATAAAAAACCACTACCTTTCTTTCACTTGTGTTTCTTGCCTGTTTACCTTGTTTGAAGTAATAAAAAGTTATGGAAACATACAGAAGAACAGAGATAAAAACTTGACGGGCGTGAAAATCAAAGCATCGCAAACTGAAGGGCATACCTCCATCGCTGAAAAAAGACAAAAACAAAAAACCAAAGGAAATTCAAAGAACAATACTGAGGGACACTAATACATACGTGTCCATACATTTCTAAGGAACACTAATACATAAATATCCATATATTTCTAGATACATAAATACACACATTTTATATGCATGTATGTAGTATGTATGTATGTATGTATGTATGTATGTATGTATGTATGTATGTATGTGTGCGTGCGTGCGTGCGCGCATGCATCATTAAAAAAAATCTTCGCGGAATTCTATCAAGAAGAAACTTGATAATAAAAA